>NW_003852458.1:4027320-4051453 GCF_000181295.1 Otolemur garnettii | reverse complement strand
CTCTTTTATGTTTACATGGATGGAGCTGGAACATATCCTACTTAGTCTCAAGAATGGAAGAAAAAATATCCAATATACTCAGTACTATTATGAAACCAATTTATAATCACTCACATTTTCATATGAAGAATAGATCACAACTATGGCCCAAGATGAAAGAGGGAGGAGGGGGGAAGTCAGATCGAGGGAGGGTGAATGGTGGGATCATACTTGTGGTGCGTAATGCAAAGGTACATGTCAGATCTATTAAATATAGAGTATAAATGTCTTAACACAATAATTAAGTAAATGAGATGAGGTATATATTAACAAGTGTGATGTAAGCATTCCTAATTCTATGTGAAATCAGCACATTGTACCCCATAAATGCATTAATGTATACATGATATATGTATATATAATTTAATAAAAAAGTATTTAGTTACTTGTTTTAATCAAAGATTTCCCTTTTCCCTTAATAGTTTTATTTGTGTAGCCTAATTAAAGCTTGTAAAGTACAATTTAATAATATCAACACTTGCTAAAAGATTACGGTGGGCCTAATAACATAATGACTATTATATACAAATATGGATTCTTTTTCCTTTGGAAAAATCCATCTGCTTTAAAATATTCTAACAAATATGAAAGTTCTATCTTAGATATCGGAGATTACATGGTCATATATGAAAGAGTATAAAATCTGTTCATATTACTTGGATTGGAAACAAGAACAGCTTTCAAGTTAAACAGGAAATTACTCAGGACCTCACATTTACAAAGGTATCACATTGCTCCATACTTTCAAACCTTTTGTTAGCACTTCCACAAAGATCATCTTTTGAAATTGTAGCATTCTAGGGTACATGCAATGGAATGTATTATAAAAGGTTGTTTTCTAGCTCTTGAAGGATACAACAAACGTTTTCATTCCAAACTATGGCTGGTGTGTATCATTTAAACAATTTTTTAAAAAGTAAACAACAATCACAGAACCAAGGAAGAAAGACTAAGGTCAGAGGATGTCTATGGGGCCAGAAGAGATGGGAAGGAGGGGTGAGTGGTAATTATTGGGTATTCTCAGAGAGGGCAGGTATCTAATGTCAGGAGGCTGATTTTGCAGGTATCAGGAAAGAACCTCCAATTCTGCAACTCTGAGATGCAGAAAATGGAATGATACTACTTTTATCTTTCCTTTATAAATGTACCAAAAATAGTGACAATGAATGTTACTTCTACTGAAACCCAACACTGTGATAAGTATTGTACTTATAACTAAAAACAGCCTATGTAGTATATATATATTTTTTTCAAATGGTGTAATTGAGCTAATAGAGAAAAGGCTTTAAACTGCTTGTACGGAGAGTTACTCTCAATCAACAAAATCCCCAAATCCCACAGTATTATACAGCTTTGTAAATTCTGTGGTAATTTCAAGTGTGGTTCTCAGATTTGGGTTAATTCCCCAGCTCGGGCAGGACCGGTGGTTTCCAGATAGGAAGAATTCACGCAGATGTGCAAGGCAAAGCAGGGCAGTCTCCTGACCATTGCTGAACATCCACGTGCCCACACTCAGGCCTCCTAACTGCAGGTTTTCCCGCAGCTAATCCCCTAAAACATCCTTGGTATCCTTGCCACCAATCACTCTTCGGCCCCTTCGATCTTTCCATCCAAGGTTTCACTCTATAAATGTTTCCCTGATCAGCCCCCTGCACGGTGATTTCCCTTGCATGGCTTTCTGCGTGCTTTCATATGTAATGCTCATACTGTGTCCTAGAAAGAACCCAGATCCTCTTCTTTGCCTGCTTTTTTTTGCAGTTTTTGGCCGAGGTGGCTTTGAACCTGCCACCTCCGGGATACGGGGCCGGCGCCCTCTTCCTTTGAGCCACAGGCGCTGCCCTTCTTTGCTTGCCTTTTCTAACTACACTGTAAGGTCCCTAGGGCAAGTGGTTTTCTTTTACTCTTTTGAAAAATTATAACTGTTTTCCTCTTTCTCCTCTCCTTTCCTTTTTTCTCCCTCCCTTGCTATTTCTACCATAGCCTGAAAACAGTCCTACTCTGCCATACTCTGAAAATAGATTGATATATCTGTTGACATCTTTTTGTATCAAGGGTTTTTTGAGTAAATTTTCTCAGACATACACATGTCAAGTTACAGCTGCTATTTGTTATTTTTAAACTTTTAGTTGAAATATGGACTCTGGTTTTGAGGTTGGATCCAACAATGTATCACCATCGTCATCGTAAATACCAGGCTCCCTTCTGAAAAGGATTATAAGTGGGTATAATTGTCCAAAATCCTCTTCCACTTACTCAACTGTCCCTAAATGCTTTTAGATTTTATCTACTAATAAAGCGATTTTCTCCCCGTCACCATAATGTAGGATTAAAGCAAATCGTATTTCATGTGTAGGATCTTTTTACACATATCTTTTAAATTTATATGTGAAAATAGAAAGGATAAAATGAGCAAAGCAACTTTACAAGAAAAGTACATAATGGTGAGGCTCCCACAGTGGAGAAGAGAGTACACCGTGTCTGATGGCAGGGCTGAAGGATTTCATCGGCTGACTTTATAGAGTTGATTTTTTTTTTGTACCTGCCAATGGCCACCTTTCTTTTATGCCCAAATGCTGCCAAGCAGAGTCAGTGTGCACCTGCAGTGCCCTGTGTGCTTTTACGCCTTGCAGGTGGGAAGCCTGTTCAGGCTGATGTGCTGAGCTGACATCCGCTGGCACAAGGGTTCACTCACGCACCTGTATCACCTGCTGGCCTTGGCAAGGAAGCCTTCTGAGTTAAAACTAGAGTAATGTTCTTTTTATTAATGATATTTCTTGTGAATGTCTGGAAATTCTGGACTTTTTTTTTTTTTTTTTAAGTGACATTGTGTTAAGTTGACTGCCCTCTGGAGAAAAGTGATGATTTCCCAGTAAGTAGACTATGAAGATAAAATAAATCCGCTCATGGAAAGTAATTTAGTTCCATGAGAAGGTGGCAAGACCTTTGGATCTGCAGAGTTCTGATGGTAAGTGACTATGGGCAAATTGCTTACGTGCTCTGCGACTCAGTGTCTAGACCTACAAAGTGGAGATGATATTCCTAAGTGGTCTGTCTGTGCAGATGCTATAGACCCATAATGATAAAATGTGAAGGAATTGTAAAAATTGTATGTGGAAAACATGTACACATATGTACATGTGCAAACATTGGTCGATTAAGTAAGCAAATCTTTGTTACCAGCTTATTTGGTTCTGCTTAGGAAGCACTGAGAGGAAAAAGCAAATATAAAAGAGATGTCCTCTATTCTCTGGTCTCCACTCATAGACAGAAACACAAACTCATAATCCCAACACAAAAGGCAAACTAGAAGCATGCACAAAGGCTATCAACTACCAGATGTTGCAATACTCAAATATACCAACTTGCCATCAAGGGAGGAAAAGAGAGAATGATGAGGAATGAGGGTCAACATACAGCTCACACATTAGGCACTGTGATTTTCTGGCTTGTTTAAGGTTTATGTTGTGTGAAGCAAATATTTGATAAACTAGAGCAAAGCAAGGGCTGCACATTCCTACAGAGCTAAGTTTACTTGTGTGCAAGTGACTGCCATCCTGGTTAGTCAGAACCCTTTTTGTGCTCTTTTCATGATAATTGTTTTTCCTACCTTTAGGCGCCATATCTAAGAACTGATCTCGAAGATTGTCAAGCTGTTCAAGGGTCAGGGTGCCATTTTCCTCCTTTTCTATGGGTGGAGGACGTATCGGTGGGGGAGGATCTGGGAAGACCTTCATATCGCCATTAATGAAGAACTCTTCTTGGCTTAAATACAGTTCATTCTGAATTTTTGTAGATGTTTCGATGTAATAGCGTGCTACCTCGGTTAACTTCTCTATGCTGAAAGTGGTAAAATGAATAAAGTTATGTCCATTAAAGATACTAATAGGTTAACAGTGTCTACTTATAAGACATACACACAAAAGTGAAAATGTTCTGTAGCTAAGTTAGATAATTCCACCTGCATGTTTAAAAACTGCGATTTCTCCTCAAGTCCATTTTGTAAAAGGGCAGGGTATAAATAAATGCAGATACAAAATAAAGACTTGCTTATTTTATAGCTAATAGTTACACATGTTATACTAAGATAAACAAAAGAGAATCATTAAATATGCTTTTATTAGTATTAGAACCTATCTTATTATATGAGTAAGATTATGTCAAGGTTACATTTCATTCTAAGTATGAACCAGAATAAGGTTCTATGGCACAACACCTGGTAAAGTATGACAGTTGGAATAATACATTTATGTGAAATCAGGATGAACTGTAACATGAATCAAATTTGATAATGTGTTTCTAGAAGAGTGGCTTTTCTCTAACTTTATGTCAACAAGTTTGATGTTATCTAAGATTCGGTTGTCAGAATAGTTTCTGATGCATATAATCCATTGAAGTTGGTTTGCTATCTTTATAAAGGATAACAATTCCTAGCTAGGTCACATGGCTATAAGAAACAACAGTTAGGAGCCACCACAATGTGGTAGAGAGAGTACTGAGAGCTGAGTACTAGGGTAGTCTCTAGCCACAGGTCCTGGGGCCAGTCACCTAAGGTCTCTGAATTTCCTTATCTTGGCAATGGATCCAATAGCATGCCACTCTCTAACTTGGTGGTGATCAGTGTGAAATCACATCAGGCATGGATTTAAACTTTACTAAGGATCTATTTATAGTTAATTGCCCAATTAAAGGTGACTTTGAAGGTGAGAGAAGTTTTATACCTGAATAAGTACACTATCACAGTATTAAGTAAAGGGTACTGTTTATAACTTACCATGAAAGATTATCACAGGAAAAAGCATATTTAATCTACTCAGAAACCCTGACTACAGTATACACTGAAAATTTAAGAAATAATATTAGTGACTGTGTTTTCAAAAGACTCCCTTGAATTCAACTCCAGAATGCTGTCTTTGTGAATGTCCATGTATTAGCCAATTAGTTTATGCTTTAGCGTTTTTTGGGTGCTGGGGACAGAGGAGAAGGGCACTGGATAGCCACTGAGTTTACCTTAGGAGGGACTCAAGAGATAGTACCCTCAGACCCAGCCTTACCCAGAATGTTAAAACAGATTCACGCCACCTGGTGGAAGGTTATGAACAGTAACTTTCTCAAGAATGGGAGGGGGGGAAAATGCCAGAAAAATAAAAAGCAAGATTTGAAGCTCAAAGGGGTCTAATTGCTCTTTTCCTCTTTTTTTTTTTGTTCCTTTGGTGTGACTATTTATAGGTTTTAACTACTGTGACCACAATTCGTGACAGCATCTGAGATTTAAGGGCATACACACACACAAAATGCATGCAATATAAATCTGAGAAACATGAGTACATCTTATAAAATAATATGCATTTATACTTGATGGCCACATGGATTGGATCCACGAATCCTAGGAATGAATAAAGTATTCCTTCATTTCTATGTGGTGGAAAGAACCCATAAGGGAATATTATTGCTCTGTGATGCTAGTTATCTAGTAGTAAAACTATTTTAAGGATTACTGCAGTTAGATGACTACACTGAGATATATTTCTGTTTGTATTTTTTTATATTTTTTAAATCATGAGCAATAGTTCTAAACAGTTATGTGGACTATTTGACAGAAGAACTTTCATTATGAGATAAGGAACAGGGAAAGCTACAACTGTTTTTAGATGACAATCTTTGCTTCTGAGAATACATGCCATTTGAATTCTATTTGTTTAGCAACTTCTGAATTTTCAGTAAATGTTTATTGTAAATGGTAGTAAACCACAGAGCCTAGATCTAGTAGAAACCTCTGAAAATAATTTGACTAGACTCTTTCCTTGTATGCATGAAACCTAGGAGGCTCAAAGTAATCATATATGCTACTAACGGGTGGACAGCGGGGGATTCCTGGTCCTGACAATCACATCTGCTGACTCTCACATGGGAATTATTTCCATTCTTTTTAGCTGCCTTTTTTCTCCTTGAAGGGGAACATTAAGAGAATGAGATTCACTGCCCCTCACTAGCAGTAAGTCTGGGAAGTCTTTGGAAATCAACAGAAAAGTAGAAGTTGGTATTGTTCTTCTAGGGGAATCAGCCTAACCAGCAAAACATTCCAGTGAATGGCTTTTTAATCTTCCATTAATTGGCTCTAATTCATATAAGCCTGACATAACAAAGATATGGAATTATTTTACTTCTGAAAAATATTTCAAAATTACCTATGATCTTGAGCAGTGTGAAAACTGAACTCATAAATAATGTACAAAACTGGATCTTAGAACAGAACCCTTTGATACATGCTTCACTGTTAGTAAACAGTCTATGCAAATGTGACAGGAAAGTTAACTTTACATGTTTAGACATGGGAGTTCCTAAAAAGTCAAAATTTATATTTGTAAATGTAACTTAAATTTGTAAACACCTTAAAAGTCTTTGTCAATTTTGGCGCTCAGGAATTAAGTATATTTTTAAAAAGTGATGCAGTACTTTACCTGGACATTTCATTCAAATACCTTTCACCAAGCCATTTTTCCATGAGTTTATATACGTCGATCACCTTTGTTATCAAATTTTCGAGAACATTCAATGCTTTCGTCTTTATCAGTTCAAGTCGAAACTGTGTGGCCACCTCTATTTAAAAAGAGAAACGGGGATTTTTAAATGTATATATATGTACATGAACTTTCTAATGAATAGATTCACTTTATTATTATTATTCTTTTATTTATTTATTTATTTTTCAGTAGAGACAGGATCTCACTCTTGCTCAGGCTGAGCTTAAGCAATCCATCTGTCTTGGCCTCCCAGAGTGCTGAAATTACAGGTGTGTGCCCAGCCTACGGCTTCACTTTTAAACCACCCCTGCTACAATTTGTGAGGCTTTAGGTGCACGTTTAATATATATTGATCTGGATAAAATAATATCCATCTTATTAAGAAAGAAAATGTAACATGTGGTAGAGTCATTTGAGAAATCATCTAAACCACAGTTATAATTGAGCTCTACATTTATTGCACTGTACAGCTATACCCAGTGACAAATGACTGAAAACATGTGAAAACACACACACAGTTTCTGAATTTCAGTAAAGGGAGAGAGGTACATAATCTCTCGCTCATCTCTCTACATGAGGATCTTGCAGTGGCAACGCCATTGTACTTCTTAGCACCACTAAAATGGGCAAAAACTCTGTGCCCCCCCTCCCCGGTCTATTACTACTCCTGGCACTTTTATCTCCAAAATATCTTTCCAGTCTCTCTTCTGTGCTTTTTCCATTGTTGCTGGCCCAGTTGGGGCACTGATTATCTCTTACCGAAACTGTTGCAACAGCCTTCTGCTTTTTTAACTTTCTTTCCCCACCCCAAATCCAAATCCACCTCCACACTATCCTGAGAAATTTGGCCCCCATATAGATGTGATCATATCACTCTGTTCTCAGAATTTTCCATTAGCTCTTAGTTGCCGTAAGGGAAAAATTTAACTTCCTTGGCAGGGCCTTTATGGTCCTCTATGGTCTGGCCTCCCCATCTTCCAAGTCAGTCCTTTCTAGGACATGTCTCATACTTCTGAGCTGCTCCTTCCCCTGAGTGTAGCATATTTCTTCTCTCCATTCCTGCCCCACTTTGTCCATGGGGAAACTCCACACCTTCCAGTTCAGCTCAGGCATTAGGTCCTCTGTGAAGTCCTTTCTGCTCCCCCTTTGTCCCACATACCTTTTGCCAATATCACAACCTAGTATAAATTTAGCAGGGCCCCACCTTTTTGGCACCAGGGACCTGTTTCATGAAAGACAGTTTTTCCATGGAGTAGGGCATCGGGTGGTTCTGGGATGATTCAAGCACATTACACGTATTCTGTACTTTATTACATTGTAATATGTAATGAAATAATTCTACAACTCAGCACAACGCAGAATTGGTGGGAGCCCTGAGCTTGTTTTCTTGTGGTGGTCCCAGCACTAGCTTCACCACCTCAGCTCCACCTCAGATCAACAGGCGCTAGGTTCTCATAAGGGGCGTGACCTGGATCCTTCCACGAACAGCTTATAGTCTGAGACTCTGATGCCGCTGCTGATCTGATGGAAGGTGGGGCTCAGGTGGTGATGTGAGCAGAGGGGAGCAGCTAGAAATACAGATGAGGCTTTGCTCCCTTGCCCACTGCTCTGATCCTGCCATGCAGCGTGGCCTGGTTCCTAACAGGCACTATAGGGTCGCAGCCCAGGGGTTGGGAACTGATGGTATAAGTGATTGCGTGCATTTGTCTGCCTCTAGACTGAGTTTGTTTTTCATTCTTAATATTTACTGAGTTTGTTGTACATATATGTGCAAGTCTAATGCAACTACCATAGGATGAGACACATAGTAAAAACTCAGTAAATATTTCCTATATGCACGAATTAACTGAAAGATGGAGTTTTCATCAGTAAACCACTGACATCAGATGTCAGGGGACAGGCCATAGGGAGAAGCCCATGTCTTGACTCTTCTGATACCACAGGTCTCCCTGTATTCAACTCACTTCAGGTAATGCAGGTACAGCTTCTGTGGGATGACAGAACAGGAGGTAGCAGGACGGGAGGGAGAGGGTGAGGAGAAGGAGAGATGCAGGCAAAGGAACGCATCCTCAGTAGCTGATGGTCGCTGAGTGTGTAAATGTTCTCAGCTTACCTCCCATGAACGTTTACAGTTTGTCCCCTGGTATACTGACCATGCTTCCTTTCCATAGGATATGTTGGCTTAGTTTCCCGATGTTTTCAAATTTAATGAATCATAAGGCAATTAAAAGAACCATAAGAAGAACATACACCACAGAGACACTCCAGTCTATTGAGAGGAAAGCCTTTGAGCATCAGGGATAAGTGGCTGGCTCTTCTATGGCCTTTGCTCTCAAGAACTCATAGTGGGGACCTGTTAGCCTTCATTCAGGATTTATTTTCCTAATGAGAGGCCCAAATGATTCTTATTTCAGGACAAAAGCACACCAACTGTCAAACATTTTGTTTCAATTTTTTTGAGATTTTATTTACCACTATTGTTCTTCTGACCTCCTTCCAACATTGTTTTTGTTTCTTTTGAGATTCTGCAGACAATTAAGACTGATTAGGCGATGCCATAACATCTGACTCCTCTGACAGTCAGATCTAGTCCTCAGACAGTCAAGTGAAAGCAGCCCACTGACGGTTGTGCTTTCCAATCAATTTGCTGTATGTTCTTACAGACAATTGGGGGCCACTGATGGCCGGTTGCGGCCTGTTTGCCTCTGGCTCTACTTTCTATTAAAAAGCATCATCTCAGTCGTTTCTAACTGGTACCTTCAAATTGCAGGGCAGCAAGGTGTTCTTCTTTTATTTTGAGCCTCAGTTCATTTTTCCTTTCCATTTCGGCAATTTCCTCTGTTGTTAACACAGGAGAAAGTTCGGCCATAGGTGGTGATTTACCTGAAAAGACAATGAAGATTGCTGAGTAAACTACCAGCATACAAGTTTGTATGTCCAGTACGTAGAAGAAATGAGTACAAAGCAAAATCTGCAGAGGTCAAAACCTCTAGTGATTTGGAAATGAGAAATGCTGGTCCTCTTGGTATGGGTAAGATGCATTGGTAGTCCTTTCCTGAAAGTTCTCTGTCGTCTGGGATGGACTAAGGCAAAAACACCACATATGTGTGGCAGGATGAAAAATGAGGTTGTAGGAAATGTGGAGATGGTTAGAGGTTCCAAACATAGTGAAATCCAGAGTTTGGGTACAGAAATGAGCAAACCTCAATGTACTGTAGATGCCATTAGACACCTTGCACAAGTGTCACTCCATAAGGGAGAGCTTGTATTAGCAAAGTGTTTCCCAGTTCTTCACCAAAAGACCAGAGAATAACTTCAAGAAGAGATGGCTGAAATGTAGATGATGAGGGAGAGTCAGTAACTTATGTTATTATCCTGTAATTAGAACTTAACTAGATCCGTGATTACATGGAAGATTAGAAAGTAAGGATTTGTTAGTAGTTGACTAAGAATTTCATGGGATGTGGCAGTGTGAATTTAGTTGCAGGCCCAGTTTATACAAGTCTGTTCAGTTTAATAAACCTTTCTTGAGACTCCAACCTCAACTTGTGAAGAAGACATAAATGTAAACAAGGAAATTAAAATATGCTCATTGTCATAGTAAGTGTGTATAAAAGTTATAGATGAATGAGAGATTAATCTCTCTGTATTTCTATTTTGTCATCTGTAAGATTAAGGGATTGGACTCAGTTATTCTGTTAAAGCAAACGGAAGCATTTCCTTTAAATACTACATGTTCTGTTTATTTTTACCATCTGAGATGGGCTAAAGCGGTGTGTTCTTCAGGGAGACACTACTCTTCCCTTCTCTTCAAGTGCCACTGACCCTTCTCCAGCTTCAGTAGTTTCCCTTAACTCCTCTCATGGCTGCTTACATGCCATCCATCTAGGAAGTGTTCCCCTATCCCCCAGGATGAGTGAGGTGACCTTGTTCTGAAGGTATAGTACCTCCCCTACCAAAGAAAAATGACTGGTCAAATGTGGTCTCTCCTGCCAGAGTACAGCTGGATCAGGGCAGGAACCAGAGTTGTGGTTTTCATTTTTATTTTTGATTTACTGTATGCCACCCCTTCTCGCTTGCTGCAAGTTACCTCAAAATACACAAGTGAATCTTTAAGAGGGAAGGGTAATGTTTGTGCCAGAGCCACCCAGAAGGTTAATAAGGTCTCTCCCAGTAGAGTTGTGTTTCCTCTGCTTTTCATTATGCTTCTGACATGAGATTTAGGTAGGAGGCCTAAAGTCCAGGAGAGAAGGACTTGCTTGAAACTCATACTTAACATATAGCTTTTCAACTTCACTCTGTTACTAACAAGTGTCAGCCCTTTTACACAGACTTTTCAAATGACATAGTACTGTCTTGGGAGTTCCTTTACTACATTCAAAATAGTCCTTAAGATTTACTTTGTCCTGGGTACATCTGGCTGGCTGGGTAAACAAATTAGGTGGGATTCATATGCAATACAATTTGCCAACTAACATCACAGTTTCTAGAAGGCTGAGGCTCCAGTTGAAACCTAACAGACAGTAGCTTAGTGGTTTCAAAGCTAATATGTTGGGTTAAATGCTTGTTCTACCAAGGAGAGGTTTAAGCATCCAGGATTCTGGGTGCTAAAACTCTTAACTACCTTTGGCTTTTTTGTCCTCTGATTTTTTCTTGGGTGCTTGTTGTTCCACTTTGGCTTTTTTATTTGAAGCTGTCTGAGGAGATTTTTCTTTGGGGTCTGCTGGCTGGTTTTCTTTTTCTTCTTCCATGAGCCTCTGATGAATTTCAGCAGCCACCTGGTTAAATGACAGCACTATCTCATTTAATGCAACATTTGTAAAATATGCTAACCATTTAGATTTAGTCATTACTAGATTCTGTTGAAAACTCACTCCACTGTAAATAATCGTGCCTACGTACTCAATCTTTACAAAACACACACTGTGATGTTTCGCTTAAGCAGAAACCTGGCCCTTTTCCAGGATACAGCTTTTCTACAGCCATCTGTGCAAAAGATGCTCACGCTCTCAAGCTCTGTCTGCAAAGCATCTTCTGTTTCCTCATTGCCACCTCCAGATTGTGACGACTCCATGGTTACGTGAAAATTCCTTTCTTTTTAATCTTAGGCTCTATGAATTTGACATCTGCCATTCTTCTAAGTTCCTGTTATCTCTTGGCCTCCAGTTTGGGGCATTTCTTAACCTTTTTTTAAAATTCACAACTGATCTCCTACAGAATTCTTTTTCTTTGATATTTTTCCCTAAATTGCACTCCTTCCTGTGAAATTTTAATACTGCAGAAGTGTGTTTGTTTATGTACTGTGTACATAACCATGCTTTATGTATACAGTGAACAAGATATTTTCATTCTCTCCACCAACTTATTTTTGGAATGCATATAATTTTTTGCCTATATTAATTGAGTCATGGACACAAATCCTGGGATTCCTTTCCATTCAGGCACTGGCTATCTCCCAGGAAGACTCAGAGTTATGAGCATGGCCTATCCCATAGCCTAACCTCAAAGTTCATAGCTTCTTCTACTCAACTGACTTCCAGCTTCTCTGCATTCCAGCAAGCCTCTCCTTTTACTCTCACAAGTGTCCTGACTTGAGAGAGTAGTTGTTTTGTCACTCTGTGCTAGCTGCTGAATGGAGAAGCTCTGTCCTTCCCCAACCAGGAGGGCCATGCACTGCTGGAATCCTGCCATCTCTCCTCGAGGCAGGCTCTGCACTTCTGCCAGCAGAAAAACCTTGTTTTACAACAATGTGGTTGAAACTGGGGGACATTATGCTAAATGAAATAAGCCAGGCACAGAAAGACAATTACTGCATGATCTCACTTATATGTAGAATCTGAAAAAGTTGGACTCACAGAAGTAGAGAGTGAAATCATGGTACCAGGGCTGGAGTGAGGGAATGGGTGGGATGGGAAAGGGTACTAAGTTTTAGTTAGACAAGAGGAGTAAGTTCTGCTGTCAATTTCACAGCATGGTGACTACAGTTAATAATAATGTCATGTATATTTCAAAATTGCTAAAAGTGTAAATTTTAAATGTTTTCATCATGAAAAATGATAAGTAAATGAGGTGACGTTATGTTAATTAATTTACTTAATCATTCCGCAGAGTACATATATATCAAAGCATCACATTATACCTCATGGATGTATACATGTGTGTATGTATGTGCATTAATATGTACGTATACACACATACATGCATATGTCTACTCATCTTGGAGCGTATGCCACTGGGGTTATGCCTGTAGCTAGAAATTCTGGACTTTTTGAAGTAAGTCCAGCTGGTCCTGGAGAGGTAAAGATCAGCCCTAAGAAATGAGAGCTGAGAATCCCAAAAGAAGGAGCAGCTACATATGGTGAAAACCTTAGAATCTCAATGGCAACTGATGAAAAAATGGAGGTTCTTGAGAACTTATTTATTCAAGCACTTACTGAGTTCCAGCCTGATATAATTTCTGGGGAGAATGAGGTGTGGGGTTGGGAGGAGAAAGAGGAAGATTAACGAAAGTGAGCAGAAGCGTGAGTACGGCACAGTCTCTATCCTCAAAGACTCACAGTCCTGCAGCGGAGATGGACCAGGTAGTTCCTGACTGTTTCACATCATTGCCACATTTCATGCCCCATGGCAGCATGTGACTGTTCCCAAGTGTTCCATGGGTGTCGTCTCACCATAGCCTCCAAAGAGGGCTTTATGGTCCTCAGAGCAAAGCCAGTCCTACTTATTTGTACCCTTCATAGCTTCGAGCACCTGTGCTATGCTCAAAGGGGATGCCCAGTACATGCTTATTGATCAGTGGACTTTCTTTTAAAATAGTCATATTCCAAGGAATGTACCCACACTTTCTTCAATATCAACTGAACTTTGGAGGGATACAGAAAGGTTTCAGAAAGCAAACCAGTCTTTGTTTTTACTTTTCTTTTTTTACCAGATGCCCTTTTGATAAAATGGCTTTCATACCATATACTGTACTTGCAAATTCTTGGTAAAGCTGAAAGCAGACTTGTTAAAATTCCCCACTAAATTGCAAGCAATTCATTTTTTAATCTGTTCCTGCAAAGCACAGTAAGTTAGCAATTTCTTTCAAAATTGGATTTTTCTTCTTTGTAAACAACCTTGTGATGATGATGATGATAATTATCATAATTATCTGCCTAATTATGCGTCATAATTATCTGCATTTTTCTAGCCCGCTTCCCTGAAAGACCTCTGGGTCTCTATCAAAAATTAACATAATTCACAATTCATTCAGCAATCTAGCTTAGAAGGCTGGAAAGAACTTTAGGTATAATTCCTTGATGTTGTGGGCATTAAAAATATGACTTGTTTCTTTGAATCATTGCATACTTGCTAATTAGAAGGAAGTTTTCCCCCAAATTAACATAGCCTACTTAATGGCTAGCACTTGGTGAAACTGCTGTGTAGAAAAAAGCCTGAGTAAAAGTGCTCTCATTTCAATTGCCCTAATCTTAGCAGGTACATGGTGCCCCACAACAATTTACTGAGTCACACCTGTTTCATTTGGAACTCAGAGGCCTCCTTTGACATCAAAGTCATGTGACATCAAAGTTGTAAAAGTATATTAGAGACATATAAAAGCAGGATTCAAATACAATTATTAGTAATATTAATTACTGAACAGCCCTTCTTCCTATGCTTTGTATGAGGTTCTTGAAAATCTACAAGGAAAATGGTACAATTTCAATCAAATTTCTTAACATAATGATCTGTTAAAATATATAGCACCTGTGTTTAGAAACATAAAAATGTTTCTCAAACATTTATATATATATAGTTTCATTGTATCTTTTCAACCATTCAAGAAAAGAATGATAATTAGAGTATCGCCCATGTCACAGACTGGAAATTAAAGACTCAGAGAGGTTAAGTGATTTGCCTAAAATTGCACAGCTTAATCAAGAGGTGTAACTAGTGCTCTTTTTGCTGTATGACTTTATTTTGCTAAGAATGTAATTTTCAGTGTAATTTCCCTAGATGATTTTAATGTTATTCCTAAGACATGAACATTACATTTATGTAATAAACAGAACAATAAGAATAATTTATATTACTTTCTGGAGCTTCTGGATCTGTTTTCCCATTCTCTGATGCTTGGTACTTACTGTGGTCTCTGCAGTGACCGTCTCTGTCACTACCATTATCACTAATATTGACATCAGCATTATCACCACAGAGTGATCAGCATCTCCAGACTGTACCGAGGGCTTAGTGCTACATTAGATGTGGGCTTTATGTCAAGTGTATGGTATATAAATTGTTTTAGACTCCAATTAAGTATTCAGGCAAACATTTAACAAGCTACACATTATAAAATACAACCTAGTTACTAAGAGTCGAACAAGTGGAAGAGACCAAAGGAACAGGAAGAGCATATGATCCCAGAAGGCTGGGGCTTCAGGAAATAGGTAATTAACGGATGAGGAATTAAGACAAGAACTAGTTCTGAAGACAAAGTGTAGGATTTCAAAAAGTCACGTCCCAAAGAGGGGGCCAGGGACAGACCCACTGATGTTTTGTTTTTGTAGGCTCTGTTGTTTCACATAAATAAATATAAAAAATAAAACATTGATGGGATCAGTCCCTGACCTTTGCTTGGGATGTGACTGTTATTGATAGAAGAAAGGAGGAGCATATCTCAGGAGGAAAAATGGCACTGGCCAAGGCACTGAAATTGTAATGCCCTTAGAAAACGCCATAAGCAGTATCTGGTCAGAATATTGAAGGTTTACAGAGTTGGTACTGGCCGGGATACAGAGGGCTGAGCCACTAGGCCTCTAGGTCGTGGGCATGAGAGTCTATGGTGGCCCAGTGGAGGTCATCACCCAAACCCATTCTCCTCCTCGGTCAACAATGAAAAATCATTTCTGTGTGTATAAAAGCATCGTATGCCTTTGTTTTGGAAAATCTAACAATCATTTTCTTTTACTAGTTGATTTTGCCCTTTTTTTAACCTAATGTAATTATAGATATATATTTGGGCTATAAATCTACCATTTGGCTAAGTGCTATTTGTATTGCTTGTCCTGAATATTTTTCTTTTCTTCTTTTGGATTGAGTATTTTAAATTATTTAACTTTTCCCCTATGGTAGCTTGAAAGTAACACACACTAATTCACTTAGTGGTTACTCAGGAAAAACACCATGAATTATTGACTAAATAACAGTTACATTTTGATGGGTTAATAATTCATGGTATAATTCCTAGGGTGACTAGCAAGAGAAGAATAACAGGATTCATCACGTCCAAACTACAGAGGGGAAGCAAGAAAGAAAAGAAAGACACAAAAAGGCTGAAAATGAAAAGAGGCGTGGCATGTAAACAATATCTAAAAGTATAATTTATAAAACAAAAGCATTAAGACAAAGACAACTTTAGAATAAGGAAAAGTCCGATTCACCAGAAAGATTGAATTTACAATTTACATATTCCAATGTCATTGTCTCAAATATGTGTAAAGCAAAATTGACAAAACTACAGGGGATTTTACCATAATTCTCTTGATAATTCATAGCAGAGAATTAATAAGATAATGAGGATAAAGAAGATTTGAGCAATAATGTAGATGTTATATATTTAAATGCATGTAATAAAGAAAATAAATATACTCAAATGTTTACATATAAACCATGAAATATATGCATATTAAAGGATACATTAAATAATGTATTTGTATATCAAATAATTAAATGAATACATATATTTCAAGGGAAAACATACCATTTCCAAAACTGGCCATAAAACAAATTTCAAAAAAGATTTATGAGGCTTCAATGCCTGTAGCTCAGCGACTAAGAAGTCAGCCACATACTCCAGGGCTGGAAGGTTCCACCCCGGCTCCAGCTTGCCAAACAACAATGACAACTACAACTACAAAAAAATAGCCATGGTGGGTGCCTGTAGTCCTAGCTACATGGGAGGCTGAGGCAAGAGAATAGCTTGAGCCCAAGAGTTTGAAGTTACTGTGAGCTGTGACACCACAGCATTCTACCAAGGGTAACGTAGTAAAACTCTGTCAAAAAAAAAAAAAAAAAGATTTATGAGAAAATATTATCTGATTAAAATGTAATCAAGCTAGAAAGAAACATACCATTTTGGTATATCTTTAAAATGCTTTGAATAACATATCAAAAACTTTTAGAGAAAGATAAAGCAAGTCCCAGAGAGAACTTTATAGTGGTAAATGCATATATGAAAAAAAAAGACAGAAAATTAATGAATATTTCAAAGCCTTAGAAACCAAATGGCAAAATAACCCAAGGAATATAGGAGGAAGAAAATAGAATTAAGAAAAAGAAACACAGTAAAATGAATCAATGAAGTTAGTTCTTCGGAAAGACTGATGTAATTGATAACCCTCTGATCCTAAGCTGATCAATAAAAAAGAAAAGCACAAATAATCAAGATCAGAACCGGCAAAGTGGATATCAAATCAATAGTGTGGATATGTCAATAACAAAAATAAGAGGATATTTTAAACAACTTCATGTCAATAAATTTAAACATTTAGAAATGGAAAAATTCTTAACAAAAGTAAAATTTACCAAAACCAATGCAAGAAGAAATTAAAACAGAAGAAACAGAACAAACAGAAAATCTCATTAAAGTGCTAAAGAAAATGAATCCTTGGGTTGAGGAGAGCAAGAAAAATTCTCCCTACAACTGTCGTAAATGGCATCTTAGGAATGCCACTAAACCTTTCAAGAAGATTCCCAACTTTCACAAAGTTTTCCAAAGAATAGAAAGAGGGAACATGTTTGGATCCAATTTGCGAAGTTATTACTATTTGGATGCTAAAAGCTGAAAAGAATAGTAATAGAAAATTTAGAGTTCTTTCACACATGAACAAATGTTCAAAAATTTTAAACAAATTATTAGCAAAACAAATCCAACAATATGTAAAAAGGACAATGCTTCATTACAAGGTTGAACTTATTCCAGAAATGCCATGTAAGTTTAACACTGGAAAATTGATCAGTATAATTTTTCACATTAGCAAAAAATAGAGAAAAAGTCATGTCATAACATTACTAGATATAGAAAAGGCATTTGAAAATATTCATAAAAACATTCATAGTAAACTATAAAAGGAATGCTCATACTATGGTAAACACTGCCTTAAAAATCCACAGCCAATATTTTCATGAATCTTGGCATGCTGATTTGAAAATCCATATGGAAAAGTAAAGAGCCAAGAGAATCCAAAATGCTCTTGGCAGATGACAAAGTGGGAAGATTAGCTCATCCAGATAACAAGAAAGGGTATGATGATACTGCTGTGGGGCTGGCAAATAAATAGACCAACAGAGCAATGCAACAGACACACGTATGTGGTCATCTAATTTATGACAAAAATGACAGCGCCATGGAGTGGGGAAAGGATTTATCATTACTTACAAAGGCTGGAGTAGTATTACGGTATTGTCTAGTGATGTTGAAGATAGTGCATACTGTGAGGTACACACGCCACACTTGTGATGTGTGCACATGGGTACCAGGGAACATAGTTGATAGTAGTACTATCATGTTGATAGTAGTACTATCCTTAACAGCACCAAACTGAAAAACCAAATATATATCAGCAGCAGGCTGGTTAAATAAACCACAACACATTCATGTAACATAACACATTACGGTAACAAAAATGAACAAGGTGGAAAGAATCACACCAAGAACGCAGAGCAAAAGAAAACACAAAAAGACGAAAGGTTTGAGTCCGTTTACTTAAATCTCAAAAGCAGAAAAGGCTACACTGTAGCCCTTAGAGATATAGATTTGGATAATAAAACTGTAAAGAACATCAAGAAAATGATTCTGAAAAAGGCAAGATGGTGGGCACCTTTAGAGAGTATGAAGGAGGATTGGGTTGGGAAGGGGCTCAGCAGGACTAGGCAGGTGCAGCCCTTGTTCCAATTCTGCCCCTGTCCAGAGGGGCCAGGAGTCCTTTTTTTTATTTTAAGTGTGTTCCTTAAGCCATGCAATGAAACTTCATGTATTTTTCTTATGTGTGTCAAAATCCACCCTGAAATACTTTTTCAAAGAAGCAAGACAGTAAGAGGAGTTTATACTTGCTTCTAAGAGGGAGGGAAGAAAGAAGGGGAACAAAAGAAAAAGAAACAAACAAAAGAAGCATGAAGTTGCTATTTCACAGAATTCTATTTTTGTGACCATGTTACTTTCTGAATTTTGTTGTCTTGGTTTAATCTCAAGGCAGGAGGCAGAGAGGCCAAGAAAGAACTTGGAATATCCCAGAAAGAAATTCTGTTTGCTGTGAGATCTGTGAGGGAAGGTTTCTACCTCTGTCCCAAAATCTCCTGGAATTTGACACTGCTTTCTGTTTGAATGAGATATGTGTATTTTAAGGAAGCTCCAAGAAGGACTAGCGCAGAGTGAAAAGAGACACCATCCTGGTGGCCCCAGGACCCGGCGAATGAAGGAAGAGTGCTGAAGACCTGAGTTAAACTCTGTGTGTCCCTTCTATGTGATGTGACACAGCCATGTGCATTAAAATTATCTGCCTTCTTTTCCTTTTCCTTTTAATTTGGATGGAAAGGACATGAACTTTGAAGTCATACAGGCCTGCATTCAAATTTGCTTTCAACGCTTACCTGCTAGGACACCTTGGGCAAGTTTCTCAGCCTTTCTGACCCTTCATTTTCCATCATAAAGAGGATAAGAATACTTACCTTACTGGTGACTTAGGAAAAGTGCCTCGCTGAGGGGTTGCAGACTAGAGCCTGTAGGTCAGGTGTACTTGGCTCTCTGTAGTATTTTTAAGAATGTTTTATTTCATATCTTACATGTTAAAATTAGTAGTTTTACACAAAAATCTGAATTTCTGGCTTTTCTTGGAAAATGAGGAATCTGGCCATGCTGGGTCTCATTCTTAAATGGCAAAGTTGACCAGGGTGAAGTAGCATATGCCTTTAAAGACAGGTATGTGACTTCCACTTGGCTACAGTCTCCCCCTCCCCCATTGTATTATACCCAACCTGCTGCTTTACCATTCCTTGACTAGGTCTTTAGCCCTTAGTCCGGCTCTGAAAATAATCTAAGTGTTGGTTCACTCCTTCCATGCTCTCAAATAGTTGTTAACCGAATCAATTCTCCTTCTATTTCTTTCAGAAAAAAAAGTCTTGAAGGCATAAATTTATACAATGCTTGAAAACACTACATACATTTTCTAGTGATGGGGTTTTAGCAACCTTGGTACTTGATGATTTGACAGGACAAAAGGAAAAGGAATAACCACTGCTTACCATCTGCGAAACTGCTAAAGAAGCCTGCTGCCAGGTGTCCATCACCAGCTTCTCATCCGCCTCAAAGTTTAACTCTACGTTTTCTAGAGAGTAATCGATCCTGCTCTTCAGTATTGATTTTAGTCTTGATTTGGATGTAACTCTTTCTGGAGAAATGGATAATCGAGGAACTAGAGGAATTCTTTGAAAGACAAACAAAAGAAATACAAAAGTGTTACTTCACAGAATTCCATTTTTTGGAATTTATGTTACTTTCTAAATTTTGTTGTCTTGGTTTAATCTCAATTTTCAAAGTTTTCCTGGGAGAATTCTTTTTTATGGAGAAGAGCTTATAAAAGATAGAATTCATTTGTCTTTGTGATTTAAGAGGAAACTCAAAACAAACAACAAGAAAATAGAAATTTCAGGCTTAATCTTTCATAGTTGTAAAGCAAAGCATTAAACAATGGTGCTTATAGGGTGGTGCCTGTGACTCAAAGGAGTAGGGCACTGGCCCCCTATGCTGGACGTGGCGGGTTCAAACCCAGCCCTGGCCAAAACAAACAAACAAAACAAAAAACCATGGTGCTTCTGAAGAAATGCAATTTTGATACTCGTCCAGAGCATATTCCATATATTTCCAATGAGTGAGAAATCAAATAGTCAATCATGAAAAACCAAAGCAAACAAAACTTTTCTAAGTGTGCTCTGCTAGCATGATTTGGCATCCTGAAGTGGACAGCTGAAAGTCTGGCATGATGAATGTGAAATCGGAAAGGGATTTCCCACACAGAGACAGCAGGTTTTTGGTGGTGGGCCGGGAGCCCTCTAGCAATCTTCCTCTTCTTACTGTGGAAAGAGAAGGTTTTCTCTTTGTTTTGTAAAGTTGCTGTGAGAACACAAAGTCAAGCTCCCTCTCCTGCTTCCCACATTGCTGCTCCGATGTAGAAATTTTAGAATTGTCCTTGGGAATATCCTATCCCTGAAGGATCTCAGGATCTTAAACGTTAACAGAAGCAGGGAGCGACCTAGCAGGAAGAATGCTTATTGTGACTAAGATCCACCTTTGGTAATAGGAAAAGCAAAGGGCTCCATGGTTGGGGGCTGTTATTGAAACTTGAGGAGGAGAGTCTGGATCACTAACAGGAACGGGCATTTGGTTTTCTAGACTAGACTCCAGTTCCTGGAGTCACAGAGCAGTAATTCAGAAAGATGACTGTGAACTCCAGCAAACAATTAGCTTGGTTTTACTATGTTTGGAAGCATCAGACAAGATTTCTTGAACCTGACACTCTGATTTTTGACAGTGCTTAAATTTTTGGCAGTGTACTGTGCCCGCAAAGGCAGTGTGTTGAGAATCTATTACTCATCTATCCATGAATTTAATTACATTTTAATAATCAAATAAGGCTGAACCAGAGTCACTCCAGTTCAACAGTGATTCATATGTCCAATAAGTTAGGGTGAAGTTTGTGTGGTCACTTCTACAAGTTTACTACAGTATAACCCGTGTTTCCTACCATCTTGCTTTGGAGGATAGCAGTGGAGGCATATCATTTAGAAAAAGAATGTGGGTTTAGAATTTATTTATTGGGAAAAAGTCTGGACTGGGCAGCTCTGTCACTATCAGTAAATATGAACTTGGGCTTGTCTCTTGACTTTTTGAAGTTTGGTTACTCCTGAAATAATGTAAATATAATAAAATTACTATGATTATGACAAATATTTTTCATTGATCAATTAGTCATTATTATTGTGAATAGTATTACAATAATAATATTATTCTTATTGCTATAGAGTTGTTGGGAGGAATAAAGTAGACAGGGTATGTGAAAATTCTTAACACTGTGATTGTTTCCCTGTACATGTTACAGAGACTGTGGATGACTGGTTGGTTGGTTGACAACATCGACTGACTGACAGTTTCAGTAGATAACCACAGCAGTGATTTGAGGTTCAGATTGGAGCAGAGTTGTTTTGCAGAAAATAAGAACTGGCTGTTCTTTTCCAGGTTTCATTCTAGTAACCAACAGTAATAGCTTGCCCATTAATGTTGCCTGACTTACAAGTCTGCTCTAGGAACAGAATGCACTGTCACTCTAGATATGGAAACTTGGCCTCTCTTGATAGTTCTGAGGGGCTTATTGCCTTTGAAATTTCTTATTGTTTTTAATTCCAAAATTCTCTCAACAGCTTGCTGAACATTTCTCTTGTGTTTGGAGGAGGAAGAGGAGATTTTCCTTTTGTGTGTTCCTGTGTAGACATGGGCCTGGCAGGGACATGATGAGACTAGATGTTGGCAGTCTAGAAAGAAAAGAAATAGGCTTTCTATCATGGTATAAATTACTTGTTCAGGCCATTTCAGATCATTTTTGGAATGAGGGGGAGTAAAAGAAACAAAGCAGTAACATGCAATTCTCACAATTAAAATATGGCATGTAAGTTTTGAGAGTTATGGGGACTTGACCTCAAGTATTTTGATTCCAAGATCTGGCATCAAATTCTCTGTAGATTTCATTTTCTGCTATCTGCACAACACTACTTTACAAAGAAGGAAACTTGAGGCTTAAAAGAGTTGGAGGGACATGAACAGACAAATAGATTATCTTTATTTATTTACATATAGCTATTCAGTGACAGACCCTGGATTCAAACCAGATCCATTTGACTTTAAAATATATTCACTAGCGTACAATTTGTGCAGCTCCTGACACCTACACTGACTGAGCAAGCTTGTAAAAAAATACCCTACTTTCAATGTAAAATCCATCACTTATCTCCTTAGAGATCTAAATTTAATATTCAGTGCCTATATATTACTTTATAAATCTAACTTCTTCCTTTTTTCCTCTTCAGATCTACAGTATTTGTTTCTCATGGCCTGGTTACTGATTATGAGGAAAGATTGTTTTAATTCTTCATATATTTGATTAATTTTTAGTGAATTAATTTTGAAGGATTTTGGATTTTAATTGCTCAATTTTAATTCTTTTGGCTCTCTTTTAACGTCTTCAAGTTGGTAAACATATCATGTTAACATCATTCTATCAAGATATTCTTCTATCTGTTCATAGCTTCTCAGGTTTTGGGATCTTGCCCTTGCCCTATCTCGAACCATTGGGTCTATAAAACAATTATTTATAAACATTTATGTTGCACAGGATTTATTTGGCTAAAAATATAATTTGTCTTCTACCTTATTACCAGGTTCATATTTTTTTTTTTGCTGGCAGATATCTGATGTTAGACGAGTAGTAAGTCTTTGAGTCAGTCTCATGAGGTTGTAATTAAATACTATGAGTCTTTACTGTTTCTTGGTTTCCTCACTTGTAAAAGAAGAGTCAGAACCTCCTTCCATTTTTATTTACATAATGTAATAACACACACACATATACACATACACAGAACTACTTGAGTCCTTACATAAAACTGGTAGAGGTCTATAATTCCTTACAGCAGTAATTAATTTAAAATCACAAAGTTTTTTTGTTCAAAACTGTTACAGTATAATATGATAATCTGCCTTACCTCTGTTGGCTTTCCAAAATGTCCTTGCTATCCATTTGGACCAGTGGGATTCGAGCTAATTTCTTGCTGTCATCTATTGGGATTTTGGATTCCATTGCCCTGTAATAATCTTGAAGGAATCGCTTTGTATCTTGAAAACGGTTCGATTCTGCCTTTAATAGCAAATGTGAATATTAATATCCAAGAAAGAACAAGTTGATCTCAATATATTCCCTATCAAAGACTCTGTAAGCATGACTTTGAAAACATTTAGGTTGGAAGAATTTTCTAGAAATTAAGAAAGAATGTTGGCTAAAACTATATAATTAAAATGTTCATCAAAATGAAAGATAACTAGTTAATTTGCACTCTTTTATTGAGCACAATTTCACGGAACAAGGTGACATTTCTATAACTCTTGATATTGTGACAAAAGGTTATAGCACGTATGATGCTCAATATATGTATGTATGGTGTTCAAAGAATTGGGAATTCTTTCTATGTCCTAGGATCCATCAACTAATATGGTAACAAACATTGAGAGTCTTCTATGTAATATGCAGGGAGCTTGTTAGTTGACTGGGGGAAACCAGAAGATACTATATGTGTACATATAAGTACAAAATACAAATATAAAAATACAACACCAGGTTCTGGTCCTCTAGGGCAACTTAGCATAGTTGTGGAGAAATGACAAATGGTAACCAAAAGGGATAAGAGAGGTCTCTTTCTACAGTTTCCTGTCTTGCTCAGAATGTACAGAGGGAGATAATTCCTCCTGTTCTCACAGCTAAATCCTTCTGCTGCCA
>NW_003852458.1:4015422-4027168 GCF_000181295.1 Otolemur garnettii | reverse complement strand
CCACGTGATATAAATTTGCGCTTCTGTTAATATTCGGTAGTGCAAACGTGACCTCCAGACTTCGTTTTAGTTAGTGTGGCTGCTTAACCCAGTATCTGAGACTCAAAATACTGAAGCTTTTGTGTTGACCCAGTATTCAAAACATTTAGCTAAATGTAACCCAAAGACATTTATGAAGGAATCTCTAAACTTATCAAACAATTATGTTGCCATTTATTTCATAAAACATCAAGTAGTTTTCTTCTGACATATTTAATGCCTTATTTTGTTCTATTTTGTTGTACTCCATAACAAAAGATGAGTTTCAATAAATTTGTTTTTGATATAAAAAGGGTAAGCTTATTTGCTCCTTGAAAAAAGTTCTCTGTATTATTAAACTTTTCTAGCTAAATGACTGAGAAAAATATTCATCTGGTTAATGTAAATCTACGCTAAAAAATAAAACTACCACTCAAATATTGTTTTCAGAACATATTTCAAATAATCTCCTTGGATCTTAGGCATAAACACATATTTCAGCAATTTTTCAAATAGCATTTTGAAATGACGAGAAGAACTAAACATTTCTCTTTTTCCTCGCAAGAAAACCAAGTTAAGTTGTAAAATGGTCATGTATGAACTAATCTTACAGTTTGACAGGCTCTGCACCTGTCATGATTAATTTTGTTAAAGCAGTAGAGATAAACTGAGTCTTGTGAATGATACTCGTGTGAACTTGCATACCGCCACATGTACAATGACTAGAAGGCAAATGTAAACACAAGTTATACAAACCGGATGTTGATAAATAACTTTGGAGAATAGATAAAAAGTGTGGAAAGAATATAAAAATTATTAGTCATTAAACCATAGCTTTATATTATTTGGGAAATAAATTTAGAAATCAGGAAATTATTTCTTAACCCAGAGAACTGAATTCTAATAACTGCTGGGCTTAGCAGAACCTATTTTATACAATTTGTATTTGGAGCAGTGTTGGCATTTGTGCCTTAGGCTTGCCTTATTACACAATTATTGGTCCTGCTAAACAACAATGACAACAAAAAAATAGCTGGGCCTTGTGGTGGGTGCCTGTAGTCTCAACTACTTGGGAGGCTGAGGCAGGAGAATTGCTTAAGCCCAGGAGTTTGGAGTTGCTATGAGCTATGACACCATGCACTCTACCGAGGGTGACATAGTGAGACTCTGTCTCAAAAAAAAGCATAATTTGATTAACCGTATAGCTAAATCTGAAGAAGATGCCACACAATATTCAGAGTTGCCATAAAAGCAGAGATAATTAAAATTCTTCTCACATTTGTGGTAACTAGTAAATAATGCTTTATTGAGGTTCTTGTTGCCACAAAATCTGAGGTTTAAAAGGAATTTCAGAAACAGTCTAGCATAGCATTGTCTAAAGCAGTGGTTCTCAACCTTCCCAATGTCATGGCCCTTTAATACAGTTCCTGTGGGTTGCGACCCACAGGTTGAGAACTTCTGGTCTGAAGTTATTTTGTATAGAAAATTTGTGCTACAGGCTGTTAATGAGTACCATGTTGGGGATGAAACAAACAAACAAACAAAAAACTTGCTAAGGTCAAATAGCTTCAGAAATGTTGAATTAATAGACCAAAAGGATTTCTTTACTGCAGTGTGTGGTGATGTCTGTTACACGAACATGCTTGTCAATATCCCAGGGAGAGGAAAGGGTGGGATCTGCAGCACTTCCCAAAGTCGTTTGTTCACGGAGTTGAGCAAATGACTTATTTTGTGAAATATCTTGTAGGACTGGTACTTATCTAACTTTGGGAAATACTTACCTGTCTGTTACCTAATATTACAGGCCTAATATTACTTGGAAATTTTTTTGAGGATGCTTTTTCCCAGTCGTCCACATCCATATGCAAGCTTCTGCCTTTGGGTTTCCTGGACAAAAGCTCATTGCCTTAAAAGTTTGTTATTTGATGGGCAGTTCTAATCCTTAGGCAATTTCTTCATATATTAAACTCAAACCTTGTCTTCTGTAATTTCCACCTTTGGTCTTTATTGGATCCTATCAATCTATGGGAAATAACGCTCTCATCTGGTGTCTGTGGCAAGCTTTCAACTATCTGAACAATAAATCAGTGAGTGGGAGCACAGTAGTCCCTCTCACCCTCAGGGGTTATGTTCCAAAACCTCCAGTGGATGCCTGAAACCTTGGATAGTCCTGAACTTTATATATACTATGTTTGTTCGATCTGATAACCTAGTTGGCTACTAAGTGACTAGTGGGTGGGTAGTGTATACAGCATGGGTATGTAGGATAAAGGGATGATTCACGTCCTAAGTGTGACAGAATAAGATGGAGTGAGATTTCATCACGCTTCTCAGAATGGTGCATAATTTTAAATTTATGAATTGTTTGTTCCTGGAATTTTCCATTTAATACTTTCAGGCTGTGGTTGACTATAGGTAAATGAAATTGCAGACAGCAAAATAGCAGATAAGAGGGGACTGTGATACTGGCTTTGGAATCAGATTCAGTTCACATCCTAGCTTTTCACTTACTAGTTTTAAGCAAGTTGTTTCACCTCTGCTTGCCTCAGTTTCCACATCTGTGAAATCGAGATAATAGAATTTACAGCATAGGGTTTATAGTGAAGGTTGATTTTAGTTTGTATGAGTCTTTAGAAGGTTACCTGGCACATACATAGTGAGAACTTAATAAATGTAGCTTTTATCTGGTGCTCTTTCTATCCTCTTTACTTTTAATTGGTGTTAGATGGTGGTTCAGTTTTGCTGGAGTAGAGCCTTAAGTCTGGGTATTGCTGAAATGAGTCATACTATTCCCATCAAAGGCACGTATTGTACTGAATTCAGAATGATTCACAAGATTTCTCTGTTCACTGTGCATTCATTATTGAATTTCAGTGACTTTTGCGATAAGTTTTTGACACAGCTCTTTGAAACATCCTATTTCTGCCTGTCCAAGGGATGTTACCCAGAATGGTTTAGGCTGCTTCAGGGTCTCATTTTTATCCTTTGGACAACCTATGCTCTGTGCATCAATTGGTCTGACCCAGCTCTGTCTTCTGCTTTAAATGAATTCCTTAACTCCAACTTCTCTTAGCAACTTAGATTCCTCACATTCCTGCACTGGTCTTTCCTGCCGGCAACCCCCAGGGCTGCTGTTGCTCCTCAAAGTTTTGCTGATATTTCAAGCTTCTGCTACAGCCTGTCCCTACAGGGCGAATTGTCCCTTTGTAGGTTGGAGAAGTATCAGCATTCCTTGGTCATTTGTTGAGCAAATAAGTTATTGAACACCCACTGTGCTCTAGCCCTAGGGAGCATTTTCCTGCCCTCTCTTTTCATGTGAGTTAATCAATTGAAGACTACGAATGTACCCTTTCCACTCTCTATCTTCTTTGCTATTCTCTTAAGAAAAAATACTCAAGTAGACACAAGTTGACCAAGACAGCCCTGAGACTGACTACATTTTAAACAGGCTTCTTCCTGACTCTCCGCCCTCTGACCTCCCTTTTTGTTAGATCATTTACTTTAAGAGAGCTTGGGTTTGTAAATCCTTACCCTGTCCCTTTGAGATGTAAATATTTTTAAAAGCCTTTTAGCAGTCTTATAGCCTCAAGTCCCTAAGAACTGTTTCTTTGGCATGTAATTAATTGTGAGGGAAGATAGTGCCTCCCTCTCCCAGATCCTATAGGGTAGGAGCCTAACTTCCTTGGGTGCCTGGCTCCAAGTTATAAAACTACCTCTCATAATGAAGATAGCAGAAAGCTGACTTTTTCTTTGGGTAGGGCCAATTAGCAAGCTGAGACGGCCTACAACCCGCCACCCTTAACCCCTCCCTCCCTCTTAAAAACTCTCCAGCTGTTTGTCTTGGCACAGCTGAGTTGTTGTTAGCAATAGTGTCAGAATAAAATCATCCCTCATCTTAGCTTGCCCTGTGCAGTTTTTATTTAATAGCTTGTGAGTTCTGATGAATGGTCCGTTTTTCCAGTCCAGTCCTGGGAACTTTTTATCTTTAGGAATCAAATGCTTGCTGTGTCTCATCTTGCCTATGCTTTGTGCAGGGCTGCTTTCCCAGGCTTTGTTTGGTTGGCCACTTAGGATGTCTGCTTTGAGAAGCTGACAAGGTCAACAACTCAGCTGTAGACACGGTACCTGCTTCCGTACCGAGGCCACCTGGAGCAAAACTGATGAGGGGCTTCCAGTTTGAGTGCTTTTTTGGCCCAGGTCAAAATGTTTTATTTCAGTGAACTTCCTTGGAGCTCACCCCAGGCAGAGAGCCACAGGTAAAATGAGCCTGGAACAGGCCCCAAACATTCCCAAAGGAATAGCTACATGAGGAGCTTGGCTGTGAAGGGAAGAGTCCGTGTCACTGTGACCAGCTGCTCTTACCTGCATCAGTGAGAAGAAATGGTTCATTAGTATTCCGAACGAGTCCTGTAGCCAGCTCTCATTGATGACATCCAGCCTCTCCTGCTCGGCCTCTTCCTTCCGGGCTTCACAGATGTCCCACAGGCGGTCTCGCAGATCCTGGGCACAAGAGAAACATCTCTGTCATGCTTTAGAATCAGGGCTCACGTTACATCAGCGGAAGGAAACAAAGACTTTGCCTCACTTATCAACGTCTCTATGGAAGTTTTATACCTAATGAGCTCATGTGCTGTACTGATTCCTTCAGCCAGTATTTATTTTGCTTCTACTCTGTCAGGTTCTCTTTTTCAAAGATTCCCTTACCAAATCAGATGGCCTTATCCACCAGAAGTCCACTTTATCCACAGATGGCTACATTTTTATGTATCTCAATTCTTCCTCAAAAAAGCTGTTTGATTGAAAAATCTCAGTGAAGTTTTGGGATATGGTGTATTCTTTATAGAAGAAGCCAAGTACATAGGCTTGTTAATTAATATTACCAGTGGGACATAATATTCTTCAAAAAATGTCTGTGTTTAATTGGATGGTCCAAAAATAAGCTTTGTATTGAAGAGATAGCAGTAAAATAGTCTTTTAAAGATCCCAGCTCTGCCACTTACCAGACCCTGTGTAATAATAAGATAAATGTAAATATAATAATTTGTGACATAATATAATTTGTACATAATAATGAAATATAATACATTTATGTTTTATGAATGAAACATAAAACTTATACATTTATGCATAATAATGAAATATAATACATTTGTGATATATTTTGGATATAATAGAAAATTATACATTTAATATTTTATAAATATAATCAAAATAACAGGGGTTATCACATACTGAGTCCTTTCCATGTGTGTCTATAGTGAATTGTATTTCCAAACTTTGTGTTTGAATTCTTACCTTGGCATTTTGTTACCCTGTGGAGGCTGCACGTGAAATGAAAATATCACAAGCCATTATCAGAACAATACACCATTATTTTAGAGCTGATTTTACTATCTCCATGGTGTGTCCACAGAAGTTTGTTCAGGCATTCAGTAAGTACTAACTTTTGCTTATCAAATATTTACATCTTTTTTAAGATAGGAGAAGACACATTAATTCTGGTTGTTTGCTATGGAATCGCTGTGAAGCCTTTGCACGTAACATTAGACTGTGGCTCAGTTTTCTAATAAGCAAAATGAGAGCAATGCAATAGCAGATGCTCTCTGTTAACTTCCTAGGACTGGAATGAATAATCCAAGGACAAGGAATGTCCTTGGGACTAACACCATGTTTACTCAGGACTCACACAGAGGGATGGCTGGTCTTCATCTTTATTTTGCAAGAATTAGGGGATTCCTAAATATGTCTGAATAATCAACAGGTGCATTGTATTTAAGAAAGACCAGATTATTAATTGAGATGATCATACAGACAAAATTCCTTAAAAATATACATTTTTAGAAGAGTTGTAATAATTTTCCTTTGGGCCAAAAACCCACATTCAACTTATATGGTACTTACAAAAGACGTAGAAGATAAAACCACCCCCAAAGGTCAAATGTAAAAACTTACATGAGGCAGATACGAATTAAAAATAAAACAAAGTTCATAGTATTAATGCCAGATAAAAGTCAGATTCAAGACTAAAATGCACTTTGTGGCAAAGATAACTTAATGTGAAGCCAGGCAACGTGGGCACAGATCGATACTAGTACTTACCATGTTGACCTCTTTGCCATATTTCGTCCCCTAGAAAATGGGAATATTGCTAGTTCCCACCTCAGGGGGTTGCTGAGGGAATAAGGACAGTGGCAGCACACAGCACACGCCCAGCGTTTAGCTATTACTGCTGCTGCATTAGAATCAGTAAGTCAAAAATGGCAGCAGGGAAAATAGAAACGGAACAGTCCAGGAGTTTTTAGTGTACTTTCATCAGGTTTCGCGAGATCATCCAGGTATAAAAGTGTATAAAGAGAACAGACCTGTGGTTTGAATCAGAATGATCTATATAACACTTTAACAAATGAAGGTGACACACCCCCCAAACCTGAGTTTGGTCACAGGGTATGAAGAAGAGGCAGGCTTTTATCTTTTCAGACTCCACAAGCTCCTCCACTGCATATGCCTGCTAAGGATCTACTGATGAAAAAAACCTTTGTAATGAAATCCATTTGGCCAAAACTTATTAAACCTTCCAAGTAGAAACTGTATGTTATTTTCTAATATCTGTGGCTATTTTCTAATATACCAATTTCTACACAAAGGAAGTTTGCTTTTTTTCCTTGACTATTCTTGCCAGAGGCTTCTCTGTTTTATTATCTAGATTGAATTTTAAGTTTAATTTTTTTTTTTAAATTGGCCAAGTTGTCAATTTCTGGCAAATTTATTCTCACATATTCCGTTCTCCTTTTCTCAGGCTTATTTTCTAGTTTCTTTTTTGAAGTTATACTTATTTCTATTCTTTCACATCTAATAATAAGTTGCAAATAAAAAAGGAAGTACGTCTACCATACGTAGTTATGGTGGATAAATACATATCCACATATATGCATAAATAAACATATGTAAGTCTATGCTGAGGTGTTTCAGAGTTTTCTCACATAATTTGATTAATTTTTTGAAAAAAACTAAAGTGAAATCTCTATCGAAGTAACCTAATAATTTAAACATTTAAAAGTGAAACATAAAACTATAAAAGTATTAAAAATAGTGTGATAGTTGTATATAATTCTGGAGTAAAGTATTTTTAAATCGACCCCAAATAAGCTATAATAAAAATGCTATGTATTTATCTCTATAAACATTAAAAACTTTTTGCATATTAAAATTTATCTCAAATATCAAATTAGAAGAGTATTTGGAATATATGATTAATAGATGGTTTATTTTCTTAATATAGAGATTTTAGAAGTCTATAATAAAAAACACACTTCAATAGAAAACTGGGCAGAAATTATGAGAACTTATTTACGGGTTTCAGGAGGAATAAAATAAGTTACATTAAACTTAGGAAAAAGTGGTCAACTTTAGTTGTAATAATGGAAATGCAAATTACTAGACGACATTAATAATTTTACCCATTAAATTAGCAAAGACTAGCAAAATAATCTAATATTGATACATTTGTATCATTTGTAAGTTGGAGTGAAATTTACAAGATTTTAGTGTGCAAATTTCTCAAATTTTTCAAGTTTTTGCAATTTGTAAACTTATGTATTTCAAAAGCTTTAAACATAAGCATAATCTTAAATTCAGTTCCTGCTTTTTTGGAAATTTGTGCATGGATATAATTAAGGATGTTGTCAATATTTAGCTGGATGAAATTTTATTACATAATTATCTTAACTAACACCAAATAAAAAGTTGGTGTTTAATAATTCTTTTCATAAAATTATGATTAAAAATAAAAAATCTGTTAAATTATGATATAGTCCATTAGTTATATCTTTTAGTCATGAAAATGATGTTGTAGATGAATCTTTATTGAAAAAGAAAACCTCTTTTATTGTTGAAAAAAGAATGTTACAAAACAGTATGTATTTTGCTATTATATTTTTATAAAAATAATTGGAAAGATATTCAGACATGCACCAGCTAGTGACTATTGGTGGTAGGATTATAGATTTGTCATTTTAAATTTTGACTCTTTTTATTATCTAATTTATCTACAATAAACATGTGATGCATGTTTTTTCCAAATTAGAAAAAAAAATAAGCTATTTCAAATTTCCAAACCTTCTCGGTCTCTGCCAGCAGTCACCTGACTAATACGGGGAAGAACGCAGGAGGGCTGTTTGCTTTATGGATAGGTAGGAAAAAGGAAAAGGTAGAAAAGGACAGTTTTAGGATTTGTAATTACTAGTTACTGTTTGAGGAATGTCTAAGAACATGCAAAATATTTTAGTTTTCTAGAACATTTGAGTATCTTGTGGGGTAAACCCTTGCAAGCTCTGTCCCCAGCACCCAAGCCCCCATGATGCATTGTCTCCATACAAGAGTGTCCCAGCTGGTCTTCCTGCTGGTCTCCCTGCTGTTTTTTTTTTTTCAGACTCTTTTAAAGTGAGAAGCCAAGGCTCTTTGTCTCACTCAGACCAACACTGATATTCTCATAATAACTTCCAAGGCCTTAGATAACCTGGCCCCCTCCGATGTCGGTCTCGCCTATGTCATCACCAGCCACTCTTGCCCCACTCACCCAGCTCCAGCCACCATGCATCCTCCCCCTACAGTGCCTTTGTCCTTTTGGTGCCTGAAGACCCTTCCTTCAGGCATGTACTTGGCTCACTCAATCACTCTGTCCTGTCTCTGTTCAAATGTCACCACCTTATCCATGGAACTTCTCACAGTCACCATATAAAAAAGGGTACTTCATACATTCTTTTCCTCTTGCCCTGCTTTCTTCTTCTCTACGTAGCTCTTATTACCAGTGACAAACACACTTAATCTTCACTTGTCACTGCTTATTCTCTGTCTCTTGGCCACTAGCACTTAAACACTGTGTGGTCTCAGATGTTTTTTTCACTGCTAACCCTCCAGCCCCTTGAGGAGCTGTAAGTGCTGGGACCATGATTGATAGCTGCTCAGTCCGTATTAAGCAGATGAATAGACCATTGGAAAAGAGTTTGGCAATGTTTTTGTTGCACAAAAACATATTGAGGTCATAATCTGATCTGATTCTTAGTAGCCTATACTTAAGGTAGCAACAGGGGAGCCTTCCGAAGTGATAAGAAGGTCTGTCAATTTACGTAAAAAAGAGTCAAGCTTCTCTTATGTCAGAGGCCATGTTCTAAAATATCAGGGTAATATACTTCATTTATGAACTTATGAAAATCTGTGTGTCTACCAACTTACAGGCATTGTGCTTGCTGGAGGCACAGAGATGTGTAACATTTAATACTCCATATCTCTCCTTGAGAGATAATCAATAGAGGCATCCCTTTACCTTTTCCATGCAGTTCCCTCATTCCCTTTCTCCTTGCTATCAACCAGCTGTAGAACTGCACTGAAGACAGGCGCATGAATAACGCTGCCATGAAGATAGTTATGTGGCCTAGCAAAGAGGTTCGAAATCTACAAGACAGAAGCTAGTAATGCTCTTCTGGCTCCTCTTCCCAGAAGCATTGCATGGTTCATTCTGAACTCAAAGTGCAGACAAGCTACTGATCTTGAAAGTTAGCTGGTTAAGAGTTCAGACCTTCTCCTTTCTCATCCTCATATTTCAGGAAGGTAAGAAGGGAATGAATTGCTATTTTACAGAACAAGATATGAAAGTCTGGCAACCCTGTACCAGCAGGTCACAGATTTCCTTACATTCACTCTTTGGTGAAGTTCAGCCTTTGTTTCCTCATCATCCCACAGGTCGTCAGGAAGGGAGTTGAAATCAGCCTGCCACTGAGATACAAAATCTTGCTTATACTCTGGACGCCTTAGAAACTCCCGGAAACATGTCCTGCAGGCAACAAGAGAATGAGAAGGATCTTATATGTGAAGCCTGTAAACTATAAAATTCTGACTTTGGGAACTTTGCTTACCTAATCTCATATAAGTAAGCAAGCACAGTCTTCTGATATTCTCTCAGATGTCTGTGCACTGTTTTGATGGTGTTTATATAAGAATTTTCTATTAGTTCCCAGTAAGGTAGTAGAAATGAAGGAATTTCCTGTTAAACAGCAAAGTGCAGAAATTATTGTTTTAAAATGAAAATCTTCCAAATAATTGAGTCAAAAGAACAGCACCAAGCAAGAAGGTGAAGATACAACAGCGACTACTCAGCACGTTTCCCAGGAGACTGCTTGTCCTTCTCTGTCTCCTTCCCCAGCTAATTCCCATTCTAGATCATTCTTCGTGTCTCAGTCCAGACATCATTTATTTCAGAAATCCTCTCTTATCCAACAAGTGTGTAAGGTTACCCTCTGATATCCTGGGGTTCTCCTTTGGCACCCTATACTGCTCCCCACCTCACTGATGACACTAATTGTAACTGCTTATTTGTGGGTATTCACCTCTGGAAAGTCAGTACCATAAAGTAGTCTTGTTTACCACTATACAATTTTCCCCATAATTACCACAGTATCTAGGACATAGAATGTTCCCAAGAAATAGTTACTGAATGAATTAATTGAACCACAGATAACATATTTTACCTCTGTTGGAAAACTGTCCCGAATGGTGAGGGTGGTGATGAGTTACTTCTCTAATTTCACTTAAGAGATTTTAAGCCTTGCTGTGTGCACCATGAATATTAAAGTTTCTTTTATGCTATCTTTAATAATGCAAATATTGAAAGCAAGAATTAGCCCAAACAATAAAATTAAGAATCTATACTATGTTTAATATAACTTGCTGTACTATTTATTTACTCTAGGGATTACACATGGGGATCCTAGTTATCTGTGCGAATTTCCTCTCCAATCAAAAAGTACCAAAACCTAAAGATATATTATCCAATTTCTCCACAGACTTCATGAATGCCTGAAGAATGACATTTCAAGGCAACCTCCTCCAGAGATGTACAGCTCATGTTATTAGAACATTTTTCCTTGTGTTAAGCAGAAATCTGCCTTTCTGTAGTTTCCACTTAGTATCCCTAGCTTCTTCCCTTTGGGGAAGGACAGACTATTCTTACTGTCTTCTCTGTGACAGCCTGTCACATATTTGAAGACAGATATCCCTAGTGAGAAGAAAGCTGGGATTCAAGATATATGAGAATCAGTCTAAGTCATTCACCATTATTTAGCCAGTGAGTAAACCAACCAAGAATAATTCATTGAGTGGTCACTCTGCAGGCAGAAATTGTTCTAGTTCTGACGAACCAAACCCAAAGTAGAAGCCCCTCATGGCTTTGTGTATATTTTGAGTATTGACACTGTCAGCAAAACCAGTAAAGAACTAATTAGAAGCTCTGCTTTGACCTGAACTATATATTTTGGCAGAAGAGTACCGTGTCTTATCAGCCTCCTGAGAAAGGACGGGCTTCTAAACTCAGCACACATGGCCCCAGGGCCCCTGGGCCCAGCTTCAGATCCTGAGGATGAGGAGAAGAAAGGGGGCCACTGTTTGCAGGTCCCCTAAATATGAGGGAGGAAACTGAGGAGCCATCGGGCCAGAGGCAGGCTGCCTCCTTCCTGAAATCCACTCCTCTGGGGTCTGTTCTTGTGCTTCCAGCTGCTAGGAAGCAAAAACCTCTGCCCCGTGCCTCCTTGGTCCTCTGTGCATCTTCCTTTATTGCCTGCAAAGGGAAGTTCCTAGGCTCTCCTGATACCTGGCTGCTGCCTGACAAAGCCGGATATGGAAGCAATCTCTCTATTCTTTCTCCCTAAATGTCCCTACTGAGTTAAGGGAGACTTGG
>NW_003852458.1:4014248-4015331 GCF_000181295.1 Otolemur garnettii | reverse complement strand
TTTTTTTTTGGTCTGGAATCCAAATTTAACGGGCATCTGTCTTTCCCTTCATTGATAAGTCAGCGCTGTAGCTCAGGTGTGGAAAAGGACTAGCCTGACCACCTGGCCTGCTTTCTTATAGGGAAAGGTGTTGTCCTCTCCATGGTCCTACTTAGGCAAGCAGCGATCTTCCTATCCCTCCTCACCCTGCTCAGGGCAAACTACTTCAGGAAACTCCCTTGCCTTCCATCTTCTTGGAGAGGGTATTTCCCCTCTCCTCTCTGCTGGGTCACTGTGGGGTTCTGCCTCACTCTGTGGAAGGCTATGGTTCCTGTCAGACGTCCCTTTGTGTGAAGTCCTCTTGAGGCCTAGGGATCTGTTCCTCTTCTTCACTTTCCTGGGCCTAAGGGATCAGGATGATCACCAGCTATTCCTTGCTGGGGGAGTCGGGGGTGGAATGAGGGTGGATAATCTAATCCTTGTAGGTTTCCACATTTACTGCCTACACATCTATAAATAGTCCTTTATTCCATTCTCCTCAAATTATCATCTGATTTCAGAATCCTGACTGCTAGAAGATCTACATGGGAACTGGCACCATATCTCGGTGCTAATTTTTTCTTTTTAAAATTTTTGTCTTCTATTTCTTGCTTGTCCTTTATGGATTTATTTCTTTCAAGGGGCTCAAGGTTTGGAGTTAAGGATTGGATTAAGGTATTTTTGTCCCTCAATCCCCATCCCTTACTAAATAATACCATTTTAATTTTATCTCCTGCCCAACAACCACTTCCATATGCTGCTTCTATGACAGATTTTGTGTATAGATTCACACACACACACTATATACATATATATATTTAAAAGTAGCTTTTGTTTGAGTGATGTCAATTATAATATAAACATTGACAATTACATCATTGAATGTTCTCATCTTCAAATATTTTCCCTTGTCATTTTTCCCTTGATGCTAATTAAATAATTAGGAATCTATCAAGAATCTGTCATACACTCATACTGGTTTTGTGGTGAATATAGTGAATTATTCTACATGTTCCTACCCTCCCCAAAGAGTTTATCTAATTGGGAAGATAAGACATATGCCTA
>NW_003852458.1:4011320-4013233 GCF_000181295.1 Otolemur garnettii | reverse complement strand
TGGGTAACATGGTGAAATAACTTTTCTAGTAATCTCTTTTTCCTGGGAATCTAAACTTCCTTTCCTGGGGATCTTAGAGAATATTGCTCTCATTGCTACTATTTCGTATATTTTTCTCTTTTTGGTAACTATGGGGATATTATGATGGCTATAATAAAAATAATGTAGGAGTATATAAAAAAGTATTATGATGTGAGTATAAGCACATGGATAGAAGGCTAGATATTTGCTGGATATGTGTTCTGGGAAAGTCATTCTCCCAGGAAACTCCATCTCTGCTTGTCTTCAGGGAGAAAATTGATCCTCATAGAACCCATTTGTTCTCCTGGTTTTAGCACTCAACAGCAGTTCACAGCATGACTCAGAAACTCAAGTGAGTAGAAGAAAGGATGAAATGTGGTTCAATATGTTGTCTCTAAAAAATAACATCTCAAAATTTTTGATGACTACGTATATATTATCAGACACGAAAAGCCTTCTGGATGTTGCAAATAATGTTACGAATCGTACTATAGACAGGAGAAAGAATGGATTCTACCAGTTTGACTCTAATCTGCCATACCTCAGGAATTGGTTCATCCACGTAGACCCATTCTTCTGATCCTGGCTTAGGAGGTGGTGGCACTACTGGAGTAGGTGATGTTTCTGCAGAGCTAGCAGGTGATTTCTTTACTGATGCTTTTCCTCCTGGTGATTTTCCTTTTGGAGAACCTTAAGTATGTATATCAAATTTTTCCAACACAAGTGAATGAATGGGACAGGATTCTGGTGGATAAATAAATACACTATTGCCATAAACTTCAGGCAATTCATTAGCTACTTTTCCAGGTCCTTTGGGCAGTTTTACTAAATCAGAAGTTTAAAAAAAGGCCTCATTTTCCATAGCCCCCAAATTAACCAACAATACTAGCAATGAGTTGTTTCCTTTTTAAGCTATCAAGCCTATTTTGTCCAATTGACTACTAAAAGAACTTGATATGTTATTTTCACCTCTTGTCTTTGCTTTCACAATGAACAGGCAATTCTAAATAAAGTTTAGCTTTGCTGTGGTGTCTAATCCATGGCCTAGGGGCTGCATATGAATTATATGAGGACTTTTTTGCTTATCTCTGGTGGTGGATATAATGAAAATTGTGTGTGGACCTTTTTTTGTTGTTGTTGTTCATCAGCTTACATTAGTGTTTGTGAATTTAATGTGTGGCCCCAGACAAAAACTTCTTCTAATATGCAGCTGAGAAGAAGAAAGGTTGGACACCCCTGCAAGCAAAGTGTATTTCATTTCCTATTGCAAAAACTGGAAAATTGAACTCTCTACCTTGAATAAGAAAAAGAAGGGTGTACTGTGGCTCATGAATATCCCCCACAGCCCCCTAGGCGACATAGTGTTTCTGAGGGGAAATTGTATTTCTTGCTACAGTCAGGGAATTAGGATGAGGGTGCTTACTGAGCCCGGTTGAGTCAAGGCATAAGAGAAAGTGAGAAGGGAAGGGAAGAAAAGGGAAGGGGAAGGTGTGGGAAGACAAACAAGAAGGGAGAAAAGTAGGAAGATCTCTAATTTTCAATTGAGAATTCAGACAGACATACACCTCACTTTCCCAGATGTCATCAAGAGGAGAATCCAGATTTGTTAAGTGACAGTCCCAACATTCCTTGAAAGGATCAAGGTTATTAGAGTATAGAAATTCACTCAGTTTAAAATTCCACTTACCTTTAGATTAATTACTTAGACTTTTAAATACAGTTTACAAACACCTGTAGAACTGGGAGCACTTTCTTTCCCCCAACCAAATATGTGTCTTTAATGAGTGTCATTTAATGACAATGCTGTTTAGAAAAGCAAATACATTTTTCACTTTTACTTTAGTTAAAAGTAAGTAGAGGAGAAATTGTTAATTGTCTTAGGGGCAGTTTAG
>NW_003852458.1:4009709-4010582 GCF_000181295.1 Otolemur garnettii | reverse complement strand
TTAAAAATGCAGAGGGGCAAAAGATTTAAATAAGTAAGAATGTATCTATGCCATAGTGATTGAAAATAGATTTTTTACTTTTGAACAAAACCTTTATTAGCATCTTAAATATAACAAAGGACATTCCTTTTTAAGTACCACTGGTACAACCACTAAAAGACTCCATTTTCTATGAAGTCTTTGCTTTGGCTTGTAAAATTGAATTATTGGGTCTCCATTATAGCCATTTTCCATAGATGAAAGGTTTGGGAAATAAACTGATTGGCATATTGTAAAGGCAGATTTTGACTTTTGTTGTTATGAGCCTGACAGTATCACACAAAAGCCCATGGAGCTAGAACAGGCACAAAAATAAAGTAAAAAGAAAAACTCAATTTTAAGACATGGGATCTATTTAACCAATCTTATGAATAAAGAAATGATCAACCTCAATGCAACAGTTTTGAGCAAAAATAACAACAATAGAAGCTCAATAAAGGTCAGAATAATTAAAAGTCAAGAGCTGGAACCATAATTTATAAGAAAGTAAATAGTTAATTCTAAAATAAGAGAAAACTATATCAATTGATGAGAAAACATTAAGAAAACCAGAACACTTTCACATATAATTGGGATTACTCAAGGAGGTGAGAGGATTGGGACATGAGGACTGTATGACAAAGAAAAAATATGAAAAGCCTAATTTTTTAAAAATAAAGACATTATTATTATTTTACTATTATTATTTTCAGTTGCAAAGTATGTCCTGCAGTGAGGCCCAGAAGATAGTTAACAGTGATGTCTTTCTTACTGCCTTGGGGTTAGCCAAGTTCAGCAAAAAACATCTTTTTGCTAAAAGATAGTGGGGTTGGCCATCTGGGCTGCCAAAGGTGG
>NW_003852458.1:3995369-4006753 GCF_000181295.1 Otolemur garnettii | reverse complement strand
TACATCTTTTATTTTACCTGGATGGAGTTGGAATATATTCTTCTTAGTAAAGTATCTCAAGAATGGGGGAAAAAAGTATTCAATATACTCTATACTCAATACTATTATGAAATCAATATATAAACACACACTGATATGAATGATAAAACATAGATGTAGTCTAGCAAAAGAGATGAGTGAGGAGAGAGAGAGGCAGGGAAGGGAGGAGGGCAATTGGTGGGAGGAAGGAGGACATTAGGTAGGATCTCACCTAATGTGCACAATGCAAGGGTATATTTCAAAACAACTAAGAGTAAATGTTAAATATTTTACCAAAATAGTAAGTGAAATGATGGCAATATTACTCAGTTTGGTTTAAACATTCCACATTGTATATCAAATTATCACATTGTACTCCATAAATGTATACAGTTATGATTTTAATTAAAATTAATTTAAAAAAGTCTCAAAGCTGCAGATGTTGGCATGGATGGGAAGAGAAGGAATCACTTTTGCACTGTTGGTGGGACTACAAACAATACAATCTTTTTAGAAGAAAGTTTGAAGAATCTTCAAAGAACTGAAATAAGACCCCCCATTTGATCCTGCAATCCCATTACTAGTCATCTACCCAGAAGAAAAAAAATCATTTTATCATAAGGACTTTTGCACTAGACTGTTTATCACAATTCAATTTACAATCACCAAAATGTGGAAACAACCTAAATGCCCACTAACCCAGGAATGCATTAACAAGCTGTGGTATATGTATGCCATGGAATACTATGCAGCCATTAAAAAGATGGAGACTTTACATCTTTTGTATTAACTTGGATGGAGTTGGAACATATTCTTTTTAGTAAGGTATTGCAAGAATGGAGAAGCAAGAATCAAATGTACTCAATTCTAATATGAAGCCAGTAGAAGATCTAATATAGACCCATGTAAGAGAAAAACTCAAATCAATTCAAGGTGGGGGGCAGGGGAATGATGGAGCAGAAAGGGAAGGAGAGGGATGAGGGGTTACAGTGTATGGTACACCTTCTGGGGATGGGACACAACTATAAGAGGGACTACCTAACAAATTCAAATAGTAACCTAATTCTTTGTACCCTCAATAAACCTGAAACAATAAAAATAAATAAAATACAAACTCTTGAGCTTCACTCCTAAAGCTTTGAGATTCAGTAGATCTGAAGTAGGGCTAAGTATTTGTGTTTCTAACATGTTCTCAGGTTTTACAGATGTTGTGGTTCCAGAGACCATACTTTAATAGAGCCACTAGTCCAGGCTCATCCAGTTATGTCAATTTCATTTCATTTTTGTCTTTTTTCTCTGTTCTTCTACATCCTTCAATTGAACATCATTAATGTTTATAACTTTGGCCCTACATTTATTATAAATGACCTGGTGGTACCTATAATAATTAAAAATTCTTATGTCAAGCCAGAAGTCAAGTGCTGGAACAATACAAATATTAATACATGGAATAGGCCACTGAGATCATTGATGACATTATTCCAAGTGTTTCTTTCACAGAAGTCTGGTCCAACTGCTACTTTTCCAAGGGAGAATAATTCTGCAGTCAAAATATACTGGGATCTTATATATTAAATCTACCACTCCCTTAGGGATTCACATTATCATTTAAAAAAATGCTATAATTGAAAACATTTTAACATGATGTAACTTGACACTTTCTAAATGTAGAACATAGTTGATTATGGAAAACTTTCAGGATTTAGCTTTTAATTAACATCTCCTGGGTAAGGCTCTATGTTTGAAAAGTCATTGTTTTATGAAGAAATATAATGGAACAGTAGCATATGGGCTGAAGAGGAGAAGAAATAGTTTAGGAACACCAGAAGTACAATTGTGAATGGCATCTCAGTGTTAAGATTTTGGAGGAAGAAGGATAGAGATTGATCAAATATGCAGAGAAGGATACCAATGAATCAAAGACAACAGCAAGAAATAATAGTTTTCAAAGAAGGAGAAAATGGGCGGTACTTGTGGCTCAGTATATGTACTGGCCCCATATACTGAGGGTGGTGGGTTCAAACCTGGCCCTGGCCAAACTGCAATAAAAAAATAGCCAGGTGTTGTGGTGGGCACCTGTAGTCCCAGCTACTTGGGTGGGTGAGGCAAGAGAATTGCCTAAGCCCAGGAGCTGAAGGTTGCTGTGAGCTGTGACGCCACAGCACTCTACCGAGGGTGATAAAGTGAGACTATCTCTAAAAAAAGAAAAAAAAAAAAAAGAAAGAAGGAGAAAACAGATGGTTTCTCAACTCATAGAGATGCTTTGAATTTAATTGTAATCAAATAACCTGTGAGATAAACATATAATTCAGTAATTTTCAACTGGTGTGCCATGAGAGGATCTTAGGGATGCTGTGAAAATTTTTAAAGATTATTAATGAAATTATTTTCAAAACAAGTTCAAAGCAGAGTAAGTGTATTTTTTTTTTTTTACTCTTTTTCTTTTTTCAACATAATTTAAATTATGCTGTAGAGGGCGGTGCCTCTGGCTCAAAGGAGTAGAGCTTTGGCCCCATATGCCAGAGGTGGTAGGTTCAAACCCAGCCCCCGCCAAAAACTGAAAAAAAAAAAAAAAAGTTATGCTGTGGAAGTTTAACTATAGGTTCAAGTGTTCCAGGAGATAAAAAAATTTTAAAGACACTGATATAATAAATAGTGTTCACCCTCAATGGTATTAATTTCAAATATTAAGAAATCAAATCACGTAACATCTTCCCCATGAAGGAAATGTGGCCATAAATGCCCAAACAACACTATTTCTATGTAACAGGAAGACTCTTAAATCTTGTTTGAGAGTTCACTTATTTCAAATATTATTTAAAACAGAATAGCAAAATAAATGAAAAAACCCATTAAAAGTCTTTTGAATTAGTTAATTTAAGCTAACTACATGGCATATCTGTCTATCTATCTGTCTATCTATCTATCTATCTCTGTTGAACTTGTGGATTTGCTTATGAGTTAGTATTGAACTTGTGGATTTGCTTATGGTTTATTTGATGACTACATGGTTTTAATTAAGGATGCTCTTACAGCATGCGCTATATTATGTCTACTTTGATGATTTGGTATCTAATGTGCATAAGTGTTTTTAATGTCCATTTTTGATCATTCTGTGAGGATCCTTCATTTGCTTGTTTTGATAATGATGAGAAAGTGAGGGGTGAGTGATGTAAAATGTGAAAATTATTCCATCAGTAAACAACTGAGAACTGAGCATAAATTATACTCCTTAAAATTTTAGCTACATTTTAGTCTTGGTTTTAACTCAATAACTATCTCTAGTTCTATAAACTTATTATGTCATATGATCATAGAAGGGTGATATTTTCTTTGATAATCGTGATCACATGTATTTAATTGCAAAATTAGTATCTTTTTAGCACATAACTTTGTGAACATTGCACACTCTTGGACTACAATTGCATTGGCCCTTTTTAATAAATAGTTAAACATAGGCATGCATACTTCAATGACACTATCATTTGAATGTACCTTGGAAGATGCAAACCATATATATTCATAATTATATTTTAATTTTTAGTAAATTGTTTGCTATATCAGCTTCAGCATAAATTCAACCAATGTATGTATGCCTTTTAAAGCCTGGGATTTTCTTCTATGAACTTAAAAAAAATAGTTTTTTCCTTTTTTTAATTTAATTTTTTATTAAATCATGAACACATAGATCATGTATACATTAATATTTTTATGGGGTACAATGTGCTGATTTCATATACAATTTGGAATGCTTACATGATACTAGTTAATATATCCCTCACCTCATACATATTACAAGGGCACACATAGGATCTATTAAGTATAGAGTATAAATGTCCTAACACAAAAACCCTTTTAAAATGTGTCCTCTTTACTGTACAGAAATAGTTAAAGCAAAATGGAAAAAAATAAATAAAATTAGGACCAGGAAAAATACAATCAAAACAGAAGGTCAAAACCAGAAGAGGAATTAGAAGGCCGATAATCACATCTGGATCCTTTTGCGGATACTAAGCCTGAGCCTAGTTTGGTTCTGAAATTCCAAACAGCCAACGCCAAAAGGGAGATGCTGTCATTTAGAGGTATGCGTTATCTAATTACTCAGAGGGAGAAATGCTTTCCTGCTCGTCAATCCTGAATAAAGTTTCTCACCTAGGATTTAATATAAGGGCCATTATAGGATGTAGTGGGCATATTTCTTCAGAAAATATTTGTATAATAAAAGTTTTCCCTCTACAGCTATGCTATGTTCTGGAGAACTTTTATTTTTATCAAAAAGTTGAGGACTTCTTCCCAAAGGGCTTATCAGTAAAAGAAATTCAATATGGGGTCCAGGAAAATATGGTTCAGTAGATAGCATATACTTTCTGATAGCATAGCTTAGCCATATAGAACAACATCTGTAATATCTATAATGAATGGATATTCTGCATATTAGATATTCCCTAAATCATACCCACAAGCATCATTTTTCTTAGTAGGCCCTTTGCTAAGAACCAGGATACAGAAAGTTTTAAGCTATACTCTTTAGAAAGGGCTTATGATGTACAAATGCCTAAGAAGTAGTCAATTTATACTACTATAGAAATCAAGTTATTTTCACTGAGGCAGTTAAAAATGCAGAATTATATGTAATCATATCTATCTTTATCTATTGTACCTTTTCTTTTCAGTGAAGTTTCACCTTTCTTCCCCTTTCCTTCCTGAAGAGATTCTTTCTTAGCATGTGACGTTTCTAAACAAAATTCAACATATAAATATCATTGATCATTTACTTCAATGGCCTTCACTATATGATTTTAAGCAATCAAATGTTATTTCTCATGGATAAATAGTTACATTTGTGAACCATATCAAATGGCTCAAGTCTTTGCTGGGAGTTAAAATTAATCTTAAGACAAAGTATGGATCAAAAATTCTTGAATAATAGCACTATTCTGTGACAATGAGAGGTTTAGTTCAAAGTTTTCCTATTAATATTTGGTAATAGCTTTCATCATAAATTCTTTAATGGAACTAGTTATGGAGTTTCACAAGTTAATCTAAAATCATTCAAAGCATATGGCTCTATTTGGATTTATTTCACTCAAATGGTCATTATATAATAAGACAATTGGACCTGTAAGCAGTTTGAAGAAGAGTTAAATGACCACATTGTTTTGATATGTTATATCCTTGGACTTTCTTTGAGTATATACTTGGTTGCCTTGTTGACATCTATATTTGCATTTTACACTCACCGTAATTTGTAATGCTGAGGATGGTTTGAGTATATTTATCCTGGATTCTCTGGAATTTAGCTCAAAATATGAAGGAACCTAATGACCTTGAGGTCAATAAAACGACCTAAATAATAAACTGTTTCCTTGGAAAAATTCCCTACATCCTACACTATTCACCAAATGCAATAAATGTCCTTTCTTAGGTATGGGCTAACCCCCCTCCCCCCACTGGAAGGATGCTCAAGTACTGGAATTTAAATGTCTGTGATGGAAAGAAACCCCATCTGACCTATTTTTTTTTTGTATTTGATAGTCATAAGAATGTGTATATGCCAAGCACCATGTCACTTACATTTCAATGGCTCAGATTTAAGAATGAAGATTTCATAGAATTAAGACAAGTGAATGACATAGAGAAGGATTACCCTTGAAACTTTGTAGGCTTTCTAAAAGAACTTGTAAATATCCCAACAGTTGACCATCATTCTAGGAAGGAAGGAAGAAAGGAAGGAAGGAAGGAAGGAAGGAAGGAAGGAAGGAAGGAAGGAAGGAAGGAAGGAAGGAAGGAAGGAAGGAAGATGCTGCTGAAATGTTTGGTTGAGTTTTTTTTTAGAAATAATCCTAATATATAAAAAGTCTTGATTTTAAAAAAAAGGTATTGATAAACCCCTACTTTCTTTAATAAAAATATATTGGTTAGCCAAATATTTAATTATCTCCAAACTATTTAGTGTAAGGTGACAGAGAAAAGAAAGTAAAAGACACTGAACTTATAAAAAAATACTATGGGCAAGTCTCATTTCTGCCAGGAGTAGCATGTAATCTGCCTATTTTTTTATTAGCTCCAAAATATATTCTGAAATGTCAAAATGTTTTTTTTGAGGCAGTGTAATTCTGTTGCCCAGGCTAGACTGCTTTTTCATCATCCTAGCTCATACCAAACTCAAACTTCTGGGTTCAAGCAATCACCCTGCCTTAGCCTCCTGAGTAGCTGGGAATATAGGTGCTCACTGCAATGCTTGGCTAATTCTTTCTTTTTTTGGGTAGCGATGGGATCTCCTTCTTGCTTAGGCTTGGTCTTGAATTCCTGAGCTCAAGGGATCCTCCCACCTTGACTTCCCAGAGTGCTAGGATTACAGGCATGAGCCACCACACCCAGTTCAAAAGATATTCTTAAATAGAAGCATGAGCAGTACTATTCTACTGTGTCACACTGAGAACTCTAGTTATGAATTAATTAGTGACATTTGGTAGTGGATTTGATAACAGATCCTTCAACAGAGCATACCTGTGAAGGTTTTCAAATTTTATACTAAGTGTAGTTAAAGCAGATATAAAATTCAGAACTACATGAAGTACAGAAGTACTTTTAGACAAAATGACTGCTAAGACTCAGTGTTCTGTGCCTTCTTTACCTCATTTCCACCTGATTTTTCTTTGTTTTGTTTTATACTAAAGTATTCCCTTTTTCATCTCAGCTTTTACAGAAGATTAAATTGAATGTTTGCATTGAGCATGTTCAGCAGCCTTAGGATTTTAGTTCTGAAATTGTTCTCTTTTGAAAAATATTGTCACCTTTTCATACAAAATTAAAAAAAAAAACTGCAGTAAATGTCTTTCCATAAAATCACTTAACCAAGCCTCCTTGAGCTACAGGGGTAATGCTGTCTAGTCTTCTTCCCCACCAATGCCCACCATGTTGAGATTTCTACCCAGAAAGCAGTGCTGTTGGAGAACAGTAAGTAGACCTTTAGAGATTAACCTTTGTGTAAATTAAAGATTAGGCACTAGCCCTGCCTTTGGTGGGGGGGAAAAAAAAGAGACAGGTACAACAATTCTTTGAAGCAACAATAGATTTATTATTTCTCCAATGCATAGTATTTAAAAATACAACTTTACAATAGCAAAGAAACTTCAGAAAGTTAAAGACTTTATGAACTGTGTCATAATCAGAAACATTGGAGATTGGTTTTAGGGAATGCTTTAAATATATAGACACTCCTGAATATGGGCTAGGGAGGAGAGGAGGAAGAGATGGGTAGAATCACAAACATGGGTGAAGGGCCAATTGGATAATTCCAGGCTCACTTACCCACTGTGAAAACTATCTTCCCCATTCCTATAAGTCATTTTAAACATTTCCATTTTCCCTCTAGACCACTGAACTGTTATTCTAATCTTTAATGAGGTAGTGGGAAATAGGTATAAAGTTAACTCATGGCTTTGTGTTTTACTGTTGATAGATAGAAACATTTTTGAGGGTTTATGTATTTTGCCTTTAGTTAAGCTCTAATTTACTGGAATAAAATCGTCTTTAATGTATCATAATATATGTTACTAAAGTCTTCAACTTTCGTTCTTTAATATGAATTAATTAAATTTTTTAAATAAAATTCAAATCTATTTCAAATACTCATGAAGCAGAAAGACAATGGAGTTTGGAAATATAATCATGATACTATATCAAGGATTCCTTGGTAGACTTCCTAGCCAGCCATTTAGAAAGGTAAAACCAGAGACTAGAGTCATATTTGTTTCATATACACACACCAAATGGATATTGACATTCTATGAATACCACACATTATAACAATTGCACATTTTACTTTTTTCATTATATTCACTGTCTACTACTCAATGTGGCTAGCCTCATGGTCCTTAGCAGTTAAGGATCCAGAAAAAATTTAAACTGAAAAATATTCTCTACCCAGGTTTTTAATCAATATATCTATAAATATATGCTTATTGAGGTGTTCTATCTTTTTATAATCACATAGTCCTAAAAATTTATAGTTACATATCCATTCTTGCCTCTAATGAATGCTTCTAATATTGTCCCCTTCTTTTGGTAAACGGGCTATGCTATTTTTTATTTTATTAAGATGGTTTCAGTCATTCCACAAATGTAACTCTACAGCCAAGAGACATCTGTCTTCTTGATCTGCCCTAAGTTACTTTTTATTATTCCTGTGTTTCCTCTTCTCATCTGATTATTCTAATCAGTAGGCCAAAGCGTGAAGATTCCACATTCTCTCCTACACAGTAAAGAACCTGGGCTTTGTAACAACCACATTTAGCTACTCAGTGGGACTTTCCACTTTCATCTGAGTTTTGTTTCATATGCCTGAAGTTGCCCAAAGTCTGAATCTAGATAAACAGACTATAATTTACAATTCTTTACTAAGCAAAAATAAGAAACTGGCAAATGGGGTTATAAATTATACTGTCAATCACCTGATAGTGATCGTCCTTTTCCAGAAGGAGTTTTTGTGGACTCACGGTGAGGATGAGTTTCCTTCTCTTTTTCTGGTTCAACAGGAGCAGGGGGAGGAGGAGGAGGAGGAGGAGGAGGCTCAGCCAGGGAAGCTGCTGCTTTTCTCTCAGCTTCCTTTTCCTCTAATTTCTTTTCAACTTCAAAAGAATGATAAGAATTGACTTTCGTTAGGAACTCCTCCTATTTCATTTTAACTAAGAGAAACCTAAGTTAATGTAAAATTACACCTGATGATATAAGGCTAATTCATGTTTTAGCACTCTCCTTTATATCATCTAGTCCTTAAAGCTAAAATTTCAAGCCTTCTTTGCACGGACAGAAATATGATTTCCCTTGCCTCTTCTGATGATGGTGGTGGTCATGGGTGGTGGCAGTGGTGGTGGTGGAAATGATAATGGGGGTGGGGGGGGGGCTGGAGGTGGTGGTATTGGAGGGTGGGGATGGAGGGTGGTGGTATTGGTGTGTGTGATGACGATGTTGTTGGTTGTGGGATTGGATGGTAATTGTGGTGGTGGAGATGGTGACAGCAGTGACAGAAATTGTGGTGATGGTGGTAGAAGTATAGGTGGTGATGGTAGGAGTGGCAATGGTGGTAATGATAGTAATGGTAGTGATGATGGTGGTGGTGGAGATGGTGGTGCTGGTGGAAGAGATGATGATGGTGGTAATGGTAGTGGTGGGAGTGATGATGGTGGTGAGAGTAGGGGAGGTAAAGATGAAGGTGTGTATGAGTGTGTATAGAGCAGGTATAAAGGGTTGGAGAGTGGGTGCCAAATGTAAAAATAATAATCAAGACATAGCTAATAAAGGATAATAGGAAAATAATTATTTCAAAATTTCTGGTGGAAAAGTAAGGGAAAAAACCATAAAGAGCAATATAATAGAAGTGGTAAGGGTGGGGAGGATGCGTACGTGTATGTGTGTATATATAATTTTTTAAAGTGACTATTTTATATGTAACCTAGTTTTTCCTACTTAGTGTATTATGGTCATTTTTTTATTTGAAATTATTATAGAAGTACCACATCTTTTTATTTCTTTTAATTTAATTAAGATGTTTAATACAAGGTACTGTAATGAAATATGAATCTTAAATAAGGGATAGTTGAGTCTATAAATGTAGTTGGTGATTAGAATGAAACATCTTTGGAAAAATATTAAAGTGAAGTCTGATAGCTGGTTAAAAACAAACTGATTCTAACCTAGAGCTGCAAGTCTTTACAAGTCAGAATTAGTTTGGTTCTGCATTTCAGCCAAGACTCTGTAAGTTTGCTATGGAAGCTTTCCTCGTATTTCTCAGCCTATTCTGCCAAATGCCATGGTAAGCCCTTTAAAATACTATACAATTGGCTTTTGTTTTATCTGAAAGCTTCACACTGGTGTTTTTAAGGAGTGGAAATTTAGATGTAGGAGCTTGTCTTTCTGTGTGTGAGCTCTTGGTTTCCCATGGTGATAGTGGTTTATAGCTACCAGCTATTTTAACATCAGTTAACTGATGTGATGATAGTTAGAGTATAAATCTAGTGTCAGGAGATAGAGTGTTATCTAGACAAATTTAGAATCCTTCTAATATTAACTTTGACTATTTTTATTATGCCAAGAAACCATAGTTGCCAAAAGAATTAGAAGTGATTGATAAACAAAAAGGAAACATTTATTTATTGGATTACTTCTCAATGCCAAAATTCCAGTGGAAATCTGGCATTGGACTGAGCTTTAAGATCCCTTTTAATAATATATATTGTCCAGTAATACTATAAAAAGTTAATGGGCAATTATTAGTGGTTGAATAAAGGAGGAAGAAGGCCCGGATGGTTTAATGTGGGTGAGATATACCCTGGAAATAGGCTAACAAGTAAGGAATTAATAAATCTATACCAAAATAGCTAGATTTGGGGAAAATGAATTGTCTAGTGTTTTACACTCTAAAAAGAGAATTCCTATACCGTTTCCTTATAATGCTGAAATTAATAAGTTGAAATTTTACCCTTTTCTATAGCACCCTTAATTCTTTTTTAGTTTTTACTTAAAAATATTTAACTAACAAAGTCTCTCTCTCTCTCTCTCTCTCTCTATATATATATATATATATATCTTCAGGGCATACAATGTGATGAACATCCTTAATTTTAACTCTGGTATTTTCTTTTCTTTCCTTTTCTTTTGTGACTATTTTCATATGAAAACAATGCTTTCAGTGAGCTGATCTTTTTTTTTTGATTAAATAAATTAAATTATGAGAAGAATAGAACCTTTTATGCAGAAACATATTGCAGCAGAAGGTAAAATTGGAAGTAGGACACATTAGGAGATAACGTAACCCAAACACAAGAGAAAACTTTGCGAACACACTTTTCTTTTGAACTCATTAAACTGCACATGTAGTCACATTACCTTTATTCCTTTTTTTCACTATTTCAGTCATCAAAATTTCTTTTACTGTTTTATGTAATAATGCTTTATCTACTTCAGCATTGACTTTTATTAAAATATTTTCTGGCTCTGAAAACCACTGCTCCAATGAAGGCCAGTTGTCCAAGAAGCCTATAATTCTGCAAATAAAAATATTATATGAATATTTCATGCTGATTGAAAGATTTGAGTGACATTAGACTCAAGTGTCTAATGACATGTCTATGTTATGGCGTGAAAATAAAAAATTAAGCTATAATATAGTTAAATCTGAAAAATAAAAATAAATCTATAGGCAAGGAAATATTATGTACTTTAGGTTAAAGAAGAAATTATTTAATGCCAGTTTCATAAAAGATGTGTGAAACAGTAAAGAAAAATTCCATCAACTCAGGAAACCTTTAGGATAAATTCAAGTCTCTAAGAGAAAATCTAAGGAAAGTATCTGTATTTGAGAC
>NW_003852458.1:3992399-3993747 GCF_000181295.1 Otolemur garnettii | reverse complement strand
ATCCTGGGAGCTCTTCTCAGGAGATGTTTCATGCACCATCTCATGACACTACCTCATATTTATCAAGGACTTCAGTGCATGGATTAGCATTCCTTTCCCTCCGAAGTCCAGCTGGGCATTGGTCCCTTCACTTTTTCTCCACCTCCAGCACTCACTACCATGACTATTGGATTTTGTGATCACATTGAATGTCTCCATCTTTGCAAGCCTAAAGACCTATACTCCTAGCACCAATTGTCATCCATCTAGCACTTCTATGTAGCTGACAAATCTTTTCAATATCATCTGGTCTCTAAATTCCTACATCCATTTCTCAAAATTTACTAACATTATCCTGACTTGACCGCACATTTTCTATCAAATCTAAATTGCATGATTAAACATGTCTCTCTGCCTCTTAACTTCAATGTCTGTGTCCTTCTGCTACACTAGGTTTAGATGATATCTTTCTTGCTTAAAACTTGACACTGGTAGACATCATTGGACTAACTTGTGGCCACTTTTGAGTCAAATTAATCCCAATGTTCAGGATCCTGTTCTGCCTTCAGATGGCCATGGATTGGTAGTGTTCTCAGCCGGTCCTCAGCTATCCATCCTTTGAACAGGAGTGGGAAATTAGCTGAACAAGCAGAATCATCACTACTCTCAGCATGTCTCCTATTTCCTTGTATAAAGAAAAGTAAATGCTCCCTTTCATGATATACTAGACCACATCCAGTTTAAACTACTAGGCTGGATATCTGAAATGACATCTAATGGGTTTACCATTCTATTTAATTAAATAATCAAGAAAGGTCTCACAACTACACACACTCAAAATAAGAATGAGTGTACCCTTGAACAAGTCCAGAAATCATGCCTAAAATTCCTGTCTATAAATTAAGGTTTTGGTTGATCCTGTAGGTTTCTCATAGCTGAGTGTTGCATTAGTAGTAACAGAAGTAACAACATCAAAAAAAGATATGTTATTATGTGTTAAATGATTTTTTTAAAATTAATATTAGGACTCACACAAACAAAAAAAGAATATGTGCCAAAGACATCATTTAACTCTTCAATTAAAAAGAAAACCAGTAATATGCTATAATTAGTTCAAATGAAAATAGACATAAAAGACACATTTACAGGCAAACAGGAATACTGAAGTAGAGGTTAATAGATGAAAGCTTGTTACTATCTATAGAGTAATGTTGTATTTGGACACATTGTTTTGAGTGTGGAAATTTTCTTTCAACTGAACAAAATTTGTATTGTATTTTAAGGACAAAAATTATATGTATTACTATCAATTTTCTACAATTTATGGAATTATAGAAGAGACAAGTCAAAGTCAGTGAAAGGCAAAGAC
>NW_003852458.1:3989686-3992354 GCF_000181295.1 Otolemur garnettii | reverse complement strand
TCTAATAATCTTTTAGTTATTTCAAAGTTTTTCTTGATGTATGTACTACAAGATTATTATCATGCACCAGATGCTATCCTAAGTGTTTAAGTCATCCCATGTAATACTGATAAGAATATGATGAGCCATCCTGTCATATAGGTTGTGAAACTGAAGTTTAGAACAAGAAGTAACTTTCCCAGGGTCAAACACCTGGAAAGCCAGGGTTCAAGAATTCATGCTTTTAGTCATCAGTATTTAATTTGTCATACAAAGTACTATTTTCATCTAAAGGATGAAAAATAATTAAATAAACCGTGAGTGCTTTTACCCATAAGTATTTTATTTGTGGAATAAAGTGATATTTTCATTTAAAGGATAACAAATAAACTGTAGATTTGGGTAAGAATATTCAACCCCATCATGGGAACACGTCAGCTGACACTCACAACTCAGAGCACACGTGGTTTATAGCTAGCACAAGCATGACCCACTAAGATGTACTAGAGGGCTTCTCTCTGTGTGCAAGTTTCAAAAAGTCACTTCTGTATAAGGGGAACTGCCAGGTTGATGGAAAAGTTCAGTGAGATGCCCGCAGATGGCTTAGAATTCACCAGTTGCAAGTTTAGCCTGCAGTGAGGAACACTAATAGTCAAAGCAAGTGGTAACTGTACTCACTAAAATAATAATCATTATTAGTATTATCATTTTGCAGTTTTTTTGGCTGGGGCTGGGTTTGAACCTGCCACCTCCAGTATATGGGGCCAGCGCCCTACTCCTTTGAGTCACAGGTGCCGCTCACCAAGATAGTTCTTTCAAAGGCTGAAGTAGATGCTTTCATACTCACTTATAATTGTAAATGGGAATATTCACCGAGACTATTCCATCAAAGAACAAATAAAACATAGATTTTCAATGAACAAAAAAAGTGCCAAAAAAGAAAGAGGTCCATCTTACCTATGATATCATTCATACGACTCAGTGAGAGTGAATCTGCGATGTCTAATAATACGACAAAATCAAATGCAGAAGGGGGAAGAGGCACTTCTTTGGGAGGATCAGCAAACAATGTGGATCTTTGTGCTTTCTTTGCCTCCATTTCTATGAGGCTTCTGTTGTAGCCAGTAAGAGCTTCTTCCAGGAGCTGCACTTGGTTTAATGTCATTGGAAAACCATCCAGGACCCACCCTTGATCTGCAGGTATCTCACTTAATTGAAACAGGACAACTCATTAACATTTTGCTAGACCCAAGTACTTTGCAAATAATAATATGATACAAATCCCCTTTTTCTTTCCATTCTACAATAAGCTAAAATCTAGGCCTAATAGCGTGCCACAATCATTCCCTTGCTTGAAATCTTCTGTGGGTCTCTGCTGCTCTCCAAATCCATTCCAGAGGCCTTAAATGGTATTTAAAACAAGTTGGCTATGATTTTTTCTCTATAACTTCTTATCTCTCACAATTTTAAAGCATTTACTTCAAACACACTAATCTCCTGAGAGTATGAATTACATTTTCTACCTTGTGCTTATAGGCTGTTCCCCTTCACTTCTAAGCTTCTTCATCTATACGATGGGGCCAGATAACAGGCCTCACAGATGGCTGCGAGGATGAACTGAAATGGCACATTTAAAAAACTCAGATAGAGCTTAGCACATACTAGATATTTGTGTCACCAATGTGGAGAGTTCTTCCTATACAACACTTCACCTAGTCATAATACCTTGATCTCAGCTCTGACTCTCATTCACTTCATCATAAAGTGGATCTTACATTTCTTGAATTAAGAGTAATTCAAGTGAATCTTTTTAATCTCAGTTATGTTATAGATTGCTGAAGGATAAGGACCCTTTCTTTGGTTTTTGCACTCAGCACAGTGTCCTCTTCAAAGAATAGATGTTCCAAATATTATTATTTTTGTTTGCGATTAGAAAACAAGGTAAAAGGGAAAAAATAAACTTAAACTCTGTTCTTTTAAACCCTTAATTATTCAAAATTGAGATTATGGCATTTGGATTGAAATGTATAATTTCATTTCTTTCTCTGTTAGAACTCATACTAAACAATAGAATTTCCTTTTTGAAGGTTTTGAAGTCGCCTTGGTGCCCGCATTCCATCTTCCTAACAGTGAAGCAAGGAAGGGGGGGTGCTGAAATTGAGAGAGATTTTGTTACTTCTTCAAAGTTACAAAACTACAATGACCCCAAGTCCAGAGATCCTTCCACAATATCAAGCTGCCTCTATTTCCCTCATCAGGCTAAGAGCAGGAAAAGATGACTGCATTTTGGTTTTATAAATTGTTCAGAGCTTGGTGAAACATTCTGCATAGAATGGATTTGTTGATTTATTGATCAAAGATGAAGAAGAGAATTTCCTTGAGTACTTTGCCAGGTCTGGGTGATCCCTTCCCCCACCCACAGTCTTGGGAGCCACTTGAGAGGGAACAAGAGATTGTCAGGAGACTTGTTCAGCTGTAGCGTGAGGACTCCAGACGGTGGGTTCTTTGGCTGGGGCTGCACCACTAAGCAGGTAGGTAACTGCAGCATCTTACTAAACCTGCATGTGCCTTCTTTTCCTCATTTAAAAAGGATAGATTTGGACTAGATCAAGATTTCAAACTGATGACAGTCCTCTGGAGGTGCCACACCTGAGGATGGTGGTGTTGAGAGGACAGTAATGGGAGCTGT
>NW_003852458.1:3973668-3989402 GCF_000181295.1 Otolemur garnettii | reverse complement strand
CCCTCATTTCCCTTGGTCCTAATGTTTCTCACGTGCTGCAACTACCCGTTCTATTCCTCGTGCCTGACAAAGTCTCCAGAACTCATTCACAGGAGCCACTTTGACTCTTTTTTTTTTCCTTCCTGCTTGACTTCATCTCCCTATTAGATGGATCAGTCAAGTCTCTCTGGCTTATTTTAATTTCTCTTTTCTGTGTTACAAAAGAGGACTGAGGGGAATCCTTCTTTCTAGAAAGGAGGATGGGAGAGATTACAAAGTCACAGCCTGCTTTGAATTTTTTTTATCCCCTGTAACACATCATCTCTGTGCTGGGCTGTGTGTGTGTCACTGCTCGCCTGTGCTTCCTCTACCCTGTCACTGCCTTCCTGCCCCAGCACTGTCCAACCTCCCTTCCCAAAAAACAAAATGAGGAGGCCCAGTGGCCTGTGATACAGTCAAGCTTTCTCCATAATCTGTCCCTTATTCAATTATTTGATTTCTCCTTGACTCACCATGGGCAAGAGAACCTGACCTATACTCATATCTGGGTGAAAGAAGTCCAGGTTGGAAAAGGGGAGAATGAAATTTAGGGAGGTAAACCACAAGGTGTATGTGTCTTTACCTTGCTGTTTATTTTCTTATGGAGATGAGTAGGGTTCTTCAGATATTAGAAATAAAAATTAATTCTATATTATTATTTGTACACCTTTGTGTGGTAAAGGATATATTAAATGGATATAGGAAAGAAAAATGCAATACATACTTAATAGCATTTACCATGATGTCCACGAGCAATGTGTCAGGAATGTTCTTTCCTTTCTTCAGCAACTCTTCTGATTTTGCACCAAGCTGAGCACGCACAGTGAGCTGCAAAAATAGGCAACGAACAGCAGAAGACAGCTGATTTAAAAGGCAGATTCCAAATGTTTGGCAGAAAAAAACCAGTTGCATGGTTTCTAATAATCATGGTAGTGATTATTTGGCACAATTCTGGAGCCAGGGAAGCTTTTAAGCCAAATCTGTATGCGGATTTTAAGGGTCCTTCTCTGAGGCACTTTTCCTTCCAGCTTTAATTTTCAGCTTGTCTGGCATCCCCCAACTTCATCCTCTGATATCTGAGATCAGAAAGATGGAGCTTTCTGCTTGAGTTCTAGCCACTCTTCTTGGACAGACTGGGGTGTGTCCTCTGGACAAACCTAGTTCAACAAGGTTCTTGTCCAGGGATGATCTCTTCTTTCAGTGGTCAAATTCCATATCTTTTCTGACTGTTTTTGCTGCTCACTTGTTTTGCCTTTGATGTTTTTGCTGTTTCCGTTTGGCCTCACATAATTTGCTTTTATATTTCGCCCAGCATTTGTAGTTGTTATCTGTAGGTTACAGATTACAAGCTACTTGACATTGTGGGTGCTCCAGGAACTTCCCTAGATCCTGTTCTTAACTCAGCGACCAGAGTGTTTGGTGTCAAATGATGTTCTATCTCTCTGTGCTCAAAACCCTAAGAAAGTTCTCCCTTCCCCCCACATGTCCCAATAACTTCCTGCTAGGCCATGACTGAGCTGATTCCCTTCTCACACAGAGCTGCAGCCTTATCCCTTCCTACGCTCTAGGCCCCTCCTTTCTGCCTCAGGCTGTCTCCAGCACACAGCTCCTCTCCCTGCTGCGTGCTCCCCAGACCCAGGGAACTGGCCCTCTCACCTTTTTCAATCTGCTTAAATCTCCTTTTCCGGAGAAGGCCCAGCCTTGGCTAAGCTCCTGCTGCCCCTTGCTCCACTCTGCTTTTCTTTTCTCACAGCACTTATCACCACCTCAAGTCTAACATTTGTTCACGCAGTTTATTATCTGTCTCCCTCTACTAGAATATATATGCCATAAGGGCGGGAAGCCCTGTCTTTTTTGTTCACTGATGTATCTGGATTGTTAAAAAATAGGACACAGAACAAATACTCTTTAAATGGAGTCAAATACGAAATTTAAGGGGTTTGTAAATCCACAAATGTAGAATATAAAAATATACTTAACCCTTTTTGCTGATTCATATTTCAAATGCACAGAGTAAAAATCGTAAACCCCTCTGTATTCCTCTGTTTTGTCTAAGTCCATTTCCCTCCCCATCAGTCATCTTATTTACAGTTTGGTTTACAATCTTCTAAAAATGTTTCTGTCTTTAAGAAGTTAGAAAAATATTATAAAATATTATAAAAATTTAAAATTATAAAAATGATTTCCTTGATGAAATGCTAAATAAAGTAACCAAGTGTAATAAAGTAAACAAAATTCCATTTGATTAATCTGGTCATTCTATTTGATAACAAGAATAGCAAAATATACAGTAAAGCAGTATTATTTATGGGAACATTAATTTCCATTAGGAGCAATAGTGAGTGAATTGTAAACATTTTTTCAAAGATTAATAAAAAATTCTGTAGAGTTGCCAACAAGAAAAAGGATGAATTCTGGAAACATTCTTTAAAGGCAAAGAGGATATGAAAGGAAACAAAAGCCATAAATTAGAGGGGAAAAAAAACAAACCTACATACATAAAAATAAATTTGGCATTAAGTCCAAAATTTAAAAGGCATGTGTTTGTTTTCTTACCTGGCAAAACTGAATAGTAACTTTCACTGTTTTAGATAAAATTGTTAAGAACGTAAAGAGTGTTAAGTAAACTCAGATTAGCTAACAGTTTACCATTAAATTTACTTTAAAACCAGAGGAGCACACCTTTATTTCATTCAATTTGAAGACAAACCAAAAGGCCATGAATCATGACATATCTGAATATACTAATAGTCAAAATTAGATTAGGATACTTACTTTGGAGAAATCTAAACTTGATCTGGCTTCCTCAGTATTTGATGTTCTATTAGTATCTGTACCTAGCAATAAGTAAAGTGGTAAGAACACATTTCTAGTATTGGATTCAGATATGCCTGAGAAGCTCCGAGGAAGAAAGTGACAGGATTACGGTAGCGTAGCTTTTACTTCACTTCTGCACCACTGAGATCCACACCGCCCTGTGCCTGGTGTTTTCCTCTCTGTCTCCTTTCTGCTTTCCCTCTCTTCTCTCCCTCCTTCCACCCCCCTTCCTTCTCTCCTGACTCCCACCCTCTCTTCTTTCTTTCCCTCCCTCCCTGCCTTTCTTCCTTCCCTCCCTCCCTCCTTTCTGCCTTTCTTTGTCCCTTCCTATATGGCCTGATCTCATAATAATACATGTATCACTAGAAAGTCTTTGACACAGTTTGGGTTTTCTTCTCAAAAGACAACCCAAGTTTCTCAAGAAATGTTGTTAAAATACTAACTTATTACACTTTTATTTTCCAGGGTTATGAAGTTATAGATAACAAATACATTTAAGAGTAGAGAACTCTAGAAGTTAGGGTGGGGTTAATTAAATTCAATGGAAAAAAAATAAGTTTTAAAAGGTTTGTTTTTAATCGATTAGACTAATGCAATAAAATACGTCATAAAATACTTGTGCTGGTTTAAAAAATTAATTCAAATGATCCCTTAAGAAACAAATAGCTGGAATAACTAATAGATGATGCACTTTTAAAAAAAGGAAAGTCTAGCTTCTCTGGGAGAGTTCGTCATAAATCTGGACATTCTTCAACGCTGCTAATATCAATAATGATGGTGACAGGGAGAATCCCAGGCTTGTGCTAGAACATGAGGAAACATGGCAAGACCTTCACTAGCACAAATAGAAAAAGATAGTTAATACTTACAATTGTTTTCCTTAATGGTTCTATGAAGGAGCTGAAAAACCAAGGACCAAATTTCAAGGGAGATTACTTTTGTTAGGTTTGGGAAGCTTGGTTCCATTGCTCTTGTTTGAAGTGGAGAATAAACTTCACTTCATCAAAGGAACTGCTGTGCATGTGGATTGAAAAGACCAGTGCCGCCTCTCAGAGCAGTGAGCAGGGCCAGGCACACAGAGGGCCCGGAGAGATGAGCAGAAACGGGAAAATACTGTCTCCCTGCCAAGCCTGGAAGAGCAAGGATGATTTATCTTGGCTGTTTTCACAACAACAGCAAAACTATGCAACTCTCTGAAGGAGAATGAAAAGATTCCTTTGTAATTTTTATGTCTCATCCTAGTTGTAGACAGGGTCATCTTGCTGTCTGTCAAATGACCATATGGAAAATGATGCAAAACTCTCCAGGGCTCCTGTTTTATTCCCTGAAAGCATGTTTGTGTGTGTGTGTGCTATCACCGTTTGTCTGTCTTTCTGATGGAAATAATGCATGATTTGCTTGTGTATCTACTCACTAAGTATGGATTCACCATCTTTACCTGGGAAGACTTCACCTAAGCCTGGATCAGCTGCTTTTCGTGGATGCTTTTAGGAGAAAACACAGACACAGGGAGAAGTTTTAACACTGTTATATTTTAATAATCTTCCTAATTTTATATCTATAAGTAAGGGTATGAGAACACTATTTTATCTGTAACATTAATGATATTGAAGAGGTTGAATTTTCAGCCCTAAATTAGAATCTCTAAAAACAAATAATATTTGATGATAATTATGCTTTTTGAATCACACAGTAACTTGTGGTATTTCCAGTGACCTTTGATATAAAATATAGCAACTGCTGTTTTGAAAGTACAATGGAACCTAAGAAAAGGGTAGAGTTTGTGAAAACCTATCTTTAAATAACAATCCTAGAAGTGTCAGTCATAGCTACGGGGACATAAAAAAACATGCACATTATCTATTACTCTATTGATTAAAACAGAAAGAGTACCACAAGATGGATGAAGAGAGGGCTTGCAATGAAGAAAACTTCTCCCAGTTCTCAGAATTCCTGGTTAAATGGCATTTATTTTGCAGCTCATGCAAATGATCTGGACCAGATTCTAGGCTAACTTATTCATTTCAAAGATGGTATAAATTCAGGGAAAGAGTATGGAACTTAGAATCTGAAACTTCAAGCACAGAGAAGCTCATTGACAAGCTTTGTGACCCCAAGCAAACAGTTCATGCTTAGGGTCTCCACTGTCTTTTCTGTGAAATGAGGGAGCTGGAGGAAATCAGTGATTCTCAAGGTGGGGCCATCTTCGTCTATTCATCATCCCCACCTCGGGACTCTCTTTGCAGTAATGTAATGAGTATAATACAGATGGGAATATGATACAGGTCAACCCTACAGAGAGCTGTCCACCCACAGTTGAGGTCTACTCATCTAGCATATATGGCCCATGAACCAAATTTGGCCCATTGTTTTTATACAATGCTGTACATCATTCAAGCAGCCTAGCACTGTGGGCCTGTAAACTAAGCCAGAAGTCCCCCTCTACCTCTGTTCACAGCCTCCAGACCTGCTTCAGCCACTGCCCAGGGTCAGTGTTAGTCTCCAACTACACTCTGGGGACTTTGATGTTGGCATCTGCCAGGCACTGAGTGGTAGGATCTCAGTCCAGGAGCTGGTGACTTCCTGAGTTACCCCATAACACTCATATGCTACCCTCTCAACCTCTATGGTCTAGTCATTTCCCCCCCAACTGACTCACCAGCCAAAGGCCCCTTCCTCAGGAGAATGTCTCCAGCTGATGGCACTAGGCACAAAGTGATCCCCCCCATAGTGGTGCCCTGGATGGTCCATCCATGCAAACCCACAGAAGGGGGCAGAAATTTTCTTTCTTAATATGTAAGTGGCCACATAACATCAATTTTGCCCTTTGGCGTATAGTATTTACTAAATATTTAACTTGAGTAGTACTCTGGACCTCTACAGAAGAGACTTTGGGTCTAGCAGATCCTTTAGACTCTGTTACTTTCTGACTATTGGGTGTACTAGATGCAGTAAAGGGAACTAGAATCATACTTGCCTGCCTTTCATTTTGCAGGCCTGGTGCAGCCTGCTCACTTCCCTGAATTGGCAGGATCTCTCTGGCTCTTTCATGGTCATGGAATGCTTGTATCGCTTCTTGGACAAGAGTGTCAATAGAAAGGATCTGAATAGGGAAATCTAAAGGACGAAAGATACTGTTATAAATAGTGTTGAATTTGGGAAAATGAAATTGTTGTCCTTATGTACTGGCTTTACCTTGTAACTGTCTTTTAGGCCCCCTATAACTGTCTTTTGTTTCAAGCTGCTTTTTTCATTGTGGTAAAACTCACATAACATAAAATAAACCATTTTAAAGGATACAATTCAGCGACATTTAGGCATTCACACTGTTGTGCAACCATCAGCATTACCCTGAAATTTTTCATTGCTACAAAAGGAAACTCCATGCCAATTAAGCTGTCACTCAATTCCCCTATCCTTGGAAACCAATAATTTAGTTTCTGTGTCTATGGATTTGCCTATTCTGGGTATTTCATGCAAATGGAGTTCTATACCTTGTGATTTTTTGTGTATAGCTTTTTTCACTTAAGGTTATCAAGGAGCATCGATAGATCAGCATGTATTAGTATTTCACTCCTCTTTGTGGTTGAATATTTGTGGTTTGGACAATCAATTAATTACATTATTCCTCCATTATAAAATTTTGGATGACAAGAGATTTTCCAACGTATCAGCCAAGCTTCTTTTGTGTTCTCTATAGACCTGGACAATTCCAGCTATAGTCAGTGTAAATAGAATCTAACAATGAAGGGGAGATTCTACCTTTTTGTAGAGACTTTAGAATGGTAGTTTTCCCACTAAATGTTTTCCCCAAGAAGCATCCTTTAACAGCAAAGGAAAGTAATTCTGGTTCTGTTGATTCAACTTGAGGAGGATGAGCTTTTTCAGCTAGTCTGTGAAGGATATGGGACAATATAGTGTTGTTGGGAGGTGGTTTATTATCAACCATTTCTTCTGGTAAGGCCCACTCTCCAACCATGTGCTGTAAAAATAACAAACAAGACAAAAATATTCGTAAAACTGGAATTTAGGCATATAAGAAATTTTAAAGATTGAAAGTAAATCCAAATTATAGCAAGCAATATTGCAAAGTGGCTCATATTGACAGATTCAGTCTACCTATAAAACTATTTTCCTAAATGCCTTGAAGTAAGAAAAACTTGTATTAGTCATGGCCTATTTAGGCCATTTTTGATAATAGTTCTCTAATTATACTACGTTATGTTATAAGTATATGCATACCTATGTTCTTGCCTTTCCTTTTATCAGTATTCTTTTTATATCCAAATATCAGATAAAATCATTTACTTAGAATGTAAGTTGTGCAATTTGGTAGGTGCTAAGGATGGCTTGTCTGGTTTGGTGCCAGAATGTCTGATATGATGACACTGGAGATAAAAATATACTTTTCAGAGCAAACAAAAAATACCCAAACTACTCATAATAAATTTTTCTTTTAAATTGATGGAATTTATAAGTATATAAATACATTTATATTTGATGGTCGTTTCTACACAAAGCATTCTTTATTTGTAAAAATTAATTTGTTTTAGTTTAATGTTTTTGGTTTTTCTACCAGTTCTGTGCATAATAATCACCTGCATTGTTCAAAATCAGCTAATACTGAATTAATTTGTGTAATTATTCATTGTATTATATTTGATTACTACCTTTTGCTTTCATTCATTGGAATTAGTTATAATTCTGATTAGATAAAAGATAATTATTTTATGTAATGTGACCAATCAGAAACTAACCAAATAAGAAAACAGAAACCATATAAAATTAGGTAATTTTAAAATAAAAAAGACTAATTTTAAGGCCACATTGAAGTGTAAATTAGAAAATTTACAATTTCCTAATTATTTTGGGCTATGCAGTCACTTAATACTTGTTAAGGGAAAATGGTCTTAGACTTAAATCCAATGAAATGGATTCCTGTAATGGTTTTTCTACTTGCTTTTTCAATTTTGTCAATTCCTTCATCTTTGAAGCATGATAACAACATCTATCTAACAGGACTATTGTAAAGATCAAACAAGAGGCGCCTATGTGACTGCTAACTATAAACAATGAAGAAGTCCTTGTTGGCCGCTGAGCCCTTTTCCATCACCAAACCACCTGTGGAACGTAGCCAAACCCAGCGGAACAGAAGATCACTGTGAAGGGAAAAGCATGTTTAGGTCAAGAAGAGACCCAGAGCCTGGCCTGTGAGGATAAGGAAATAAGAGATCTGATGGAACCACTGAGCAGAATCAGCAGAAATAGTTGATGAAGTTCCCAGTAAAGACCAAGGATAAAGGCTAAGTCAGGTAAACACGTCAAAGAGGGTAGAATGAGAACATGGTGAGTGAAAAGGTAGGAAGAATTGGGAAAAGGAAAACGCAGACCAGAATAAAGATGACTAGTTTATGGCAAGCTGAAGCAATTTTTACCTCTTAATTAGTAAAGAGGAATCAGAAATTTTTATTGGGTCCCTACTTGATATATATGTTGTCTATATAGATATGATTAAAATAATTATATAATAGAATATATAATTCCTTACTACTTTCGGCATTGTTAGAAATAGATTGATTATTAGGTCAAAGACTCTGATGTCCAGAGTGGGCAGTGCCAAATAAGTATCATCTATTACAAACTTGGCTTTAACAAGATACTTTTCCTGTGCAGATGTTTGCCATGTACTAGCATGTGATCTATGTTAACTGCTGGGCAAATATATACATTAAATATTAAGATGTGTTTATTTTAATAGTAATCTTTTTATTGTGCCTGCATAAACAGCTAAGTATGAATTTTGGGGAGGTGTAAGGACAAAATTCAAGATCCATCAACACCCAGGGGGTCCACCTCCACCTCTCTTTGTGAATTCTCATCTTCCTATATACAGAGATCAGAAAGTTACAATACAGAGTAAGCAAAGGCTACAACCTGTGCACTAGCACTGTATTTATTAATTGACCTACCTTTCCAGAACTGGAATTCTGGATCCCTGGGCCCCGCATTATTTATTTATCACTCTGATAGCTTGCCTGGATCCAGTGCTCTCACAGGCCTCTCTTTCTCCCCATGTTGGAATCTAATGGTTACTAAACTTCTGATTACTTCCACTGTGTCATATCCTTTTGGTTTTGTATGGCCTGATGTATCAGCCTCCTTCGTCTCCTTGTTATGAACCATGACTAAAAGCATCATGGGTGTTTATAAACAGTGTCTTTTTGGAAACAAATGTGCTTGAATGTTGGCTGAGGAGCACACATCATGTGCAAGCCTAAGATCTTCCATGCGTCCATTAGATTCCTGGCTCAATGGAAATGAGTGACTGAATGATGCTGTTGGTGGAGTTGCATGGTTTTCTCAACAGATTCTGTTTACTTCTCTTTGCATGATTACCTCTGAAACAAAGCCATGTGCATCTCATTCTCATTTCTTGCCACTTTGAACATTCAAGTTGAGAATGGAGCTTCATCATCATTCTTTTAAAGGAAGAGGAGACATGGCTTACGTAGATCAACATGGATACACGGAATGTGGGCCTTTGGAGATATTCATCACTTCATAAAATCTCAGAGTGCCACTATCACAACATTCAGCAAAAAAATAACATTGAGGTATGCCAGTGATACTTAGTGGTGACAGTCAAATGTGACTTTTGTAGAGCGGTGGTACTGGTACATGTGATCCAGTGTTTACCTTCACTAGAATTTACCAATGCCTGCACAGCTGCCCCAGAAATTTCCAGTTTTGTGTATTCTGAACATCTCACAGTTCAATTACTGATACATTTAGGAAAACAAAATAAGGGCCTTTCCCCTTAGGATAGGCTCTCCCAGGGAATATAACACTTACACAATTTTTGACACCTGCTAGTTTTCTTGGGTTTTCCTGAAATCCCTCTTTTTACCTGTGCTTGATAAACCTAACAACAGACAGATTATCTTGCTACAGTGGCCAAAGGACTTAAGGTGGAAGCTTTTCATAAATTGACTTTAAAAACTCCCTAGGTAGTAACTACACAATATGAGGCCATAGTCCTTTTAGAGTACGGCTGATATACTACAACCCTACCATGGCAAGACACTCAGGATGCTTTTATTTTGTAGGTACTGTGGCTTGCTTTCTCTCAGTATGTCACTCTGTAAGCAGTGAGGAAGAGATGACAGTCTGGAATACCTCAAATACAGATAAGGCTTGTAGTAGCAGCCTCAGGGTTCATTGTAGCTACTACTGATCCTTCAGTTTCAGGAAACATGAACTTCATGTTTGTCATGATGGACTGTTCTTTAGCTACTCAAGACTTGCAGGATTCCTTGTCACCAAACTTGCCCATTTGTACTGATCTGAACTTCCATGAGCACTCCGTGAGCTGCTTACTTGTCTCAGAGCATGACTATCACTTGTACTACACCTCCTAAGACAGTGACTTTCGGACATTTTTGACGAGGACCCTCCACAAAGAAATACTTTCTACATTCTGACAAGCATTTGTATATAGTTACATATAAAACAGGAAAAATGTTTTATGAAATGCTTATTATTATTTCTTGTGATATGCTTCATTTTCTACTATATTGTATTGTATTACCTTCTTAATTTTGTATGTTTCCATTAAAAAAGACTGGTTGTGAGGGCTAGCCTGATCCCACTTGTGTCTTTGGTTTCTGACCAGTTCAGGGAAACTATCTTGACCATCTTTGTTCCAGCTCTGAGAATTCAACCTCTGGCACTAGATTTCCTGCTTGACCCTCTGGCTAGGTCCGTTCTGGTCTCCAACCAGAGGGAATAAAATATTGCAAAAGGACAACTATTGTTATGGTAACATGAAAATCCTAGCGGCTATTCTCCATACTTCCTTCCAAAAAGGTTGTATTAGTTTGCAGTCCCACCAGTCATGTAAAAGTGTTCCCTTCTCTCCACATTCACACCAGCATCTGTGGCTTTGAGACTTTGTGATGTGGGCTAGTCTCACTGGAGTTAGGCGATATCTCAGGGTATTTTTGATTTGTATTTCTGTGATGATCAGGGATGATGAGCATTTTTTCAAATGGTTGTTAGCCATATGTCCATCTTCATTAGAGAAGGTTCTGTTCATATTTCTTGCCCAGAGGTAGATGGGATTGTTTACTTTTTTTCTGTTGATTAAGCTGAGTTCTCTGTCTCTACTTGTCAACCCTTTGTCAGATTGATACCCTGCAAATATATTTTCCAATTCTGAAGTTTGTTTTTTGCTTTAGTTCTTGTGTACTTAGATGTGCAGAAGCTTTTCAGCTTAATTAAATCCCAATTGTTAATTTTTGTTGTTGTTGCCATGGCCACAGAAGTCTTTGTCATAAAATCTTTTCCCAGTCCAGCATTATCAAGTTTTCCCCCACACTTTCTTTTAAGATTTTTATCTTTATCTTTTGTCTTTAGCTAAGAATTCAAATTAGACCTCCCATTTGATCCTGCAATCCCATTACTAGGCATTTACCCAGTAGAAAAAAAATCCTCTTGTTATAAGGACATTTTCACTAGACTATTTATCACAGATCAATTTACAATTTCCAAAACGTGGAAACAGCCTAAGTGCTCACCCACCCACGAATGGATTAACAAGCTATGGTATATGTATATTATGGAATACTATCCAGCCATTAAAAAGATGGAGACTTTACATCTTTTGTATCATAAGAATGGAGAAGCAAGAATCCGATGTACTCAATTCTAATATGAAGGCAGCATATGAGCTAATACAAGGGAAGAGAGGTGGGGGAATGAAGGACTGGAGAGAGGGGAAGAGGGAGGGAGATGGAGTTATGGTGTATGGCATACCTCTTGGGGGTGGCACACAATTACAGAGGGACTTTACCTAACAACTACAATCAGTATAACCTAATTCTTTGTACCCTCAATGAATCCTAAACAATAAAAAAACAAAAACAAATAAACACACACACACACCCCGCCCCAAAAATCCTAGTGGCTATATTCTAGTTAACTATGCCTGAGGAAAATTGCACTCAGAAAAAGCCACATTCCATAGAAAAGTGATAACGTAAAGCTTTAACTTTTACACTTTAACCTCTGTTCTCTGTCATCACTTTCTAGGGCTTCCTCTCCTCTAACCACCCCAAAACCCTGAGGAAATCTGGAGGAAGTATGAAATTCATGACAACTATCTAGGATTCTTAGAAGCAGAAAGGGTAGCAATAGATCTTCCATACCACCCAATAGGAAGGGGAGGTTCAGCTCATGGAATCTAGCAGCCCCATAGGGTTTCCTGAACACTATGTGGGATCGATAGCCAGGTTCCAAGGGAAAAGGCTGATGCTGGCATGCACTGCCTTTGACAAGGAGGCAGAGAGGAAATGGTGATTAGCTGATGTACAGCTGAATTCTGACTTCTATCCAAGAGCTGTCATAGAAGGGGCTCTGTGCTAGGCCCAGTTTTAAGAAGGTCTTGGAACAACTTTAAAAGATGAACTAACCCCATTGAATGAGCCTGGTAGCCTTGTTAAGTTATTTGACTTGCAGTCAGGTCAGAGTACAGTTACCTATCTGGCCACATCTTACTGGCAGACACTCTGGCCTTTGATTCCAGAGGAGCCAGGGGGTTGGGTGACTACCCCTCACTGACATTGGCAAGGTATGTGCATCTCCAGAAGGTAATATCTGTTGTTAAGAAATGCAAACACAGCCCATGGTAACAGGGCAAAGACAGAAGTTAGCTCTATTTCATCCGCCATATACCTAGCAGCAGAATTATGGTATAGCCTTGCCTATCAATCCATCCTGTGTTAATCAGGAAACCTAAACAGCTGGTCTTGATCCAACAACAACTTTTACTCAGTAATCTGATCACTTTTGTCCCAGCAGTAGCCTTCCCTAATCTGCCCTTATCTAATAGTGAAACAAACATGCTTAATTCCAAGGCACAGACTCAGTCTACATTATGCTTAGTTTTGAAGGAGACTTCAAATTGGCTAGGGTCAAGTATGCAGCATGTGACAAAGATCACTGTTGGTGTCTCTAGGCCCACCATTGCAGGAGCCTGGCCCCTTGCTATAAATTCTGAGCTTGTAACATGCTCAGAACTCAGAAAGCTCAACGGTGAGTAGTAGCTGGTTTCTTCTTCAGAAACTTTGAGCCACAAATTACTTATGTATTAAGCAGCCAGAATCACTGGTCTGACTCCAATTCTGAAGACTGGTGTAACCGAGACTAAGTTACTCTACAATCCTCTCTTAAAAACTCATAGTTCCGCGCTGCTAAAATCCAGTGACCAATGAGGTGCAAACAATTAACAGCATCTTCCGCTTAGCACTCTGATTTGTGATGTGTGCAAAGTACTCACATGGGTGATGGGTAGAAAAGTAGCTAGTCACCCTAAAGTGACAGATGCTTACTCCTTGTTCCATTTTCTGCCCTCAAAAGCCACTACAGCCCTTCTAAGGTGACATTGAGAATTACAGCAGTCCAATGCTCATCAAAGCACTACTGTGTGCTCAAATAACAACAAAACAAAAACCAAAAGACTAAGGCTACCACATTTCTCCTGATCCCTGTGTACCCTCAGAACAGCATCATACTAGACTTCATATCAGATCACGCCCTGTATGCTGAAGCCACCAGACAATCGTGAATGACAGTAAATGTCATTCTTTACCATCTCAAACTATGCTCTGTTCATCAGCAAGGTGGTGCTTCTATAGTAATTTCTATGGTCATGCTCCTCAAAGGAACTTTTCCTGAAGCTTCTACATCTGAATTACCTTGTCTACTGCCATTGCCCAGCCAGGGATTGCCAGACAGGCAGACTTGGTTGGAATGTTTTTGATGTCACAAAATATACAGGTACTACACACTTACCTATCTTGTAACACAAAATTCACACAGAATTTTTCTACATGGAATACCCTTTTCTCTGGTACTGACCACTACTACCCTCTTTATTGTCTTTATTTCACTGCTAAGGTTGATACTTCAGAGAGATTTAAACCATCCCCTTGACAACGCTTATAGCTGGCATTTTTTAAACTATCCCCTTGACAACGCTTATAGCTGGCATTTGCCAATGTATCAAGATTACTATAGGTCCCTCATATCTAAAGAAAATGGCTGACAAGCCCTGGGCAGGAGTGGTGAGCTGGGGGCTTTTGGGTTGGAAGGTTTCTTGTTTTCATCCCAACACATTCACTCCATACCAAAATTCAGAGACTTTTTTGGATCAATTCTAGTTTCTCAAGATTATCAATCCCATTGTGTTCTTATTATATTTATCTGCCAAGACATAACTTTAAAGTTTAAACCCTTATAGTCTACTCTAAATAATAAGTGGGAATTCTGAGCAGTGTATTAAACAGAAAGTAGATTTCACAAGTAGCGGCTGGTTCCTGTAGTTGTCAAAGTAGGTTTGGGACAAACCATAAAATCAGTGGTAGGGAGCCCAGAAAAGCATTGACCAACCTCTGCCCCTTGCCTGGCCCCAGATTGGAGGGAGCCTGAAAGAGAGTTGGCTTCTCCATAATCTGTGGGATCAAGAGCAAATAATGAACTGACAGAACCTTAATTCAATGATTCACTGAAACTTAATTCAATGTTTCTTTAATTCACTGAAGCTTAATTCATTGAATCTTAATTCAATGATTCCTAACATGGCTCCCAAATAAACTTAGCAGTTTCTAATGGTTGTAATTTGAAGCCAAATATCTTTCCCATGATCCAAGCTTTCCATTCATTCCCTATACCTCTCGGACACAAATACCAGACCTCTATCCAAGCTGCTCTAAAATCTTTGGCCCACAATGATTAGAAAATAGCTGTTTCTTGGCAACCATGGGCCTAGGGTAACCATAGCTTCCTTTGAAAAGTAATACACAGATACTCTGCTTTGTAAGGTAGAATCATTGTGCTTATTACTATGAATAAGAATTCTGGGCATACTGGTCATACCACCAAGATGCAATGATACTTAGCCTAAAAAGCAGCCAGGCACATGGTCTTACAATTACTGAAGAAATTTGGGAAGTGAAAGGTAAAATTCTAAGCAAATGAAGCAAGCCATTTTTGAGGACCACTAGAAAGGAGGCCACTGTGGTGGAGGCAAGCGAAATCATGGGGGGCTCTAAGGGTCAGTGTGAGAACTTTGATGAGCCATTAAATGTTTGGCACCTAGGAGTCATATGACCTGACTTATATTTTTATAGGATCTGTATGGTTGGTATTTTAATTTTAGGTGATAAGCCTGGTTTTGCTGAATATGGCACTATCAAATGGGTGTCACCTACTGGTCATTCTTATTCTCTTTTTACACTGGTGGTCTTCTATTCTGGAATAAAATTAATTTAATTAAAAAGAGAAAACCTCTAAGCAAATGAAGAGGAGAAACTGTAGCTATGAAATGTATGTCCTTAAAAACTAAACTGGAACAATAGTGTGAATATTCTTTTCAGCACCAAACTTCTCTTCCAGACTCTTTCTATTTTAGGGCGATGATCATAATTCTTGTTGCTTATCTTGGGAAATATCAGTATTTTAGGGACTGCTTATCTCTTAATCCAAAGGAGTGTACCATGACAGGCAGAATTTTTATGGTATAATAGCCTCATAGAATATCTCAGCTCCCATCATGTCAGTGACTGTTTGCTCTGCTTATTTATAGGTCAGTTGTATTCCTGCTTATCTGAACATAAATGATCATATCTTTCTGGACCTTCCAGTGCTTCACAATGAAATTCTCTACATTTATATTTAAATTCCCAATTAAAATAGAATTAATGCTCAGATTCATCAGTGGAATTATGTTCATCATCAAGAGATAAGGCACTGAATTAAGACTTCTTTCTCAGCAAGGGACAAAAGAGACCATGAAACAATCAATTTCATTTGAAATTAAGAGTTCCTATACTTGGCTCGGC
>NW_003852458.1:3951753-3973461 GCF_000181295.1 Otolemur garnettii | reverse complement strand
GAACAAACGCATGTATTATGGACCATATTTTTGTCCCTCTCCTACCCCCAAATTCATATGTTGAAACTCTAATCCCCAATGCAATGGTATTTAGAGACTGAGTCTTTGAGAGGTAATTCAGTTTAAATGAGATAATGAGGGTGAGGAGAGAAAGAGAGAGTAGAATTCACCTGCTCTCTCCCCTGTGAGAACAGAGTGAGAAGACAGCCATCTGTAAGCCAGGAAGAAAGCCCTCACTGGGAAACCAAATTGATTGGCACCTTGATCTTAGACTTCCTATTCTCTAGAACTATGAGAAATAAATTCCTATTGTTTAAACCACCAGTCTATGGTGTTTTTTTTTTTTTTTATGAATAGGCTAAGTTGACCTATACGATGTATATATTTTAAATATAAAAAATTAATGATTGATCCACATACCTTTAACATTCTTTTACTAAAATCTATCAGTGTGTCTGAAGACTGCCTAGGTCAGTTATCCAGTGATGTCATTTGACTGATACAAGCTTCAAGTTGATATTCTGCCTATAAGGGAATTGATTAAATAACATACCATGAAGATTAAGCCAGTTGCTATTAAGTTGGAGAAAAGGCAAAAGCTAAGCTAGAGAATAGTCTACTGTCAGAAATTGAGCCCAGAAAGTCATTGGATCAGCACCAAAGACTAGAGTGGGAGAGTAAGAACAAGATGATGTCTACAATCTTTGGGTCAAACAAGTCAAATGAGACTTAGAAAGACAGACAACTCCTTGCCCCCATTTAGTCCTATATTAACAACAACAACAACAACAACAAAAGACCTGGTGGTAATAAAATGTCACTGTACAAGCAAATTTGGACATGGGTATGTATTCATGTGCTGTTGTGGTGGGAGTAAGAATGTCAACCAATAACATATACAAACACATCTTAAAGTCTAGTTAGTCAAAAATCTTAAGCCAAAAATGATGCTGATAAAAATACACATTATAACACACTCTAGGGTTAAACCAATAACTACAAAAACTCGACTGATCATGATCTTAAACAGTAATTTTTCATTGAAAACAAAAATAGCATCAATTAAGAATCATGAACAACTTAAAACAACATGGATGATGTGCTAGAAAGGAAATATCCTCCTTCAAATTATTACACCTAGTTGTGGGCATGCACAGTAGAACTTTGCTAATTGTTAAGTGTTTTGTGGCACAGACTTCTTAGAAAAATCTGATTCTTCAGGGAACCATAGCCATGAGCTAATTTTAGTTTATGAACACCAAATTTTAGTAACTCAAAGTCATTCAATATATAACTACTAGGAAGCAGCTTATGTAAAAATGCAATGCTGTGAATTGTGAGTCAGTTGCTGGCACACACCACAGAAAGAACTTGGATTTAGGGGAGTCTGAGGCTCACCTGCAGAACTCCACTGCATAATAGAGAACTGGCTGCTGTGTGAGGCTGTGCTGCCAGTTACACCAGGGAAACTAGCATTCCTTTCCAGATGATCTGTTCAAAAAGGCTAGAAGCTGGGAGAAACTTCTAGATGCCAACAAGTAGTTAAGAGAGAACTCCCCAGGGTTCTACACTCTGAAATGAGCTTTTACAGTCCTGATCACAGGAGAAGCCCTCAGCTCAGGCAGGCCTTTGGTCAGAGATTGCCCAGAGATGTTGCTCCAGAAGGGGAATCCACATGGAATCAATCCTATAGGTATCTGAGCCCAGGGCAGCACCAGCTTGGTACCAGCCATTCTGAGAACCTATATGCTAGGGCTGTACAGATGTCGCTGCTGCTGTGGTGCTGCTCTGAGAAGGGAGAGGGAAGAGCAGGTGTTCCCATGTATCCAGGGACCCCACCACCCTGTTGTGAGACCAAGATGTGAGCAGATTGCACTCCCTATAGCTTTTTGTGTATGCTGCTCACTGGAGAGGGTCCTGGCCTTTTCTGGTCACAAACCCATGTTGCTATTTTGTGAGTTTTGCTTAACTGTGTTCCACCTTTGAGTCAAGTTTGAAATGGAGAAAACCTAGGGAAAACTCTTCTGGACATTTGTCTGGGGTAAGATTTCGTGAATAAGACCTCAAAAGCACAGGCAACAAAAATAAAGATAGACAAATAGGACTTAATTAAATTAAAAAGCTCTACACAGCCAAAGAATAATCAACATAATGAACAGACCTCCTACAGGATGGAAGAAAATATTTTCAAACTACGTATCTGATAGGGCACTAATATTCAGAATTTACAAGGAACTCAAACTACTCAACAGCAACAATAAAAGGAAATAATCCCATTAAAAAGGGACTAGGAAATGAATAGACTTTTTCAAAGGAGAACAAAAAGAAATGTTCAGCATCAGTAATTATCAGAGAGAAATGAAACTTAAAACCACAATGCGATATCATCTTATACCAATCAGTATGGCTACTGTTAAAAAGATTTTTAAAAAAGATGTTAGCAAGAATACAGGGAATAGGGAACACTTATACCCTGTTGGTGGGAACGTAAATTAGTACCACCTCTACGGCAATCAGTATGGATATTTCTCAAAGAATTAAAAATAGACCTATCATTTGATCCAACAATCCTGCTACTGGGTCTCTTAGCCAAAGGAAAAGAAATAATTATATCAAAAAGATACCTGTACTCTTTTATCACAGTGCTATTTATAATAGCAAAGATATGGATTCAAATTAAGTGTTCACCAATGGATTTTTGGATAAAGAAAATGTGACATGCACACACACACAATGGTTTACTATTCAGCCATGAAAAAGAATTAAGTAATCTTTTCAGCAGCATGGATGGGACTAGAGACCATTATCTTTAGTGAAACAACTCAGGCATAGAGACAAATACCTCAAAGTCTCACAAATGAGAAGATAAGTAATGTGTACGCATGAAGAGTGCACTGATAGTGGAGGATGGATAATAAGAAATTACTGAATGGGTACAAAGTATGGTACTCTAATGATGGACACATTAAAAGCCCTGACTTCACCACTGTGCAATATATATTATACCTGTACTCCATAAATTTATACAAATTCAAAAACAGCATGATCTTAAAACTAGGAGCTGTCAGTGACTGGTGTGGGCATCAATTAAGTATGCTAAGAATGTAAACTTTTTCAAGATTAGTTTCTAAGTTACACATTTACTTGAAGCATTAAAAATCCTGAACAAACTGAACAATAACAAATGTGGGCACCTATTTCTTTTAGCAAAGACAGGATGCATTGTCCTTCTGTGTCTTGTGACAGACTATTTAAACCAGAGAACATGTTTCACAAATTGAAATATTTATGGTTTGCTTGTAGGTAGAAACATTTAGGACCAGTTATTAAAGAGACCAAAAAATCTCAAAGGAAAGAATGATCATAGAACAGGTTACGGTAGCTCCTAAAACCTGTATGTGCCATATTTTCTATTATGGAGTCAAATAGAAGTTGTAAATACCTATCAGAAATCCTAAGGAAATTTTTATTTATAGAAAAACAGTAAAGGTAATGTACAAAATAACACTTTTTGAATTGCTAGACTTTTACAAACTCCGAACAAAGGTTTACAATTTCCTGCCAAGGAGATGCAGCAGCTGCTTCAGGATGTGGGTAAGACAAGCATGTTCCTGTGGTAACCATTTCCCACAGAAGAAAAGTAGTTAAAAGACAAATCTTTGCTAAACTGCAGCCTTGGAGGTCTCCTGATTTATGAGAGCAACAAGAACAAAGTAAATTGAGCTGTTTAAGAAGCAGTTTAGAAATAACTATTCATTGAACCAGCAAAGTTTATCAAATAAAATGACTAAATTTACAGTGGATAGAAAACACTTTGACATAGCTTGGTAGTCCCCAAGCATTTTATTACATGGCATTGTATTTTTGATGGATATACTACCACTAGTATATTCTACAACTATACAAGATAAATCTTCATATAAATCCCTTAAGGTTCTAGTCAATCCTTTGTAAATAATAATTCTGCTAGTGCTACAAATGCAGATTTATTCAGTTGAAATAGGTTGTACATTTATTTTCCCATAATATCATGTTTTTTCCCTTATCTTTCAACTACAAGCTATCTTCTAGTAATACTTACATATTAGTGTTATTTTATGCATCTCTTGTTCATTGGAATTCATTCACTTTATTCACTCATCCTTCCAACAAACATGTATTGAGTACATCAGCAAATAATTGGGTCAACTGAGAATTGCTTTCTCATCTTGTACTTATGTCCATTATTTTCCGATAATGAGAAGCCTAATTTTTCATGCCATTGCGGTTGATCCACCCAAACCCTCTAACCAAGAGCTATGGTTGTTACATATTTATTTCTAAGGGTGAGAAGCAGTAGGGTGCAGAGAGTAGGATGATAAGGAAAGAAATTGGTATGTATTACTTGCACCCAACATGCAGAGCACTTAGATACGTGTTCAACACATATTACCTCCAACAAGTTTCATGACAACAAAATGAGGTAGGTATATTATTATTCCATTTCCATAAGCTGAAAAACTCAATCTCAACACTTAAGGGACTGGTCATTTAAGGTCACACAGTTAGTAAGTGGCAGTGCTAATAATGTAATAGTGGTCTATCTAATCCCAAAGGCTTTTGGACATCTCTTCTACACAGTTAGAACCCAATACTTCTTTGTTCGATTTTTGAAAAAAATTGTTTGAATCTATGCTACTCATAAAACCCAGATCTCCTCCTCTTCCATTTTGCCTGCAAAAACAATATACTGTTTAGATCAATACCGAGGGAAATACCTTTCAGCAACAGTTTGTGAAGCAAAGGTAGACAGCTGATATAATGAAAAATTCTAATGAATAAAGTAAAACATTTTTACAACCCTGAAACCTATCTGTCCAAACACTATATTATGCTAGATTTTTTTTTCAGAACCACTCTTCTGGGAGTAACAGATAATAAATTATGAATAGGTATCTAAAAGTAAGTGCTAGCAATATAAATTAAATAAAAATGCAAATATAAAATATTTTATTAACAGAAATGAAGTAATATCACAAAATTAATGTTAAAGGAAAAAATTTATTATGTAGCTTTCCCTCTAATTAGTTCATAGCAGTAGGTACCTTATATTCTTCATAGTCATTGCTATCTAGAAAGTCCCTTTTCTCCAGTTCTATACGTTGTTCTGGTGAGGGTTTAGCAGGTTGTGGCTTAATTGAGGCTTGTTCATATAAGGGCTTTCCACTAAAAAACAGTTCCTTCCAATCGTGCATCAACTTGTGTGGAATCATGCTATTGCAAAACAAAAAGGTAGAGATTAATCAATGGTTAGTCAAATATAAACTCTAAGATAAGAGTTAGTTTACATATTTATAAATGACTTGCAACAGAAAAATCTAATGTTACATCGGTCTTATTGTCATGGCATATGTGGTAAACTTTGAAATTATTTTTCAATAATTATTTCTATTTAAGTTTAATGAAAGTGAGTTAATTACTTAAGTATAATACAGATGTTAAAGTTTAAAGGGGGCTTGAAAAGCATGTTTAGCCTGTTTGTTTTGCCCAGAAAGACACTAGAGCATTTAAATGATTTCTAAGGTTGCATAGTCAGTTGACATCAAGCTGGAAATGAAAGAACCTAAGTATTGTGATCCTTCTCATTGTTTTTGACATGCTGTTCTGCCATGACACAGTCAATTAGCAAGTTTGAAGAACCAGGAGCATTCAGTAACATTCATTCATTCAAACCTAAGTTCTGGACCTTTCACATGTACTGGTCATTAGAGATATAACAGTAAGTAGAATTCTTGGGCTCAAATGCCAGACTCTGAGAAGGAAGTGCAAAAATAATTGCAGAAATAAACAAAAGTGTTAAATGAGAATACACAGTGGGCAAGTATAACAGGGTGACTCAACTTGGTGGTTCAAGGGAGGTCTCTTTGAAGAAAGAACTGCTAAGTTGAAGCCTAAAGAATGCCTAGGAGGCAACTAGGACAGAGTGACAGGAAAATTGTTTCAAGAAGAACAAAATGTGCAAAGGGAAGAAAGAGCCAGACATGATTCTGATGCACTTCTTTAAAGACAGCTCGACTAGAATTTGAAATGACAACTTAAAAAGGTAGTACTTCACTCTGATACGTGCTACCACATGGATGAACTTTGAAGACATTAAGCTAAGTGAAATCAGCCAGGCACAAAAGGACAAATATTACATAATTCTACTTATACCAGTTACTTAGCATAGCCAAATTCAAAGAGAAATAAAATAGCATAGAGGTTCTTAGGGGCTACGGTCCCTAAAGAATCAGCTACAGTCAGGGCTCTGGGAGAACTCCTGACCCTGCTTATAGTCAAACCCAGAGTCCGAAGCATTCTTCTTTATAACCTTTTAATATTCTCCTTGTGGCTCCACTGTGACATTTGCAGAGAATCTATGGTTGCAATCCACTGAAGTGGTCCATGTACTTTGAAAAAGTTAGGAGAAAAAAAAAAAAACCTTAACTTTGTGACCTTTACTGTAATTTTTTTGCACATTTAAGATGTGAGGAAAGAAAGATAAAATGGCAAAAAGCAGGAAGGCTTATTAAATAGCTTCTATAATATTTAAGAATATTGGTCTAGGGCAGATACTGAGAGTAGCTCACACCTTTAATCCCAGCACTCTGGGAGGCTGAGGTGGGAGGATCAGTTGAGGTAAGAAGCTCAAGACCAGCCTGGCCAACCTAATGAGACTCCCCATCTACAAAAAAGTATTTTTTTTAAAAAAAGAATATTGGTCTTTAATATTGGTTTTTAAAAAAAGTATATTGGTCTTATACTTGCCCAATGTTGTCCTTTTACTCAAGATTCTGGCCTTACTAATTCCCACCTGGCACTGAGGTTCCTGAATAAGAAAATCATCTGCCATGGCTTCTGGGTCCCTGAAATCAGTTTTCTTCTTAACTGAAATCTCTAAGATTCCATGCATACATCCAGTTTCTTGAATGATCCAAATTTCATCAGCTCAGCTCAGACCGGCCTGGTCTGATAAAGCAATTATTAATTCAACATAAAACAACTGAGGAAAAAATGCTATTATATTACCAAGGGTTGCCTTGGAAGTAGTACTACACTTTCCATTTTATTTTATTGATTGATTGAGAAAGGGTGCTGATATCTTGTCCAGACTAGAGTTCAATGGCATCATCACAGATTACAGCAACCTCAAACTTCTGGGCTCAAATGATCCTCCTGCCTCAGCCTCCCAAGTAGCTGAGACTACAGGAGTGCACTATGATGCCTGTAGAATTTTCCTAGTTTTTGTAGAGATAGAATCCTGCTCTTGCTCAAGCTGGTCTCAAACTCCTGGCCTCAAGCAATCCTCCTATCTCCGCCTTCCAAAGTGCTAGGATTATAGGTATGAGCCACTATGTCTAGGCACTTTCCATTTTAGGATGATATTTTTGAATTTTAAATAACTTGTCCTAAAAAGTCAGGCTATATGGTCTGCTTTAGCCCAGTGTGAATCATTTATGCTACTTGTCTGTTTTTCTATTGCTATTTAAACGTACTTTGATTTTTTAAAATTAAACTTTCTGTTTTGAGATAATTGTAGATTCATGTGAAGTTGTAAGAAGTAATGCAGAGAGATCCACATGCCCTTCGCCTAGTATCTTCCAATTGTGACATCTTACAAAACTATAATACAACCAGGATATTGATACTGATACAGTCAAGATACAGAACACTGCTGTCAGCACAAACACAAAACCTTTCGCCTTGCCCCTTTATAGCCATACTCACTCCCATCTCCCCTCTCCTCTCCTTAGCTTCTGATAATCACTCATCTGTTCTCAGTTTCCATATTTTTTTCACTTCAAGAATGTCACATAAGTGCAATCACATAGTATATAACCTTTGGGGATTGTCTTTTTGTTCATTCAGCATAATTATGTGGAGATTCATCCAGGTTGTAGCATGTATCAATAGTTCATTTTGTATTGCTTAGCAATATTCCATGGTATAGATGTGTCACAATTTAACCATCATCTGTTGAAGAACATCTAGAGTGTATAAGTTTTAAGCTATTACAAATAAAGCTGCTATAAACATTCATGTTTTCGTGTGAATGTTAAGTCTTACTATTTCCTGGGTAAATGCCCAGAAGTATAATTGCTAACTAGTATGAGAATTGCATATTCAATTTTTCGAGAAACTGCCACACTGTTTTTCAGAGGCACTGGACCATTTTACATTCTTACTAGCAATGAATGAGTGAATTTCTCTGTATCCTTACCCACATTCAGTGTTTTCGTTATTTTTAAACTTTTAGCTATTCTTTTAAATGCATACTGATATTTCACTGTTTTCACTTTGAATTTGTCTAATAGCTGATGATAAAAACTTTTTTCATGTGAATATTGGTCATCTGTGTATTCTTGTCAACGAAATGCGTTTACACATCTTGTGCCCACTTTCTAATTGAGTTCTTTATTATGGAGTTTTAAGAATAATTCATATATTCCAGATAGTAGTCCTTTGTTGGGTATGTAGTTCGCAAATACTTTCTCCCACTTTCTGTGTCTTTTGTTCTTTTTCAAAGCAAAAGGTTTTGAAGACCAATTTATTGACTTTAATGTTTTAAAGTTTTTGATTTTAATGAAGTCAAATTTGTTAAACTTTCCTTCTCTGGATTACCTAGGCACAGAACCCAAAGATTTTCTCTTACATTTTTCTAAAAGTTTTATGGTTTTATATTTAATTCCATGATTCATTATGAGTTAATTTTGATGTAAGGTGTAAGAATCAAAGGTCTTCTTTTTAAAAAAGAATTTTTTTCTTCCCTATGGATATCCAATTGCTCGAGCACCATTGTTTAAAAGGCTCCTTTTCATCAAATTGCTTTTGCACCTTTGCAATATAAGTTGGGCATTTTTGTGTGGGTTTATTTCTGCGTTCTCTATTCTGTTCCATTGACCTATGTCCATCTTTCTGCCAATTCCACAGTTTTGATTACTATAGCTATATCATAAGTCATGAAATCGGGTAGACTGATTCCTCCCAATGTAGACTTCTTGTCAAAATTGTTTTAGCTATGCTACTTTGCCTTTTCATATAAATTTTCAAATAATTTTGTCTATATCTACAAAAAAGTCTTGCAGGCCTTCTGATAGAAATTGATTAAATGTCTATATTAATTTGGAAAAGTCTGACATCTTTACTTTGTTGAATCTTCCAATCAATAAACACAGCATGTGTGGATGTTTATTTAGATTTTCTTTGATTTTTCTTATTTCTGTCCGTGTTTTGTAGCCTTCTTCATATGAATCCTATACATATGTTGTTAGATTTACACCTAAGTATTTGTTTTTGAGCAACTATAAATGGCATTATATTTTTAATTTTGTTGTCCACCTGTTCACTGGGAGTATACATACAGGCAAAATGTTTGTCTTTCATCCTGTGAACTAGCTGAGGTTCTTTCTGTTGTTGTTGTTTGTTTTGTTTTTTTCTCCAGTCCCTGGCATTTTCTAAATGCCATTTGCAAATAGGGACAGTGTTACTTCTTCATTTCTAATCTATATGCTTATTTCCTTTTATTGTCTTATTGTACTGGCTAGAACTTCTAGGACTATATTGAATAAGAGCAGACAGAATGTATTTTTCTAGTTCCAAATATTAGGCAAAAAGTATTCATCTTTCAGCCATAATTATGTTAGCTGTAGGATGTTCTTTGCCAAGTTGAGAAAGTACCTCCTCTATTTCTACCTTTATTAAAGTTTTTATTATAAATGGGTGTTGAATTTTGTCAAAGGCTTTTTCTTCACTGATGAATGCAATTATTTTTCTTTTTTAGTCTGCTAACATGGCAGACTTCATTGAGTGATTTTAAATTAAACAGGCCTATGTTCCTAAAGTATACCCAACATGGAATTGCTGTACTATTCTTTTTATATGTTGCTAAATTCTATTTATTAAGCTTTTATTAATAATTTTGCAAATATATTAAAAATTTGTCTCTAGTCTTTGCCATCATCTGTCTGGTTTTGCCATCAGAGAATATTGGCTTCATAAAATAAATTCGTAAAGTGTTCCTTCCTTCTTATTTTCTGGAAGAGATTGTGTGGAACTGGTGTTAGTTTTTCTTTAAACATTTAGGAGAATTCTGCAGTGAAACCATCTGGGCCTAGAGATTCCCATTTGGGCAGTTTTTTAAATTACAAACTCAATTTCTTTAATAGCTACAGACCTATTTAAATTACCTATTTCATGTAAGCTGTTTGTGGCAATTTGTGAGAAATGCTTTCCCTCTCTTTTCTGACCTTGCAGGCAATGTAGCTTTCATTCCTTTCATTGTGAAATCTCTAGATCTCAAGCTGAATTACTTGAGAGGCATGCAAATTTAACTGGATTGCTTTAGCCTTCATTTGTGGAAGTACTTTTAGTGAGATACACTGTAGTGTCATAACCCTCTAGCTTTAAGCAAAGGACAATGCACAAAACAGGTCTTCAAATCCAGATGCTACATCCGCTGGACAGACTTTGCTGTAAAGACATTTTCCTCAAGGTCCACAGTACTACTCTCTGAAACTTAGGTGAGATCACATGGGAAACTATTGTCCTTAAATGAGCATCAAGAGAATTTTGTATTCCGTTGAGAATTGGAACAGAAAAGGAAAATCATACAACTGATTGTTTCTTGTTTTGCTTTCATCACTGGGAAGCTCAGATCCAATTTAGTTTCAGACACTGACAAATCTACTGTTGCCTACATAAGTGTCTTTCGATTTATCCTTTCTTCTTAACTTCTCACTTTAATTTGGATTTTTCTTTGTTAGTATTTTGGCATCTTCTTTTTGGGCCATTTTAAAATATTTCCTTTGAAGGATATTAATTCCTTTTACAAACAAGGTGTAATGAAAAGAGTTTTAATAAGTAATATAATAGTCTTTAAATAATTCCAGTCTTATAAGGTCTGACAATTAAGTTCACCTACAGAGTACTCCCCTTGGGAAGCTGTGCACCAACTCAAGTGCCTAGTTCACCCTTCAAAGCACTTTTTCTAGGATGAGTTTGTGAACTTAAATGTCAGACCTTTGTACAAGGACAGTTCCAATGGTCATTTCAGAAAAAGAGTTCCAAAATGTTTTGAAGGGTGGACTAGGCACTCATGTGAGTGTATAGCTTCCCAGAGGGAGAACTTCAAAGGTGACCATAGTGATATTCAGCAATAAGGTAGGTAGCACTTTTTCTAGGATAGATTTATGAACTTAATTGTCTGGCCTTGTATTTGAAGTTTCAAGTATTTTAAACAAGTTATCATATTTGTCTTCATAAATTATAGAGTATTTAGATACAATCTTTAAATGTAAAAAGACAAATATTCCTTAAATAACCAGAGTCAGAGGGAAAATCAAGGTCTCCTGGCCACCCCCCCCCAATTAGTCATTTTCATGAAACATTTTTATCTCTCTTTACTTATCAACCTAGTATCTGCTCTACAGTATTATCTCTTTTCACTCTCATTGGTGGTTTTGACTATATAGAAGTAATACTTACTTGTTTGTCAACATTCGATAGTCTGCCACTTTAGTGGAAAAATCAAGTATTTGATCCATAATCTCTGTACATATTGAATAGTGCTTTTTAAAACGAGCTTGAGCTCTTTCCACAGCAATCTGCTCATGAACTTTCTTCTCTCTGAGGATTTGTTCTTCAAAATCAACCTTGGCTTGTTTTGCCAAAGCCTAAGAAGGCAAAAACATATTTTTAAATCACTATAATTGTGCAATAATTCAAATGAAAATAATATCATCATCTCAATAACTGAAAACTATTTAAATAGAATGAAACTTCCTTTTATACCAGTGTGGAGGCTAAAGCAACTCTATGTTGGCTCCTAGTCCACCATGTTGACTTCTGATTAACCCCTATTCTGGAAATCCCTCTAAAATTTCTACTTTACAATAAACCTTGCACTTAGATCCGAATAACCCTGTCCATAAATTCTGCCCTTAGGCAGATTCTTGTAGCATTCATGTTGAGACTTCAACTTCCTATTCCTCCCTTCCCTGTGATGTATAAGCCTCAGGCCTGGGGGGTGATGGCACAGGGATCTACCATCTTGTCTTATCTCACCAGTGCCAGAGACATGGCTTCTGTCTGTAAGTCCCTATTAAATATTTTCTCTGAGAAACTGCATTTGTCCGCCTCTTCCTTTGGCCTTTCAGTTTCCTCAGACTCTGGATTAGCATAAACTTCCCACCTTGAAACAACCAGGCAAATTAATCAAAAATGAGCACTCTCTCTTATATACACTGAGTATGATGGCACAGATGATATTGGAACAATACTGGAAACATTCCATCCTTAGCTTGGCTTATCAACAAAACATAGTACAGTGAAAAGTGATCTAATTAGGGAAAGCCTGGTGTGAATTAATAATAAATTGAGTATTAAGCCTTTAAAAACTTCACAAATTTCACATCATTAGGGCTCATAGAGAAACACTGAGGTCTTTGCCAGACCCAGCAGAGCAGACACCTCACGCCCACCTCAGGACTCTAAACTTGGGCACATTTGCTGTTGCTGCTGCCCTTTGCCTTTCAGTGGGTGACTTCTATTTGATTTGTACTTAGAAAACATTTTGGAAATTCCCTGATTATCCTGGCTTGAGAATATAACATATTTGCCAGCAAATGTTAACTGTGTTACAAAACTCTCTGCACTTATCGCCTTAATAAACTGATAACACTCATTTATAGAAACATGTATTTCTGTAAAACATAATGAGATACTTGAACAGTTTGTCATCACCCTCTAGTTGAGTCACTATTATTTTGTTTAGGGAACAAAGTAAAATGCAAAGGTCAAACGCAGCCCAGCCAAAATGAAGGTGATACAACCCTCAACTAGAGGAGTTCAAATGACAAAGGTGCTTTTCAATTAGCTCTGCCAGATTCTTGAGAAATTTCATCATGTGCTAACAACCTACTCCAGAAAGAAAACTTGATTCCTGGAATGTAACCCAGTGACTACAACCAGGAAAGTAAACTTGCCTTTGGAGATGTTTTGGTTGAATTCAAACCCCAACTTGTGAGCAAAATTCAAGTTCTAGCTATGAGACCTTGGGCAAGGCATTTCATCTCCTTATTCTTCCATTTCCTCAAAGTGAGGTTATTAATAATACTTATCATACCCAGAAAAACTAACAAACCATGGTAAAGAAATGACTAGATATATGATGATGGATTGCTACATAAAGTCCATCACTTGTTTTGCCATTGATGCTTTGTGTGTTTGTAGGGATGGATAACCTCTAAGCCCAGTTCTTTACATTTGACAGAATCATAAATGACACCAGAATTTGTTACTGTTGTACTGTTTTGTACACCCCATGGTGTACATAGTGGAGAAACAATAAAAATTTAGGCCCAAAGGTTTATGGCATGCTTCAGGAAGCATGAAGAATTAGGAAAGGGGAATTTAGGGTGTAGTAATATTAGACGAGAATTTATGAAGAGAGTGACACTAAAATGAGCCAAGAGGTTGGTTTCTGCAGAGTATCTCTGAATCATGTGGAAATATTTAGGATGTGATGGATCCTAAGGCTTGAATGGAGAGTAGAATTTCTTTATGAGCCACAGAAGAGCTTTCAACCTTGGTTGCTACTATTACCTTCCTCTCTTCCATTTTCCCTCCCTCCTTCCACGTTTTTCTTCCTTCTTTCCCTCCTTCCCCCTCCCTCCATTCTTTCCTTCCTCTCTCCATTCCTACCTACCTTTCTCTGTTCCTATTTTTTCCCTCTATCCAGCTATCAAGCCTTCCTTCTTCTTTTCTACCTCTACTATCCACTCTCTGCTAAACCCACCACAATTTCCGGTATCATCACAGAAAAGTGGGTTGCAGCCCCAACGAGAGAAAGCAGCAAAGGGAAAAGGAAGTCTGTGGGAGGTAGTAAATCTCAGTGGTTGTGAGTTTGGACTCTGGAGTCCGATAGAGCAGGCTTTGCTTCCTGCTATGCCACTCACAAGCTGTACTGCTTTGAGCCTCATAAACTTCAATTTCATTATGTACAAAATGCAGATAAGGATAGTATCCACTTATGATTGGTGCAAGAATTATATTATATATACATGTAATTAGCATAGTGCAATGCTTGGCTCAAAGTAAATGTTTAAAAAACGTTAAACATTATTATAATAATTATTAATAACAATAGTAAGTGGTACAGAAGTGTGAAATCAGGAATTGTCCTATTATAGAATAAAGTCCAATTGCCTTGAAGGAAGAGATTAACAGATTTAATCTAAAAACAAAATAAGAACAAGCAAAAGTAAAAAAATACTTCTGAAAGTGAAAAACAAAGTTCTCCCCTACTTTTCTGTCCCTTATTTCCTTCGATTCACTTCCCTTTCTCCCTTCTTTCTTTTCTTTCTTCCACACTCTTTTTTTCCTCTCTTTCCCTTTCTCTCTCGTTTACTTTTTAAAAATGTGCCAAACACTCGGTTAAGCCTGGGAAAAGTTGTGAGCAGAAGCAAACATGGTCCTGCCCCTCTTTTAGCTTACATTCCAATAGGATTGTCAAATAGTAAAAAAAAAAAAAAAAAAAATACAAGTAAGTGTGTAACTACATACTGAGTATCACTAGAGAAGGATTGGTGGGTATGAAGGTCCATATCAGGGCTCTGACCTAGACGAGAAGCTCCCTGTGCACAGAGCCTGAGTGAAGGCAGGTGGTAAGAAGGGGAAAGGTAGAAGGAACAACTTGGGCATGGATCTGAGAACAGATCAGCACCGCCGGAGCTGGGGGGATAAAAGGAACAGGTCTGAGTAGGCATCTGGGTGATCAAATGCTATGATGAATTTTAATGACAAGAGCAGTGCTAAATCCTAGAGGCAAAAGGATTCCTCTGGTTGCAAAATGGAGAATGGATTGGACTAGATGAGAGGATAGAGTAGGCAAATTGTATGTTATTTCTAATTTTCCCCCTTTCTTCATTTCAAGATGTCTTTTAACTCCTGCTTTAAGGAATTTCTGCCAGACAAAAGCAGAAACTATTGGAGGATCATCCTAACTTTAGTAAAAGACTAAATTCAAAGGCTATATAATCTAGATTTCTAAGAGAGGAGAGAGAGGGGGGTGTTGAAAGCAAAAAGAAAGATGAAGAGATACGCACCCTACTCCCTGGCAGCTCCTGGGGGGCACCAAAGCCTAAGAAGGGATAATATGGGGGACCAATGAAGGCTAGGTCAGACTCCCCATAGGTTCCTGTGTGCTGCGGGAGCATGTGGGCTGTGGCACCAGTGCTCTGTGGCCCTGGGCTCGTGCCTGATGACCGTGGTGTTTCCCAGATGACTGGGCCTTTGTACCCTGGGGCATCGTGTATCTCTGAGGGATAGAGATATGACAGAGTCTAATTTCGGTTGGCTTAAGAGTATAAATAATGTTATACTCTTGCACCCTCCCATTTTGTAGCTGCCAATTCATATACATTAAAAATGTGTGACGGAGAGCACTGCAGTAGTAGTACTGTAGTGGAAACCAGGGGTGGTGATACAGATGTGAGGAAAAAATGAACACAATGAAGAGAAACTTAGTGTGTGAAATTAATAGGACTTAGGATGTTTGGGTCAAGGAGGACTGAGAACGAAGCAGGTTTCAAGCGGGTCCTGAGTTTTTATACTTCCACAACTGGATGATACCATTTATTTGTTAAGATATAGAACCTTAAAAAGACCAGTTTTGGCTTGACCATGTGGAACTGGAAGTGCCTCTAGGAGGCGTGTACATGACTGGAATTGTCAAGGAGGCATTAAGCCTGAACCTCAGGGGGCGCAGGCCCAGTGCATATAAACATAAGTCTCGGCTGTGATGCAGCTGTCTGAGAGAGTAACACAGAGGGGAAAAGAAGGAAGCCTCGGACTAAGCTCTGAGGAACTTGGACAATATTCATCTGATACCAGAGGGGAATGAACCCAGAAACAAGGTCAAGAAGGAGAAGGCAGAGGAGTGGAAGGAAACCCAGAGAGTGTTTTCCACAGTAGTACTTGGTGGAAAGAGTGCGTGGAATAGCAAATCAGAACTATTAAAATAAATACATAAATATGATTGTATGCCAGTCACTGCTGGTAGAGGGATTGATGAATTCAACATGCGTGAATGAAAACTGTCAAACCCAACCATTTCTGAGAGGGGTGACCAGGAAGCAGATCTCTTAGCTGTAGGAAAAGGTCATCATCATGTGAGAGGAAGGAATATATGTTCAGGTGTGTCAGAACCTCATGATATAAGTCCCTGAGGCTGGAGCAGGCCTGAGCACCCCACCGGGTCAGTTCAAGCCAATTAAAGAAAGAACAGAGGAGCCTGCTCAACACGGTGAGACAGTCCAGCTAAAAATGCTTTGCTATTCTGCGCTTAATTAATTGGGCTTTTAAATAGGTACTCAAAAAGATAGATACATGTATCATTGCCAATGTAAGTAAATGCCACTCAATCCATTCAAATCTATTTCCAAAGCAGACGGATGAAATAATCATCCAGGTAATTCGGCTCTTGAGGCCAAAAACACTTGAGATCAGCATTCATTTAGCTCAATTCATGGGGTATGGCTCCTGCTCCCCACCATTTAGGCTATGTCTATTCTCTAAAGGCAAAAGTAACTGACTGAAGATTATGGTACTCTCTAAATGATATTTCTAAAAATTGCATAATTTTAGGTGAAAACTATATTGCACTTTCATCAGATATCACAGTAGAAGCTGTGAAGCTGATAAATAAAGCACAGTCTTCCTGTTTTCTGTCAGGTTTTCTCTTCAACCCAGTCTTGTCTTATAACTATTTTATGACAGTAAAGACAGCCTATCTAAAAATGCCACTTTGATGCGTTATGTATCTCTTCAATCAAATATAGACTAGTGGAGTAAATGCATCTGAAACATTCCCAGTAGGAACTAGACAAGAAATAATCCATAATGACCCATTAATAAATATATTTTGGTTATAAATAAATAAATATAGTTTATTTATGAAGTTCAGAACAAACATAATGTATTGAAAGATTGAAAGATTGTGTATTTTGACTTTCCAAGTTATAAAAGAGCCTGATCCAATGATACCATGATAGCAAAGAGCATACCTAATAGCCAGATCTTGGTTTCTATATATCATTCTCAAATACAATGTCATAGTGTACCCTAGATAAATGATTTATTATATAATTCTGAGGGAGGAACTAGAATAATATGGGTTTGGGAAATCTAGTTTTATCATAAGGTAAGGAATTGTTTATTGAAGACTAATGGTGTGTTATTGAAAAGAAGCAGCTTAAAAGTTCTTTGTCTGAGAATACTCACCTAGAAAAACCAACATCAAAGCCTACTCTAGAAAACATAGTGGACCTTAAAGCAAGTCCTTTGGGTATGTAGGGAAGTAAAGATAATGACTCAATAAAATTAAAATTAGATTACCATCATTCTTTTTGACAGAAACATTTTGTACTTAAGGAAAAGTGATGTATTTAAGATCTTCAAGGAAAGAAAAATGTGAATCAAGAATTTTATACATAGCAAAACTGAAAATCAAGTATGAAAGGCACACATCTTATTATTGTGTGAGGACTCAGGGAATATTGTTCCCATGAGCCCTTCCTGAGAAAATACATTGAAGACATTCAGACAACTGAAATGCCTAGAGACACATGAACACAGCTTAGATAGTAAATTACTTATTAACTTGTGGACTCAAGACTGAAAGGTGACGGCAAGGTATGTAGTGGCTATATGCTCTGTCGATGCAGTTATACAAAAACAGAAATGAAAAGATAATAGGCAGATCATATAAAAAATTAACCTTAGAGGTGATTGGCAACAAAACACAGCTTTGTTTGCCATGAGTTGGTCAAAGGGTCAAAGAGTTTTATTTTGTTTTAAGGATCAAAGGTTTTTAAGGGAGATACTGCTTACAGCTTCTCGATCAAGAGCATCCTGGAAATCTTTAAGTCGTCTTTCCTCATATTGCTTTTCTTTGAAAATTCTGTTTTGCCATAAAACCTCCTTCTCGTGCCGAACATGCATCAGCTGCACAGCAATCCTGCGCTCCTGCTGGGACTGCCTCATCAGCCGGTTAATCAGCTGCTCCTCCCGATAGGCCTCCTGGAAGCACCAGTGGAAAAGCCAATTATCTGTCAAAGCGATGTCCACATTTCCCATTGGACCAAGAAAACTATACATAAATAATACAAAAGACATAATATTCATATAAATTAATTTCCTCCATTTGATTGAAATGTGAACAAAATTTAAGTTATAGAAACAAGACCTTCCAACAAAAGTTGTATAATTTGAGTATCTAGAAACATTATAGTCTTGCAACTCACATTACTTTAAATGAATTATTACTTCCTTTAAAATCTTGCTAAACATAAATTAAGTAATTTTTTTAAGTTTTTATAAACAAGTGATATAATTGTGTATAAAAACACATTTTTCAGAAATTTGGAATTGTGCTATATGCATTCTAACATAACTACTATTTATAAAACAAATATAGCCGTTGTCATGAAGCTGGCAGATCCCATTACTCACTAATGGGGACATCTCAATATTGGGGTGAGGAAAAGCTAAAAACTGACAGAAGGTGAAGCAGCTTGGAGAAGTAGCTAAGTGGAAATTGACCTACTGCTTATTTTAGAAAATCAAAGTGGTCATAATCTGGATGTATTCTAGACTTTTTTAAGAGGCTAGAAGGGGACCAGTCAATGAATAGTGGAAGAGATATTAAACTGGGACATGGTTGTTGCAGTCCCAGTTGTTCTGCTAGCTATTGTGTAGCCTAGGGCAAGTAACTCAGTTTTTCAGCCTAGTTCTTGGTCGGCAAAAGGAGGGGATTAGATGGAAGATGATGACCACGGCCCTAACAAGCTCACTTACTCTTTCTAAAGAGACATCACATGGAAAGAGGAGGTAATTATAGTACTCATTGGGCAAGACTTAATACATCAACACTAGAGTTTTCCATTTGACACTAAATAGTACAATGATTGAATAAGAAAATCTGCAATCATTAATGACACTATCTCAAATGATCTCGTCTACTATAAAGTTACAAGAAAAATATTGTATAGTTAATAAAACCAAGACACAAACCGCAATAATACTCTGTGGTAAATGCTGAACCTGGACTAGGGAATTGTTTGAAAATGTAGCTTGAATATGAATTTTTTCTGTTAGCAAGACATATTAAAAAAAACAATTAAATCTGTTCTGTTTAACTCAAAATACATATGAACTTTTTTCTGTTAGCAAGATATAGTAAAAAAAAAAATCATGAGCAACTTTGAAACATGTCTTATCTAGTTATAAAATTCTAAAAGCTTTAATGTTGATCTAAAAGCTTTAATGTTTTCCTTTGAGATCCAATATTGGAGGTGAGGAAGTATGTAAAAATGGGCATAAGTTCTTCTCATTAACTCATCCACAGTCTTACAATATTACCCTGCATAAATCCTCATTAAAAAGCAAAATCTACTTTTCCACTCATTAAAGAGGGGGCATGGAATGACCACCAACTTATCACTGGGACATCAGCAAAAGAAACAGAAAAGAGCAAAAAAATCCTCAATTACATCCAGGGGGGAGGAGATTCAGGGTTTGAAGTTTCTAAACTTTCCCTGTCAATATCACCAGGTACAGGGCCTGGTCTGCTAAAAAATGAGATGCACTAATCATCCCAGTTGAACCTGCTGATGCTATCGTAAATCATCCCGCCTCAGCCAACCCACTAACTGAGCAAACTCTGCTAAAATCAGTGGAAGAACAGCACAGCTAAGCCCAGCCCAAACTGCCTACATGTTTTGGGGTGATTTTAGATATTTGAGGCAGTCCCACCATATTTTTGAAAAGTATGAACGTGCTTTATTGTTTCAGATGAATTCAAGGAGATTGGCTATGTTGGTATGGTGAGGCAATTTAGTTGCCAAGATGAGAGAGTTAGTCCTTTCAATCCTATGAAGAACAAACTAGATTGGTCAATTATGTTTTGATTATTACTGGATGAAACACATTATGGTTAACACAGAAAAAAGAAGAGAAAATTACTGTGGGATGGCTGAGTTAATGCTATGCACATGAAGCTTTATAATGAAGAGACTAAGTGTATCAGGATCTGCACTCAGAAGCTGAGTGGGAAAGAAGATTTATGTATCTTTTTCCCATTGTACAAGTAGCTCATGATTTAGAAATAGACTGTTTCCCAAAATTTCAGTAGAGTGCAGGATATATTTTCTTATAGAAACAAAGATACAAGTCATGGGGTGCTCAAGGAAGCCAACAGATGTCTATTTAACCCAGAACATAGATGAAATATTCTATATTTGCAATGAGTAAAATGGAAAATGATAAAAGATATGATTTTATTTTAATTATATTTACCATATTTGTGGAAGGATTTAAAGAGCTATAAAATCAAGACAGCTCAATTTGATTTCCAGGGCTTCTACTTCTCCCGTTAGTTAGAGCAAGGAACTTATTCTGGTCTATAATCATTGTCTCATTTTCCAAAGATGCCCAAGCAGTCTTGAGAAAAGGGAGCACTGTAAGGAAGATTTCTCATGGGGAAAGGGGGCACTGTAGGGAAGATTTGATAGCTAAGTATTCAAAGTTCTTTTAGTTAAGAAGTAGGAGAGGAGTCAGGTGTTCAAATGCCAATTCCAAGGAAATAGCAAGGAATAAGTTCTCAGAAGGCAATGGTAATTAATTTGGAGCAAACCTTAAGAATTAGTCAAGATACTAGCCAAATGGCTACAGACCCAAATGGGAGCTAAATTTGTTCCCAGTTTGAACATCTCACTTAAACGCCTATGAAATACTTTAAAACAGTCATATACCAATGGGAGGGCAGGGACAGTTTGTTCTCTCATGCCCCCTCCCCCATTAGTTTGCAACTGTTTAAATTCCACAAGACCAAAATTAAATTTACTAATTCCCCTTCAAACTTAGTCTTTTCCTTTTAGTTGACAATTTTGTAGTAATCAAGTCTGCTCTAAGACATTAGCACCATCCCAAGTTCACTCCCAATATCCAATTCTTCAAGAATTTCACCTCTTACAGTGTTTTTAAATCACCCCCACTCCATTCCACACTCCTGACACCACCTTTATCTTGTATATCAGCTCTTCTTTACTATGCCTCCCCCAACCATCTCTACTTTCAAAACCTGTCCCCCAAAAAGTCAAAGTGACCTTTCTAACCTTAAATATCATCTTTTAATTCACATGGCTCATTATTAGATAATGAAACTTGCAATAAGTAATCATTTAAAAAATACTTTTCAAATATCAATCTTTCGTAATTTGCCATTATTCTAATAAAAGGGAGATGATAAAACTGACTAAACAAAGATATAAGTAATTCTGAAGAAATAGCCTTCCAGCACAAAGAGATGCCCAGAGTTGTTCTCTAAACTTTCACTAAGAAAGCAATGCAGTCTGTGGATAAAGAGTTTCACTTCTTCATATTTACATGAAGCCCCTATTTCTTTCAGTGAATAGAACCAGTAAGCAGACCAGACATGGTTTGGTGAATAAAAGAACAGGCAAGATATCAACTTGAGCACAGGTCTCTGGCTCTCTCTTCATCAGCCAAACTAAAATGAAAGAGCATAAATTCCAAGGGAAAACTGCAATGACTTGAAAGATAGGAGGGATAGTTTGAGGCATTTCTGATAGATCCAGTGTAAATGACCAGAAGAAAGCATCCAGGACTGAC
>NW_003852458.1:3949896-3951238 GCF_000181295.1 Otolemur garnettii | reverse complement strand
ACTAAGAAAGCAATGCAGTCTGTGGATAAAGAGTTTCACTTCTTCTTATTTACATGAAGCCCCTATTTCTTTCAGTGAATAGAACCAGTAAGCAGACCAGACATGGTTTGGTGAATAAAAGAACTGTCTTCAAATGGTCTTTCATATTTCAGACTGAAATTATCTTCCTTCCCAAGCCTGTTCCTTTATGATATTCCTTATCCCAGAAGACAACACCTCCATCCACCCAGCTGTGCAAACCAGAAGTCTAACTTTCCTACCTTTTACTCCCCCAGGTCTAATGAATCATTAAGTCCTATTGATTTTACTCCTAAAATAACTTCTGAGGCCCCTTCTCTCAATCTACTATATTAGATTTACATGGGGATAATCTCTTATCTGGACTACAGCAACAGTGATGATGTACTTTGCCCTCCCATAATCTATTTTCCAAGCTAAAGCCCAAGTGATCTTCCTAAAAGTGAATCTGATCTTACACTGCTATTCCCCTTTGCACTCATACAGAAACTCGCAGAATCTCCTGTTTTCTTCTGAATAGCTTGTAAGACTTGCTATAATTTGGCCTCAGGAAACTCCTGCCAGATGATATGACTTCGAGTTAGCTAAAAGGACCAGGCCTTTCTGTGTGGTATTATCCTCTCCTCTGGAAACCCACTTCACCTTCTACCACGTCAGCCTCCCCTGGAAACTGCCCCCCACCCCTACTCTACCACAACCACATACTTTTAGGATGCTTATTCATGCTGCTTTTATCATTTTCCAGATACTGGTCCCCGAACCAGGCCAGGGGAATCCCCTCAAGGGTCAACCTCCATCACCTTCATAGAACTTCCATGCTCTAATGCACTTGCTTGTTTATAGAACCTCTCACAAATTGCAAGTTCTGTGGGACCAGGGTTCTTGTTATTCTCATTCACTGCTTTATCTCTGGGCCTAGCCCAAATACCCAGAGCACAGAAGAGGTTCAGTAAATATGTCTTGGATGTAGGAGTTGCTCAGTCATTCTCAAACTGTAACAGCATCATAACCACCTAGAGAGTCTGTTAACACAGATCAGTGGGCACCACCACCAAAGCATTTTATTCTGTCTGCAGTAGGACCCAATACTTTGAATTCCTAAAAGGGCCCAGATGATGATGGTACTGATGGCTCAGGAGTCACATTTTGAGAACCACTGGAAGTAGACTAATGAAGAAATGGAGAAGATGAACAACTTTTCCATGTTCTTTCATTAAAACATTCTCTTTTTTTTTTTTTTGAGACGGAGCCTCAAGCTATCCCCCTGGGTAGAGTGCCGTGGCATCATGCTCACAGCAACCTCCAACTCCTGGGCTCAAGCGAG
>NW_003852458.1:3932637-3949671 GCF_000181295.1 Otolemur garnettii | reverse complement strand
TCCTCTAAAAGTAACAATAGATACACATGGTTGATATACAGTTTAGATTCCTTTTTTTGGTCAGTGTTCTTTTTTTGATTATGGTAAAATATACATAAAATTTACCATTTCAATTATTTTAAGTGCACAATTCAATTGTATCAAGTATATTCACAATGCTGTACATACAACCATCACTAGATATTAAATATTTTAGTACATAGAGATTTTTTTTTCTAGCATGTTTTCTGGTATTGATATAAGGCTATGAAAGTGACATTTGATTCCAAGTGGCATGTACAGAAGTTACACTTTGTAAAATTCTCAGCACTATTATCTAACCAATAGCTAAATATCTTACCTCTTGTGCTTCATGGGCTATTAATTGGTCCATTAACAATCTCCGTCGTCTTTTCTCTCTTTGCTCTCGGGCAATAGCATCTTCTTCCAGGCGCTTCTGGATTTTTTTAATGTATTCATCATCCGAGTAAGTGCTTAACAAATCAGTAGTTGTCTGGCCTGCTATATCTACAGAAGTCTTGGATACACTAAGAACAATAGTTTTTACTTTTAAAAAAATGATACGATCACATACACCTACTTGTGACTATAGAGTTAAGACCTCAAGAGAAGACTCCCTTAAGTTGTCTGTTAATTTCTTGATACAAACATTGAAGCAGTTGTTAGAACCCAATTTGATACCCATACCTTACCAACAGACTCTATTTGCTTCACTCTATTTCTGACCTCTATCTCTGTGAGGTCTTCAGCTTAGCTTTCTTCCTAGGCCCCTCACTTTTTTTTCTTTTTCTTTTAGGATCTTTACTCTATCCAGAAATTCTGGATTTCTCTTCCTCTTCTTCCTGCTGGCTCTGGGCCTTTTGCCTCCCCTGTCCTGAGTCAACAATAGGCAGATAATTGATAACCCAAGTGTAAGGGAAAGCACAGCTCTACAATAGAAGGCCAGGCACACTAATGTGAGGTCACCAAAGAGTCCTTGCATGGATGGTTCCATCCACCACTGCTCTCCTCTCCCCTATGAAAATGCACCTTGCTCATGAACTCCTGGATGAATCTCTGATTGCTTAGGACAGTGGCTCAGCCCTTGTTGGAAAACTCAGCTGTTGAAAGTTGACTTGCTTATCATGCCACACTCACAAGTTCAAGTCAGTGAGACTTCAAGTCAATGAGAGTAATCGTAGCTTAGTACAGAATTTATAGGTTCATTCGAAAGTTATCATTAAAATAAAGGTATTTTATGAAAATAAGGGTCAAATAAGCATCAATTCTCATTGGTATATCTCTTTAAAAAGTAAACAGAATATAACAGTATTCTAACATGAGATATACCATAATGTTACCTGTCAAGAAGTAATGAATTTTTATATTATTAATAATCATTATTTTTATGTCATCAGTGGTAATTAATGTATTTAGGTTAAAATATAACTTAGAATCTTATTCTAAAAACAAGGACATATTATTAAAGTATATAGGGACTAAGTAGTCACCCATTCACATAGAGAAATTCTCTTATAAAAGCATAATCAATCATGTTTAATGATATGATACATTAATTGTATATTTACAGTGCAGATCATATTGCATTTGAGGTTATAATTTGTAGGTTTGCTGCTTCCCGTTGAACTCTGAGTTAGTAAGTATCTTATTTTCCTTCTCTTGGTACCTGTGTCTAACAGGCCTGGCAAGCAGTTGATGCCTACTACATTTGAAATAATATGTTGAAAGTGTAAAAGTCACATACTGAAATTCTGATTATTTCTTTAGCAGGTGCTCAACTTTTGATTCTATTCTGTTACTGAAGGGAGTTGAGCACAAATTTTATAGCTACCAAAGACTCAGTAAGGCCAAAGACAGAGTTGAAACTTATTTCCTTATTAAGATTTAGCATCTAATTAGGTATTTAATTAAATATAAGTGTGTTGTTCAAAAGATTCTGCTCTGGATTGAGCATTGGTTAATAGCTCTTTCAATATTGTACTTATGCTCCCATTAATATACTTAACACATTGCTCCTCTTTTATTTATCATTTGGCTGAACCATCCATTCATCCATCCATCTACTGTCTTATTTAAAGAAAGGTATAAATATTCCTGATATTTACTTGAATGTTAATTTTCTTAGACGTGAGTTTCTAATGAGGGAAGTGACTATATTTTCTTTATATCTATTTGCTTGCCAGATCCCCACAGAGGTTAATAATTGCATGTGTATGAATTATTCATAATAGAAACCCTGGTCAAATTTGTATTTTTTAAAAAAAGAAGTTGCTAGGAAAAGCTTCAGAGAAATCTATCAATTCAGATGCCAAAATACGGCAGCCAGTAACTTCAGCTAAATAGACAGATAGCAGATAGTCTTTAGTGTTTGTCTAAAAAGTGAAAAATTGAATACATTTGTTACATGTGGGGGGAAAGAATATCCATGGAAGCTCTTGTATTGCTAGGATTGAGACATCTTATCTTTCTTCCCCTTGAGGTGAATACTCTGAGGAACTATTCAGGAGAGGATTATAAGAAGTGACTACAGAAAATATTACTGAGGTTCAAGCTGTTTTTAGTGCTTTCTGCCATTAAGTTAGGGTGAAATTTCTCAGTGAGCCCCCAAAATTCTTAATTCTAATTAAGAATTCAGAATGAACTAAAACAGAAGTTTTTAAGAAAGACCATATTGTACCCATAGCCTTTCTTTTCCTTAAACTTTCACTCTAGACTGGCAGGGCCCAGTGTTTTTCATTTTGGGGCCATCAGAGAAAATGATCTTTGTGCAGTACATTGGAAGGTGTTTACAGTCTCAAACAAGGCTGTTCACTGCCAGAGGGAACTGGCCAGGGACTTGAGCTGTCCCAGGCCCCATCCTGCTGCTCTGAGAAGTGAGGGTATCAATATTTCATTCATTTCTATTACATGAGAGAGAAGTAAACTTCTGATTCCATCTACTGTGGTTTTGGGGTTTCTACAGCAAACCTAGGGTCAGGCTGGGCTGGCAAAGGCCAAGGAAAGCAGGGCAGATGTTGCAGCTAAATTGTGCGGGGATGATCTTCAAAGCATTTTAGTAAATGACATCATAAAGACAATAATCACCTGAAATGGATACTGATATGGGGCTTAGAAGACACTGCCATGCCTAGCGTTAACTCTGGTTGCTAAATTGTGTGGAACTTAAGGAAAGGGACTGGCTGGAGAGCTATAGAGAGCAGTGTTCACCAACAAGTAAAAAGAGTGTTTCAATAATTTAAGATGGTCTTTCCAGGTGGATACCATCTGTTGATCACCACAGAGCATGTGGCTGGTAAAGTAAGTGAAAGAGTTACAAGAAACCAGGTGGATTCATGGGCCAGGGTCAGGGTAGGTGCAATAGGGTTTGGGTGGTGGCCACATGGGTGAAGAAGACTTGGATTATGTTGTTCTTAGGAGTCAGAAGCGATGCTAACAAACGGGAATAGGAGTCAGAACAGGCCATCAGGAGTTTGTGCAGAGGGCAGGAAGAACGTTCATGTAGTTCTCCATTTTGCTTTATGCTCTTTCTGCACCTGACTGCTTTCCTCTTTCTTTGTCTTTTCCTTTTTCCTCCTCATTTGAATCTATTTGTCTTTCTTTAGAAACTATTAATACAAAATTGAAATACATAATTTCTTTCCTATTTTCTTCTTTAGAATTAGTATCTTTCTTAATGGAGATTTATTCCATATTCCGTAAGATAGAAATGAGTAGTGTTTGCATCATTTCCGTCAACATACCCATAAAATTGTCAACATACCCAAGGTGCTCCTATGTATATGTCCTCTAATGGATTGTTTCCTGTGAATCAGTGACCTCCAGTAGGAACGTGGTAAGGGATCTTTACCTTGAGGTAAGTGAAGCTAATTCATTAAGTACTTTTTGCAATGAACTCATCAACTGACTGTGTTAGTGACGCTTGGTCAACAAACCCCTCTTACTCTAACCCTTTGCTGGTCTTTGCACTAAATGCTGAAGATATAGCATGAGAGAAAATAAACTCGAGTCTAATAACAGCTTTAATAGTGTTCTATTATTAATAAGGATTTGCAATCCTTATTAATAATAATAAACTGGTACAAATTTAAATAGTGGTACCTTGAAATAATCTTAGTGAATGTTTAAAAGTTGTGTGTGAACTTAGAATAAACTTAGAAAAATAAATCGATTTCACATTTCATAATAACCACTTTCTCTCTAGATGTTTACAAAGTTTGTTAAGAATCTGAAATTTATCTTTCCTCATATGCTCTCTGAGTAAAGATTTGCTAAAGTAAAAAGAGCCTTGAAATAGCTATTCCAGATAAACTATTTCTAAATATTAAAAAGTTACATATAAAACAGAATACAGTTATATGATTACTAAACTAATTCACATCCCACCTTTCTTTTGCTTGGAGATCCTTTTTTATTAATGCTTCAAACTTCTTAATTTCATTGGCCACATCCTTTAAAGAAAATTCATTATCAGTTCTCTGCCTCCAAAAACTATTGAAAATCTCCATTTACCATATTCATTCATGTTCATAAGGTGACATATACTACTAATTAAAGAGAATTAGGAGGCAAAATATAAAAAGCTGCATTCTAGAATATTTTCATAATTTTTTTTTTTTGGTATTTTTCAACTGCTGTGACTATATGTGAAAGAATATGAGTTGTCTAACCTGAATCACTCACTTCATGACCCTAATTCTGACAGCATGCCAACGGGCGTCAAAGGAGAGTGAAAATTATCAGATAGGCAGAACATGTGTTTCCTGGATATAAATATTTTTTCCTTAAAAATTGTTGTCTCAGGTGTTTTAAGCATTCCTCATGCAACCTTCTTTACACTATTAATGTATTCTTTGAAAATTAACAGTGGCTCATCTGCATGTATTACAAATCCTTATTAATGAACTTTAATTGACTTAGGGATAAATGAGAGGTAACTACTAAAATGGGGTGAGAAAAAAGACTCTGGGTAGTACTTTTTAGAAGCACAATTTTTAGAATACAAGAGTAGGATATTCTGTTAGTATTTAAAAAAAAAACAAAGAAATGTAGATTAATGTAATGCAGGGTATTTAGGACTCAGATCTGTCAATCTCTGCTCCTTTAGCACTGTGATCTTGGGCAAACAGGTCAGTATTCTAGGTTTCAGTTTCCTTATCTACAAAATGGAGAAAGTAATATTCTACTTGGAGAGTGATTTAAAAGCTAATGTGAAATTTTCAAGCCTGACATGTAGTAGACACTCAGTAAATGGTAGGCATGAATTTTCTTCTGAGGTTGCACTAGAGAATGCCAATTATCATTTTAGCAGTATGTAGTAAAGATTGCAGGGATTAGTACCAAAAGGTAGTATTGTTTCCCTATAGGATACAATTAGAATGCCAATTAGATTGTATCCTGTTGGAGTGATTGACAGCTGCTATGGTCTAGTAAAATATCACTAGTGTAGGTATTTTTAACTTTAAATATACTGATAGCAATGAGTCACTTAGCATTCTTGGGACTCAGAAAAATAGTGGTGCATGATGAGAAGGCACTAAGTAAAAAGATATAGTAGGAATGACATTTTATGGTATGTGCATTTTGACTGGCCCTTACCGTACCCAGGGCAGCTATGACCTATTACAATAGCCCCTATTCTGACCTAGTTTGATGGAGACCACAGAATCCTTCTCAATCCGAGAATCCAGATTGGTGCTGCTACTCAATAGGAGTTTGCCATCCTGGGCCTAAAGCTACCTGTACAATATAGAATAGTCTGGTCATGCACAGAGCAGAGGAATTTCAGTGAGACAATCTGGAAAAGCAACGAGAAGTTTTAGAAAGTCCCTCTCTGTGTTTTAGAGAAAGACCATTCTTTAATTAAGATCAACACAACACATTATTAAAGGATTATCACTTACTTCAGCCTCTTTCTTCTTTTTCCTCATTTTTTGGGCCTCAAGCGCTCTCATAGTGTAATTCGATGTAGGTTTAGGAATCTGTATGATAGCTGCTTGGATTTGGGCCATTATTTCATTTTGTCGTCTTCGGCTTAAGCGTTGCTGAGTATCCCAAAAACATGAGTTTAGTTATTCAGGTTGTCAGAATAATAGGCAATGTTATGTACTCATTGATACACATATATGCAATTTTCTATTGCGGATTTCAGAACCCAGCAATTGACCAAGGAACTAGACGGTATGTCACAATTGTGTAATGTTAAGAAGAAGGTATCAATATGACTTATTTTGAAAAGTGTAGTGTTAGAACATAGTTTTGGAATCTCCAAATTATATCTATCAATGTCTGTATTTCCTTTCTGTGTGATGATACTAAAAGGATAACAGAGATGATGTTCCAAATGAAAGCAGAGTATTTAATTGTTTCCCGATCTTGCCTTCATGACCTGACCAATCGAGGGAAGAGAAAATCCTATCTCTGAAGATGGTCTGAAGAGAAAATTTGACGGAGGAGACAGTTTCTAGGAGGTCTAGGGAACCAATAGAAATGACAAGTTTCCTGAAAATCCAGTCACACTAAAACCATGAGTTCAAGGGCTGCCTCAAACGCTGAATTAACACTACATTATATGTCATCTTTGGATTATTGCTTCTGTATCTATGAAGTAATTATTTTAAGAAGAATATAGGTAGGAGAACATAATAAAAGGGAAAAGAGCCTGAAAATCAGATAAAATAACTTAAAAATAAATTATTTAAGAAGTAACGTGAAGCTAATCAGACTTTATTACTAAAGCATTGTATCAAAACTCAAATGATTCTTACTTAGGTCCTATGCCCAAAGACCAGAAGCTTCCATTTACCATCAAAAAGCCAAAAATTAATGTTAATTTAAAAATGTTCATTTCATTTTTCAAAATGTCAATTTTTCTCTAACTGCAATATGTTAACCTTTTTTCTTAAGAAAATTACAAAGACATAAGCTCTCCCTTTTGCCCATTTGCTTCCTATGATCATTTTTAACATAATTAATTTCAAAATATTTAATGGTGTCATTATTTCCAACTTATTTTGGAGACTTTCTTCACATAAAAGATTCTTAGCATTTGGTCTTGACTTAACTACTTTAAGAACTACTTAACTACGCTGTCTAGCTGGGCGCAGTGGCTGATGCCTGTAATCCTAGAACTCTGGGATGCTGAGGCAGGTGGATTGCCTGAGCTCAGAAGTTCAAGACCAGCCTGAGCTAGAGTGAGGCCCCATCTCTAAAAAAAAAAACAAAACTGGGTGTTGGGTGGACACTTGTAGTCCTAGTTACTCAGGAGACTGAGGCAAGAGGATCACTTGAGCGCAGAAGTTGTGAGCTATGACTCCATGGCACTCTATCAAGGGCGACAAAGTGAGACTGTATCTCAAAAAAGAAAAAAAAAAATACTCTGTCTTTTTACCATGCAATGCCAAAGGGAAGTACAATCCTTTGTCTACTCTGGCAAGTAACAGAATCTTAAGATCTTCCAGAGTTTGTCTTTCATCTTTTTTTCCTTCCCCCAAAGAAGCTGACTATTTAGTTGACTATGTAGCATATGTTAATATCTTATTATTCTAAATAAATGAATTTAAAAAGTATTTTTATAGTGCAATGGGGAAAAATAGGAAAAACAATAATTCTTTTGCCTGTAGTTTACACATTCCATATACCCAAATCACCTGAAATTCTTGTAAAAGTCTTTAATGATTCTCCACACCATTATCCTCCCATGTCATTGAGGGCACAGGAGATCATTAGAGATTTTTAAAGAAATTTAAGGAGCAGTGGGGAGTTAGTCAAAGAAAGAAGCAAAGACTAGGAAGAAGAACTTTAAGGTGGTTGAAAAGGTAAGCAAGCAGAGAACTACTCCCATTTCCACAGAGAGAGAAACAGAGCAGGGTACAAACCTCAAAGGGTTAAAAGAAAGGGGGAACTGTCTGCTGGTCTCCCTTAGTGGTGACAATGGGCATAGCCTTTGACCACTGGGTAGGTAGCAGCACGCCTCACCCCAACTAAGCAGCTGAAAGATTGATGTCTACCAGTGAAAGACATCAAGTTGTCTTGCCACTCCATAGCAGTTCTTATTCTTAGCCACCAGTAGAGGAGACAGTCAGCAAGAGTGGGGATGGAGAGAAGGGAAAGGGGAGGGAGAGAAAGGGTCAGAGCAGGGCAGAGCAAAGCCACACACCGTGGACCGGGTGCTACATCACCGCTTATGCAATGTGTACTACAGGCATAAATCGCAAACAGCATGCGTGTCTCACACTAATTGAATTTCTAGAAAATTGTTCAAGAAAACCTTTTCAATATCAAAACATCTTTGTTCTTCCTTGAATTTTTGAGATCTTTGAAGTTCCTCATAATGCACACGGGCAAGCTCTTCTTTTGAGTGTTGATATTTTTCTTGAAACCTGTTTGTAACCTGCTTCAGATTGTAATCGGTTTGACGTGGTATCAGGTTTCTAAGTCTCTAAATGAAGAAAGCATTTCAAAAGGTTTTGTCATTAGGAAAAACATTATAAGCACACATAAAATTTGTGTTCAAAATAAAATTCCTATGAATTATCATTATTGACAGTTAAAATAAATTCTAGCCCCATACCAATTTACTCATATCCTTAATTGATGTGGGGACAATAAAAAACTATTTGAATTACTTCTTACAAAATAATTTCATTTATACTTTTATAGCTAACTTTTTTGCCCTGAGCTTAATTTTCAATCAATGGTATTTGCATTCCTGGAAACACATTTTTGCAAAAATTATTTCATAAAACCAATTTCAACATGTAAGAGATAAGAAGCTATGTTTCTCCCATTACTCCAGCCATTGCCTAGTAAAAAAATAAAAAATATTAAAACCTCCTAGGGTTGGGTTTTAGCTCTACCACCTACTAGCTGCATAAAATTAGGCAAGTTACTTAATCCATCTTTGTCTCAATTTTGTTATTTATTAAATGAGAATAATAAAAGTGCCTATTTTATAGGGAAGTTGTGAAGATCAAGTTGGATAATATTCATAAAGCACCTGGAACAGGGCTTGGCATATCACCATGTACATTTAATAAATCTCAGCCGTTATTAATGTTATTATGTCACTATCTGTATCTCTTCCTATCTAAGAAAAATACACCTTTACTTTTTTTCCCTAAGATATCTGTTCCACCACACAAACCATGGGTTTCATCTTCCTACTTTCTTCCTCAGAGGACCTCCCTCCATTTGGTCTTTATACCATTTTCATTTTCCTGCCGGTGATTATTTTCCTCAGCTGACAAGTTGTCCCAGTCTCTATGTTCATAAAATAATAATTTCACACTTCCTCTGAGCTTCTCTCTTCTCACCTACTTTTCTTATTTTCTCCTTTCCTTTCTTTCTTTTCCTCTGTATTTCTTTATTTCTTTTTTTTTTTATCTCTGTATTTCTTGAAAGAATGATCTATTCTCTGCTCATCCTCACTGCCAATCTTTCCCGTAACTTACTACAATCCATACCACTCTAAAGAAATATTTTTCTCACCCTGAAACATAAGGTCTAAGAGAGTTGAGGAGTTCTCTATCTTTTTCATTAGGCAAATACTTGACATAAAGTAGGAGCCTAAGCAATGTGTGTTTAATGAAGGAATGATTGACTGTGGAAGGTCACCAATGACCAACATCAAACTTAATGGGCTCTCATTTGTCCTCATCTACACAGCTCTTATAGCACTCGTCACTGTTTACTGCTTTACAGCTTATTGTATATTATATACTGTCCTCCTGTAGCTATGCCAAAGGCCAACTCTAAGGCAGGTGGAGATAACCATCCTTATTTTTACACTTGGGAAACTAGTGCTGAGTTCAAGGGCTGGCTGAAAGTTACCCACTTGTTAGTGAAGGAGGCTGGATGCAATACTAAATTAATCAGATGTCAGCCAATCTGATTGCTAGCTCTCCAGGAGTGCTGCATCCATTCTGGTAAAAGATGTATCAGCATGTTTATTAAAAATGAACAAATCGGAAAATGGAGATGGCCTTCACATCTATTAAGTCATCATTGCTTCAAATTTTAAATTTAACAGTTTAAATGTTTCCATTTCTATTTAGTATTTTGTATCAGAGCAGCATTCATCATTATTCCAGAGGACTAGAAAAGTTAATGCACTTTATTTACCATAAGTAGATCACATGGAACTGACATTATCAACCAAAAAGTTCTATTGATTAATCAGAACACATTTCATGGGTATTACAATATTCAAAGCAATAGACATTCTCCTTGAATTTGAGGTAGCTAAAGTCTTGTGAGACCGTATGACAAATAAATAGTGAAGAGTCAACCAACAATATCAGCACAAGAAGGTGAACACCCAAAGAGAGAGAATTACCTCCGCCCTAAGAGTTCCCAAGAAAGAGTCTGTGTGTACTGATGGAGAAAGAGGAAAGATCAGAAAGATGAGTTTGAGTGGGAGAGAAGGAAGAGAGGAATATATAAGTCATATTCAAGGACATTCAATGTAGAGGAAAGACTTTATGCTGAGGACCAGAAAGAAGTAAAAGAGTTTCTGAGCAGAAGAACCCAGTGAAAATGGAATACAGGCAAGATTCATCTAGCAATTGCTTGACCTCTAGCAGAAAGCCTGGGCATTGGGAGACATCCAGCAAGTTGTGCAGTAGCTTAGGTAAGTATCACAGGGTAGAAATGGAAAGAGAGGAACAGGCACCAAAAATCCTGGGAATTTGGAACAGTTATTGGCAGTATGTATAGGATGGAGAGAGAGACATCAAAGATGGGTAAATGAATTAACCAAGTTTAGCCAGTAACATACAAAAGGGACACATATACCCAACAGGGCTTCTTTGAGAATGCAACATCACTGTCCTTCTCCTATACCCAGATTTACACTGTGGCATGCTGACCATACTTCTTTATGTACCTACTTCTTGAAAAGCATCACTTCTCATGTTTTGAAGTCTCAAGTTTTTCAGGGGCTGCATGGTTTGCATTTCTATTCCCGCCAAACCGCTTTTCTTCTTTTTCTGAAGAGCAATGTACAATTGATACAGAAGTTTTGTTGCTGCCCCAGGCTTTTCTGTGATGATGTTATGGGCCACATTCTGATCAAACTGCACACCCAGAAGGTGAAGTGTTGGCTCCAAGCGAGAAAAATTATTAAGCTTGGCACCTGAAACCCTGGATATTAAAATATTTTATATAATTAGATACTAGCATTAAATTAAAACAGCAAATATGAGAGGTACTGTCATGACCAAATATTTATATGTATCATTTCCCTCTAAAACCACTCCCTGATGTAAATACGTTGCATTTTTTTAATTGTCTATGTCTACCTGAACTCCATGCACTTATTTCTCTTGAATGGTTACACTTACATCAAAACTCATAAATTTTATACACTTTTCTGCATTAATCTGACAATAGAATTTCCACCGTAAGGCAATATAAAAGCAGATAACCAAATTCCTTCTTCTCAATGAAAAAAACCTCATTATGGTTTTGAAAAGTATTTTATGCAGAAGGCAAATAGCAATTTACAGGTACATTTCTTTAAATGACATTATTGCTACAGTCCACAAATTGTCCTAAATTTTTCAGTGACAACTCTAACAATGATCCTTTTAGTCAGTAATACTTAACAAATATTATCTATGCAATTTAATTAATTATTTAATCCTTAGTACACAGTGTATATTATCAATTTACAAATAAATACTTTTCAGTGAGAAGGTATGTTTAAGTTTGTTACCAAATTATGTGCACAGGTTAGAAGAAAGTCATTAGTTTTACTTGTTCAACTAACAAACATTTATTTATTCAATACCCGTGTACCAACAATTTCCCTATGCATTAAATTTAATAAATTTGTGTAAATTTATTATAGTCTAACAAAGATGAATAAAAAGCAATCCCAAGCTTGGCATGATAATACATGCTTGTGGTTTTAGATGCTTTGGAAGCTGAGGTGGGAGGACTGTTTGAGCCCAAGACTTTGAGTCCACTGTGGGCAACATAGCAAGACCCTATCTCCAAAAAACAGAAAAAAAAAAAAACCATTTAAAAAAGCCCTAGGCCTTTCCACTGAGGAATTCATAGTTTGTGGGAAAAGGAGATGAGTATGCAAATAGTAATTAAGGGAGTCAGATGTTTTAAAAGTGGTCTTAATGATCTAAGACTATTAATAATCCTAGGAACCTAATGACAGATGGAAGGCAAAAGATACTGGATGCATTTTCAATTCTTGTGCCTCCTAATAATCAAACTGGATATAAATACCAATTTTCACTATTAGCATATTTTTCCTTACTTTAACTTGTAACATTCAGTGATACTCTTTGGTGGAAAAAAAACCTTGCCTATAAGTCAAATTCCTACCCTCCCCCAATGAAAAAATCATACCTCTGGCCAAAGGAAGTTGCTCTATGTGTGTATTTGAGTGCTGAAGGAATGTCTAATGTTACAGAGACTTTAACTAAATTACTCAATTTTGGAGTAATTTGTGGATGACAGAATGACCTTCAATGACCTAAATTATGTTTTTAGAAGCTTATAGAGATCACTTACCACCAAATCTTGAAATAATGTTCCTACTACACTATTTCTCAAGACATTGCTTTCAGGTAGTGATTCTAAATCCTTTTTCAATCATAATTATTTTTGAAAATCGAAAAGCTATGGAATCTTTTCACAGGGGGAAAAAACTCATACACATCTATACATAGACACAAAATGTGTATAACATTTTAGAATGTTTCTGAGCCTCTTCTAATTTAGGCTGAAAGTACCTATGCTCTAAGAGGAGACAGGCATGAGGAAGTATGATTCCTAAATATGGATGGGGAGCCAGCATCATAAGAAGGTCTATTTCAATAGAGAGCAGTGATACAAGGCCTTGAATGCATTTTACAATCATGTGTTGTAACTCACTGTCCTATTTCCCTTGTGCATTGTTACTCTTTTAACAGAAATATCTAATGATATATATGTAGCATATTACACTACATCACCTAAACTTAGCGTAAAATGTCTTAAATGAATAAAAGAGAAACAGGCCTGGGAGAAGACGAGAAGAAATAATACATTCTACTAGGAAATCTCAGTAAGAAGAGTAAACTTTTTATTTTTTTTTTTTAGGTCTTCTCATGCCCAATTTTGCAATTTGTTCCTCCACAAATAATCTTACATTTGAGATAACAAATGACCCAGGTAAAGTAGACAATGTTTTGAAGAGCATGTGTATGATTATGAAAGGAGATAATTCAGTCATTGGCATGTGCTTTCTATGGACAGGCACCAGACACCCCTTATGATCTATCATAATTGCCCTTTCATGCCCCTCCCATCCTAGAGTCCCATGTGTCTTGCCCACTACACTAATTTGAGAAGATATGGACTAAAAGCCACCTTCAGAGTGTTGGTCTGGGTCATAATCTTGGGCTACAGAGGTTAGAGGCACCCTAATTTGGGAGGGAGAATACAAAAAGCAAATATTACCCCTTTCCAAATTTTGTCAAAGCTTAGTCCTGCACCTAAAAAAAGGGAGAAAACTTCCCCTCCCCTCACTTTTATCATGTGACCCCAGAAAGCAGTGTAAGCCTGTTAGTTATAATTCATTTCCCAATTAGGTTTTAAACTGTTTTTTATGAACTGGTGAAAGTACTCAGGTTATATACCCAGTCTTTCTCTGTAGAAGTTTTTATGCATATTTCTAATTGATCAAAATTTAGGGAAAAGAACTTGTGTGTACATTGGTAGAAGTCTACTCTTACTAAAGTATACATGAAATCAGGAAAACAAGGTAATCAACAGTTGTCCCTGAATACAGAAATACCCCTGAGACATCTTTGCTCTGGTGACAGTGCATATGATGTAAATCATGACCTCTGAGGGAATTAAAACTGTGTTCTGGGAGAAGTCTTCTCCCTCTCTACTTGCAGCTCTTATTTGCCAAGGGACCACCTGTGTCCTTGTCTTCATGCCACCTGTGAGGGAATACATCTCCTTGCAAGGTAAGTAGAAGCTGCTCCCCTAGGGATATTCTTGCTTGTTTACTTTTTTCTTTTAACTAATATTCTCAATTGTAGCCCTTTGGGAAGGACTAAAAATATTCTAAAACACAGAATCCTTTCAGAGTTAGATGACTTGTTAGAATTCAGTCATTGTCAAAGAGAATAACTTCAAGTTATTAGCAACATATAGTTTACATTTTAGACTAAAGAAACTAAAAATAGTAGACAAGCTCTCCAAATTATAAGTTATGGCACTAGGCAGTAGCCTAAAAATTAGGCTTTGACAAATAAAAATAAAAAAGGATTCTTCTGTCAAATACACTATGAAGAAGGTCAGACCCATGGATTTACTAATCCATTCCTTATTTAAAAGACCACATACTTTGGGGAGGGATAGTTTTTTCCTAAGAATTAAAGATGGATGGTATTTGATTGTCAGTACAAGTACAAGTAGACCCTTTTCCCATGATGGGGAATGCAATGACTCTTAGTGGGAGAGAAAATGAGTCCTTGCAGTTATATAATGAGCATGGTGTTGCATAGGGCATACATCTTCTCAAAAGTATGAAATCCATCCTATCCTCAGCCTGCTAAGCACTGTCCCTGGCATGAAACCGCTTCATCTTACTTCCAAAAATGTTTCTGTTTGCCAAGACCTGTATCTTCACAATTGTGTCCCTTTTTAAATATTTCATACCTCTGTGGCCCTGCTGACAAGAGCCAATTTATTGTATCTGAAATACTACATAAGTGATCTGGTCACCATGGTCCTTTAACTCTTCTATGGCTAGACAGAATGAGGCTAGTACCTTATTCATTTATTCTTTAGGGGAACAATATTATGAATTATACAAGACAATGCTTGAAGCACAGAGAATAAACACTCTCTGCAACTTTCAGGATCTTTGCAATCTAGTTAAGGAGCAAGCATTCATTCACTCATTCATCAAAAGTTGTTTGGGCTCCTTCATGTGGCAGACACCTTGATAATAGCTGCTATTTAAATAAAGAATTATATCTTACTGTGATAACAAAACATATGTCCAAATTGTTATTAGAACAAGAGGAAAAGGGAACTAAATTTATTAGGGAAGGTAGAAATGTTTATGACAAGAAGTGGGACTTCAAGAAGTAGCTGTTAAGAATGAATAAAGTATTGAAAGAAAAAGACTATTAATCAAGAATTCTATGTGTGATAAAATTATAATTCAAATTGAAGGATAAACAAAAACTAAAACAATCTATTATCAGCATATCTACCATATAAGAAATACTAAAGTGAGTCTGTAATGCCTAAATGAAAGGACACTAAACAGTAACTCAAGATATAAGAAGAAACAAAGCACAACAATAGAAGTAATTACATAAAAATATAAAAGACAGTTTAAATGTAAAAGCAATAATAAAGCAATAATTATAAAACTCAGTTGATGGGGCTTCTGATAAAATTTACATGACAAAAATAGCACAAAAGAAGGGAAAGAGAACTGAGGTACACTGGAGCAAAATTTTCTATATTAGTTAAATTAAATTAGTATTAATCTGAACTAGTTTGATTCCAATTAAGATGTTAATTGTAATTCCTATAGCAATCACTAAAAAAGTAACTTAACATACACACTAAAAGAAACAATAAGGTAATTGAAATGGTATTAGAAAATATCTTTTTAACAAAAAACTGCAGTAACAGAAGAGAAAAATAAGACATATAGAAATTAGATATCAAAATTGCTCACCTACACACTACTTCCTTGATAACTGCATTATAATAAATGCATTAAATAACTACAATTACAAGGTAGATATTAACAGAAAGGATATGTAATCAAATTATATGCTGTCAGTAGGAGAATATACTTCAGATTCAAAACCACAAATTAATTAAAAGCAAAAGAAGGGAAAAATATATGTCATGCAAAAAATAGCCCAAAGAGGACTAGAACAGATACACTAACGCCAGACAAAATTGACTTAAGAAAAAAATTATTATTTAATAACAAGAATAGCATTTTTTTAATGCTTAAGTTAAAAGAATTATAGGTATAAATTCATCTAACAGAGTTGCAAAATACATGCAGCAAAATTAGAGGAATTAGGGGGAGAAACAACCAATTCAACAACAACAGATAAAAACTTGATACCCCACTTTTAATACTGGATACAGCAACTATTTTATAAGATCAGCAAGGAAATATAAGACTTGAATAACACTGTGAACCAACTAGACTTTATAGATATATCTATAGAACACTCTACTGAATTGCAACAGAACACATCTTCTTTCAAAGTAAAAATGAAACATTTTTGAAGAGAGACCATATGTTTAGACCACTACAAAAAATTCAGTAAGTGCTATAGCTCTTTTAGAATTTGTTTAATAATTCCCCATCCCTCCACTCCAAAAAAGCATTTCAATAACTTTTAAAAAATTGAAATTCTCCAATTATAATGTAATTAAATTAGAAATTAGTAACAGACCAAATTTGGAAAGTTTACAAATATGTGTTTAAAAAAATCCTAAATAACAGTAAAGCAAAGAAGAAATAACAATGGAAAATAGGATTTGAGATGAATAAATATGCAAAATAACTTGCCAAAACTTATGGGATGCAGCAAAGGCAGTTATTAGAGGGAAATTTATAGTCAGTCATGCAAATTAAAAAAAAAACCTCAAATAAAACAGCTAACCACCCATATCAAGAAACTAGAAAAGGGTAAAAACTAAAACAAAATAACCAGAAGCCCAGAAATAATGATAATTAGAGCAAAATTAAAGAAATAGAAAATAGAAAAAATAAAGTCAATGAAACCAAACATTAGATCATTGAAAAGACCAATAGAATTTGCAAACTAAAGAAAAGAAAGCAGCTTGGAGCCCATAGCTCAGTGAGTAGGGTACCGGCCACATAACACTGAAGCTGGTGGGTTCGAGCCCCGCTGGGGCCCGCTAACCACCAATGACAACTACAACCAAAAAATAGCTGGGCAAGATAATTACTTACGCCCAAGAGTTTGAGGTTGCTGTGAGCTGTGACACCATGGCACTCTACCAAGGGTGACA
>NW_003852458.1:3924256-3931907 GCF_000181295.1 Otolemur garnettii | reverse complement strand
CACTCTACCAAGGGTGACAAAATCACATTCTGTCAAAAAGAAAGAGAGAGAGAGAGAGAGAAGGAAGAAGGAAAGAAGGAAGGAAGGAAGGAAGGGAGGGAGGAAGGGAGAAAGGGAAGGAGGGAGGAAGGGAGGGACAGACAATAACAAGTACTGATGAGGATGTGGAGAAATCAAGGCTTCATGTACTGCTCAGTGGAATTTAAATGATGCAGGCACTTTAAAAAATTGTTTAGATGTGTCTCAAAATATAAACATGGACTATATAACCCAGCAATTTCATTCCTAGGTATTTAACCAACGGGAATGAAAACATACTTATGCTAAAATGCAATGTCCATAGCATATTATTAATAACAGCCAAAAAGTAGAAATAACTCAAAGGTAGTCAGCTGCCCATATCCATGGGTTCTGCATCCATGGATACAACCAATTGCAGATGAAAAAGTATTTGGAGAGAAAATTTTACAAAGTTCCAAAGAGTAAACCTTGAACTTGCCACACACCAAGTACTGTATTGAATCCTCAAGAATGAAGTGATGTGTAAGCATTGTAGTAGGTATTATCTAGAGATTATTTAAGGAATATGGAAAGATGTATTTAGGTTACATGTAACTACTACGTCATTTTATATAACAAACTTCAGCATCTCCCCATTTTGGTATCTATAGGAAGGGTCTTAGAACCAATCCCCCAAGGATATTGAGGGATAACTATATCTATTAATTGATAAATGGATAAACAAAATATAGTCTAATATATCCACATGATTGAAATTATTCAGCAAAAAAATATAAATGCAGAAGTATGGATAGATGCTACAACATGGATGAACCTTAAAAACCTTATCCTCAGTAGAAGAAGCCATCACAAAACGTCATCTATTGAATGATTTTGTTGAGATGAGATGTTAGCGTAAGCAAATCCAGAACAAGAGAAGGTAGATTAGGGGGCAGCAGAGGCGAGGTGGTTAAATAGTGATGACGATTATGAAAATAGTAAATATGTGACTAGATTACAAACCACTGATTTGTATACTTCAAAATGGTAAATTTTGGTGTATGAATTATATCCCAATGTAGCCTCTAAAAACAAAACACATTATTATCTTTTTATTAGTAGTTAAGTTTTTTTTGGGGGGGGGCTGGGACTGGGTTTGAACCCACCACCTCTGGCATATGGGGCCAGCATCCTACCCTTTTGAGCCATAGGTGCCGCCCTCATAGTTAAGTTCTATTTTATACTACACAGTTTTAAAGCACAAAGAATAATACTAATCGATCACCCAGGAAACTATGTGTTATTTCTTTTCTCTTAAAAGAAAGAACAATTAAAAAAGAAGGAACTAATATGGCCTAAAGTTTCAGAAATATTGAAGATGTTTTAATGAGTCTTATCTAGAGATGATGTCTTTTGCAACAGTATAACTTTCTCTCCTTTAATTAGAGGGAAATTTATAGTCAGATATGCAAATTTGTGTTCTTTTGATGATAAACAGTACATGTGTGAGGAAGCAACAATTTCTATACCAATGATCTGCTTGGCTGGTTTGGGTTTGGAAGGGATTTTATGACTTTCCAAATACCAAATGAATTGACATTTTTTAAAAATAAGGAATAATTTCACTGACCTGCTTTCTGAAAATTTTGAAAAATCATCCTGAAGTTCAAACTTGTGCAGAACTTCTCCGATTAGATAGCCACTGGAAAATGCCTTTGCAAATGACTTGGGACCTGAATTTCAAAACATTGAGATAAAAAAGTAAATGGAATGGGTGAAGGCCTGAAATGCAACTTGGACTTTACCTAACAAAGGCAAACAGTAACCTAATCATTGCAACCTAATCAAAGGCAAACAGTGTAACCTAATCATTTGTAACCTAATCATCTGAAATTTAAAAAATAAGTAAATATAATGTGCACATAGAGCTAATGCATTTTTATTAGGTATCCATAGAGTCAAAACTCCATAATTTAATTTCAACTGAAAGTGCCATGAATATATTTCTAAAAACATTTTTAATGACCAAAAAGGTGGTCATTATAGTGGATATCTTGTAAGGATTCCCAAATCAATGGAAAATAATAACTGATGACATACACAATTTTGAAAGAAAGATACCTTCTGATTAAAATTAAACAAAACATAATCAATACAATTTATAAATAACTTGAAATCTAAAAGCGAACTTTTGAGATAGTTTATAAAGTTAAACTCTTAATACTTTAGTTATTCATCCAATGTAAGATGATAGCATATTCCAATCACCTGAGATGCAATCTAACATCTTTAAATAAAGCATTAATTTTTTTTTTGAGACAGATTCACAAGCTGTTGTTGCCCTGGGTAGAGTGCTGTGGCATCATAGCTCACAACAACTTCCAACTCTTGGGCTCAAGCAATCCTCTTGCCTCAGTTTTTCTATTTTTAGTAGAGGCGAATTCTGACTTTTGCTCAGGCTGGTCTCAAATTCATGAGCTGAAGCAATCCACCTGCCTCGGGCTCCCAGAGCGCTAGGATTACAGGCGTGAGCCACCACGCCCAGCCCAAAGAATTAATTTTAACCTATAAAATAGGGAAATTTCACTAAAATCATCTGTTCCTCCTTAAATAAATCTTACTGAACATAATCAAACTTTTCTTTTGTGGTTCTGATGGGAGACTGTGGTGTAGTTACTGTCCCAGGCAATGGTGGCGAAATCCCAGAGGAAGACTGGCTTTGAAGCTAGAGACATTCCAAAATTCCTCTACCCCTCATTAGCCATGAAATCTTAAGCAAGCTGCTTAACCTTCCTGAATGTCTGTTTTTTGTCTGTATAACAGATAAATATATCTATGTATTATCTTAGCTATTTTTTAAGTCCTAGTAATGTATGAGAATTGCTGGGTACCATGTCTGCCACATATGAGGCATATAATGATAAGAGCAGAAAATAAATCTTTCAGTAGAATTTGCTTTCTTTAAAAAATGTCTTTATTTTTGGTCTCTTATATTTTTCTTATGAAGTAAAGTCATATTATCGTAGACCAAAGCTATCATCGCTCAGATTATTTCAGAATCCTCCATAAATCTTCAACATGCTTCCATTGGGGGCCTTTGGGCAACAGCAGTCCAAATACTACACGTCACTGCAGTATCATGAACTCAGTTGTATTTTAACTATCTTATTAATAATGAGGTGGCTAATTGAATATGAAGAAATAACATTGCTTCATGATGTGAACTGATGCTTGATTGTGTGATTGCAGGGGGGTGAGGTGATCTATTCCATAAAGGCCACTGCACAGAAGCTTACACATTAAAGAATAAGATCCATGAATGGATCAATAAATTGTGGTATATGTATACCATGGAATACTATGCAGCCATAAAGGAAGATGGAGACTTTACCTCCTTCATGTTTACATGGATGGAGCTGGAAAATGTTCTTCTTAGCAAAGTATCTCAAGAATGGAAGAAAAAGTATCCAATGTACTCAGCCCTATTATGAAACTAATTTATAGCTTTCATATGATAGCTTTAACCTAATTATAGCCTAAGAATATGGGGGGGTAGAGGAGGGGGTGGATGGGTGGGGGGAGGATGACTGAAGGGATCACCTCTATGGTTTATCTCACAAAGATACAAGTGAATCCTTCTAAAAGTAGAATATAAACGTCTTAACACAATAACTAAGAAAATGACATGAAGGCTAAGTTAACCAGTTTGATGAAAATATTTCAAATTGTATATGAAAACACCACACTATACCCCATGATTGCATTAATGTACACAGCTATGATTTAATTAAAAAAAAAGAATAAGATTTTTTATATATCTCACATCAACCCACAGTTTTACCCAAATCTTTCTTAATGTCTATTCTCAAATACTTTATACTCTGAATAATATCTCAAATCTTAGATCAAATCAATATTATAATTGATTCTTATTTACTCAAAGTGAGCTCTCAAACTATCTAGAATTAAAACATATTGACTGTGGTTATATGATTTTTGATTTGCAATAGAAAAATAAGTGGCAGAAAATCTTCAGAGGAACCAATGCTTTTGTCTATGGATCACTTTAGCAACAAGTAAAGATACTAAACTTTTGTTAGCTCAAGGAAATCGAAGGCTTCCAATCACCTCAACTTGTGTTCAGCCATAGTTCATGTTAAGAGGCATGCTGCATATATTTTTAAAGTCTAGAGTCTGGCATCCATTAGTGGATTTTAGCAAGCTTTTCCACAAGCAGACTAGTTTTAGCATTATTTTAAAACTATGGGGCACAACAATCTGACTCTAAAAACATGATACATTTTTCAGAATTGATGTTTTGACACCCTTCCTTACCAGTCATATCTGTCCTTCCAAAGCTTGTCTTAACATGAAACACTGATGCCACTCTTGAGAAAATATACTTAGAAAACAGGTACTAAGAATAATACCTTCTGTAGTTCTAGTAAGAGAATTTAGAATTTGTGGTCTATACTAGCTCTATAACTCAGCTAGTGCCGTCGTATTGCCTGGAAATACCACATAGCACAAGTTAAGCTTGAGCTTCATGACCAAGGTACCGAACCACCCTAACTTACATGTGCCTTTACTTGAATATCATACCACCTTGTGATGCTACTAAAATGAGGAGGGTTGGCTTGATCTTACACTAAATGCCATCCATTATTTAGTGGCATCACATCCTAGTAGCCTTTGAAGCAACTAAAAATCCAAAGGGCAAAAGCGTGCCATCACCCCCTTCCATGTCACTGCTGCTTTGTCCTCCCCTCACAACCCCCAGCACTGTGCCTGCTTTCACCACCACCACAGCCCTCAAGGTGCCATCTGGACTCCTCCGGCTGTGTCTTCCATCTCTTCCATGTATTGTTTCCATCTTTCTGCTCCTTCCCCTTGTCTCTTTCCTAGCCCATCCCTATTCCTCTCTTAGTTTTCAGAAGAGCCACCTGACACAGAGCCATTGCCAGTTGTCTACAGATGTATCTGTCTCTCTGGTCCTAGGCCACCAAGCTCTGGGCCTGGTTTTCAGCTTATTGCTTTCTGTTCAAGGGCTGTTACTATGTCACCTCAGGTAATCTCATTCCCTTCCCAACAGCCTCTGGTGTGTCCTCTATCCCAGTTGTTCATATTGACTGAATGCCTGAAGTCTAGACTGGGAATAATGGGAGAACTGAATTCTATTCTGTCATCTTCAATGTAGTAGACAAATGGTCTATAGCAAGCTATTTGCTAAAGAAAAGTCATAGAATGATAAAATGATAACCCACTTCCTTTGCAATGGCACAGGATACTAATAAGGCAATTCCGACATGGCTTAAAGAGAAGTGTTTATGGTATAAAGGTCAAAGAAATCTAATAAACAGGCATTTCTTTGTCAGGGTAGTTTACAAGTACTGAAACATTTGTCTGCAGGTTTTTATGCATAAGACTGTTCTACATCAGCAGAATAGAGAACAATGAGTGAGAATACAGCAAGTGACGAGAGCCACAAAGGGGAAATTTGGAGAAGAAAAAAAGAAAAAAAGAAATTTGAGAAATTAGTAAGGAAAGTAAAAGCTGAAGAAAATGTGTATACGCCAGGAATATGCAGATTAAAATCTACAAAATGAGAGGACAGATAGGATGTCAAAAACAGAAAGAGCAAAAGGAAGGAAAAGGGTATGAGAGAGAAACAGAAAAAATAAGGAAAAGCTTATTTTTCCCCCTGTGATTTATCATGTTTTTCTTTCCACTAAATGTCACCAAATACTATGACTAATCTCATGAAACCCACCTCCATAAGTTAATTTGCACTACCAATTGGAATTTTCTATGGGGAAGAAGAGGCGGGTTGACTTCAGGACAACGGACAATGAATGACTATGAGAAATAAATGAACCATGGGATCCCAGTGACAATGGTCATGCTGAGCCCCAAATGATTTACAACTGGGAAAAATCATCAGCAAGAACTCAACCCCACCTCTCATCTTCCAAGCTGCATGTCTGGTCTCTAACACCAAAGTTTTCTTTTGCTAAAACCTTTGACATGGGCCTCTGTGATGGGTCTGCAGGTGAAATGGTCTGTGTGCTTCTCCATCAAAGTGGCCATAAGCCAGTGGGAGAAGGCACAGGAAACCACCCGTATCCCAAAATGGTAGAGGAGAGCACAGGTTCTGGAGAAAGGTTCTCCAGCTCCTTGCTCATTTACAAGCCACTTCACCGTGGGCAATTAAATAGCCATTATTTTTCACCTGTAAAAGAGGGAGAGTGACAAGCTTTACCTTTTAAGAATTTTGAGAATTAAATGAGATACTGTGTGTAAAGTGCTTAGCAAAATGGCTGGTCTGTAGTAAGGGCTTGGTGACAATTTTTACTGTTATAATTACTGTCTTCTAATGCAACAGGTCATGTTAATCACACAATTTGTAAACTTAATAATAGATCCTCAATTATTACAGTTCAAACATCCTTGTTTGAAAGATAATTCAGGTCTCAGAAAGCAAATATTTGACACAGTCCTTAAATTCAGATATAGGCCCAATCTTGGGGCCAGATAGACTATCACATCCCCATTGATCTGGGGAAGCACTTATAACCAAACACAGTTGATTTCTACAGAAAAATATTCAACACTCACATTCAGTGAAATAAATAAAAGCTAAACAACCTCACAGAATTTCTTGTCAGGTTTTTCTGCCAAATGAATAATGAACAAATATTTAGTTTTGGGAAATTTTTAGACATTTTAGACAAGGGACTGCAGACCTACACCAATCAGCGCTCAGTGGCCTTTGTTTCTCACTTTAAGTAAGCTAAGACCTCGCCTAAGTTACCAGCTACATTTATAAAGCCGAGAAAATTTGCTTTCATTTGAGAGCGAGAAAAACACTGCTGGTGACTGGGAACTGGCCTGCCTCTATTAGGCCATAGTGTTCCTAGGACCCAGCCGGCACTCACAGCTAGGCCTTGGCATTCCCCTCCTGAATATAACCAATTTCACAGTACACCAACCTCAGACAAGGCTACTCTGTGACCCTGACAGATCAAGACAAAAACAAAATCTTTCTGTAATCAGGTCTCAGCTCAGACAAAAACAAAAATATTGTCCAAAACACAAAAATGACCAAACATGCCTGTATTCTGGCTGATGTATTTTTACAAATCATGGCTTTGCCTTGCTTCATTTTCCCCCACTTTCCAGCTAACATTTTTTAAGATATCCAATCATAGAATTGCCTACACTTCTCAGCAGGATTCAATTAGAGCAAAGCACCATTTCCTGGAAACCTCCTCAAAGACACCTAACCCAAGTCCTTTTTAACACCTTTGTACTAGGATGTCCTGTAGTCCCTGTGCAATGTAGTCTCCTTCATTTCAACAACTCAGTAAATCTCTAAACTTTGTTCAACTTCAGGTATGTCCTGTGGTCTTTGTCTGAGGGACTTTGACAACTACTTTTCCTTCAGGATGGTCAACCTTTATAATTTTCTCCATTTAAGGTTATATCATAGTTCTCAAGATTTACTGCCTGAATCTGAATCTCAATAGCTATATTATACCACTCTTTTACTGAAAAACACTGGGTATCATTCTTTTCTTGGAATTTCATAGCTTAAGATTTTGTCTTTGATTTACATAGTGGCCTTCTACTAATAGATTTTTTTTTTTTTTTT
>NW_003852458.1:3913927-3924236 GCF_000181295.1 Otolemur garnettii | reverse complement strand
TTTTTTTTTTTTTTTTTTGCAGTTTTTGGCCGGGGCTGGGTTTGAGCCTACCACCTCCGGCATATGGGGCCAGTGCCCTACCCCTTTGAGCCACAGGCACCGCCTGTAATAGATTTGCTGTATCAATTTCCAGTCAACCCCTTCAAGGCTGGTTTTAATCAAGAAAAATGCTATTGGGATAGCCAAGAAATATCAGAATTTGTAGCTTTATATCAGAAATAATGTAATTTCTAATGACCCTGAGAGCTTAAGTATGAGGAAAATGTGTAAGTAGATAAGAGAAGAAGGAACTAAAAAGCAGCAGGCCCACAATCTTCTGCTAAGTTGCCACTGCCTAGCTGCATAATCCTAAAGAAAGCTCCAAACACATCTGGTGTAGTTTCCTCATCTGCCAAAGAAGAATCAAATGTCTAAGGTACGTTTTAAGATCTAAAGTTACACGATTCTATAATGTAGTAAGGTCATCACATTGTAAGATATTGTATGAAAATATTCAATAGGATTTTTTGATATCTGTATCTTTTCCTAAAATAAAACCTCCAGCCTGGGTGACACAGTGCAATCCTGTCTCCAAAGCAAATAAAAATAAAGTAAAATAAAATCTAATACTTTTGAAAAGGTTGGGACCTAAGACCAAATCAACAAAGGATAATTAACGCACAAAAGGATTTAAAGTATGCCTCTTAAATTTGGGACAATGAGTAGAAAATGTCACTCTCAAAACCCAAACTACTAAGCTTTAATATAAAATGATCTATTTGTGGAAACCCGCTTAGGAAAAAACTCAATTAACAAAGATCAGAAAATCTCTCTCTTTTTTAAAATTAAATCGTAGCTGTACACATTGATGCATTATTGGGGTACAATATGCTTCTTTTATATATAATTTGGAATGACTACATCAAACTGGTTATCATAGCCTTCACCTCACTTTAATTATTGCATTAAGACATTTATACTCTACACTTACTAGATTTGACATGTACTCTTGCAAAATGCACCATAGGTATGGTCCCACTAATTACCCTTCCTCCACCCACCCTCCTCCCCTCCCCACTCCTCCTCTTCTCCCTTCATCTTGAGCTGTAGTTATGTTATATTTTTCATATGGAAGTATGGGTGATTATATATTGGTTTCATAGTAGAACTGAGTACATTGGATACTTTTTCTTCCATTCTTGAGATACTTTACTAGGAAGAATATATTCCAGCTCCATTCATGTAAACATAAAAGAGGCAAAGTCTGCATATTTTTTAAGTCCATATATGGCAAAGTCCATATTTTTTAAGTCTGCATAATATTCCATGGTATACATATATCACAATTTATTAATCCATTCATGGGTCGATGGGCATTTCTTTCTTTCAGAAAGAAGTTTGGAGATCACTTAGGGATCTAAAAATAGACCTGCCGTTAGATCCTGTACTTCCTCTACTAGGTATATATCAAGAAGACCAAAAATCACTTTGTAACAAAGATATTTGCACCAGAATGTTTATTGCAGCCCAATTCATAATTGCCAAGTCATGGAAGAAGCCCAGAAAATATCTCTTAAAACTCACAAAAATTTATCTGTTTAACTTTTGACCTATCATGTAAACACTAATCTCAGGATGTATTAATTAATCTTATTCAGAATAGAAATATGCCCTAACAACAGAAGAATTCACAAATATTATAATTTCAGAAGTTTCCCATAGTAGAAGTAACATTGGAAAATATTATTGAACAATATGGCTTCCCTGAGTACTGTGTACTAGGGAGTTGGGTGCAGGAACCCTGACTCTATTCTATTTTAATGTTACCTATCACTGCTATCTACATAAAACATCTCAAGATCAGAAAATAAGACACTTCAAATATTAACTTGATTTAAGCATTCTTATTTCTGATTGTCAATAAACAATCTGATCTATAAGTCTTCCTCTGAGTGTACCAGAACACCAACCTGATACATCATGTTCAGTTGCCAATATAAGTTATTCTGCTATCTTTCTCCACACAATAAATCGGTACTCTGGCTTATAAAATCTCCAAAATGTAACTTCAGGTAGTATAAAACAATTCCCAAGAACTTGCTTAAAACAATAGACTAGAGCTTCTGAAATCAAGCTAAAGATCAAAGTACTCAGGGTAACTTTCTCAAGATGAACAAATTTGCAAAGGTCAGTTTAAAGAACACTTTACCTTTCCCCCACTGGTACATTATCATGTAAGAAACAATTATCAACATTTACTAAATACCTACTTTGTCACTGGTACCACATGAGGTGGTATTCTAAATTAAGAGACAGAAAAAAACTTGAAATAATGTTTATTGAGCATTCAATAGGGCATACAACCCTTTTTTTTCTCTTTCACACAGTGGAAGAACAAGAGTAGTCTTAGGCCACACATTAAATACACAAACACTAAGGAAAGTTGATAAGCAAATGAAAGATTCATGCATACAGTTTGTGATATCTGACACCTCAGATAAGCAAATACAGTTCTCACAAAATCAGCATGTATTCCTCAGGCCACAGGTCGGACACTCCTGATCTAGTAGATGTTAGGTAGTTGGGCAGACATTATATTTACAGTGTGATTTTAATGCCTTCTTGAATATATAGCAATCATTATTCTTATATCACAGGGTATAAAATTTTGGACCTAGGGCCTATTATTCTAACTTCTGATACTACAAAATTGAGGCTTAGAGATACTTAATTTTTTTGAACCCAGTTTTCTGTTTATTGCACCTTTGTTACTATTAATAACAAGACTATTGAACAATGAAAATATGCATTAGTGGACTACAAATTAGTACAACCTCTATGGAGAACAGTATGGAGATTTCTCCAAGAACTAAAAGCAGACCTACTGTTCCATCCAGCAATCCTACTACTGGGTCTCTATCCAAAGGAAAATAAGTCACTTTACCAAAGAAAACCCTGTACTCAAATGTTTATTGAAGCACAATTCCCAGTTACAAAGATGTGGAATCAACCCAAGTGCCCATCAATTCATGAGTGGATTAAGAAATCAGGAGACACACCCACATACCTACATATCATGGAGGACTACTTAGCCATAAAAGGAAACAAATCAGTGTCTTTCACAACAATTTAAATAATTTGGTTGGAACTGTAGACCATTATCCTATGTGAAGTATTTCAAGAATGGAAAATAAAAACACCACATGTACTCTCTAATAATTTTAAACTAATTGATTAAAACTAGGCACACATGGGCACAGAGAAAAGTAAAAATTAGGTACACATGGGCACAGAGAAAAGTAAAAGTCACTGGAAATCAATAAGGGGGTACTGAGGAAGAAGGGAGGGGTAAAAACCTACCAAACAGATACAGTGAACACTAATCAGGTGATTGGCACATTTATAGCCCTGACTTAAGCACCATAAAAGCTATCCATTCAGGGTGGCACCTGTGGCTCAAAGTAGTAGGGTGTTGGCCCCATATGTTAGAGGTGGTGGGTTCAAACCCAGTCCTGGCCAAAAACTGCAAAAAAAAAAAAAAGCTATCCATTCAATTAAAATATTTATATTTGTAGCCCTTAACATTTTGAAGTTAAAAAGAAAAAATTTAACCCACTGAAAATCATTACCTTTGGTTACACAGATTTGAGTCTTGCTATGTTGAGACCAATTGAGCCTTTAGTGAGTTCAGGAACCACTACTAAAGCTATAATAGAAGAGCACTTTTCTCAATTGAGATCACTGGAATTGATTTGCTCTAATACAGGGTTGTCCAGGCAATACAAATTCAATATAATATGCTTTATCCAAATTAGATTCTTCCTTTCAGACTAATCTAGAAATCAGTTGGCACTGGCTGCTTCTTCAGTGTTTGAACCATTATTTAGCCCTGTGAAGGCAGCAAATGCACTCAACTGGCATTCTCATCCTATTTCTTTGTTTTACCACAAATTTTGACTGAGCCACTTTTAAACAAAATAGTAAATCCACCTTTACCACTTAATCATCTAGGAATTAGGTTATGCCCTATGAAATTATAAAATGCCTAGGTGGTTGAATTTCTGCATTTCTTGTGATATCAAATTGAAAAATAACCCTTATAAAAGGAACTCAAATGAGAGAGTTAATATATATATATATTTTCCTATGTGTAAACTCTAATAATAAAATATGGACTTGAAAAGGACAAGTCAAAGATCTAGGTTCGAATCCTAGCTCTATAACCAACCTACTAGCTGTGTGACCCTCAACAAATAACCAAGTTCTCTCAGCTTCATTTATTCATCTATACATCTGGGGTAATGCCTCCTACAGTCATTTTTAATATCAATAATAAATAAGAAAAAGTATATAAAGGGCTTTTCACAGGGTATGGTATAGGTAGGTATACAATTGCTCACTCAATAAGGGATAACTCCCATTATTTATTTTTCTTTTATTTATAAACTTCCATGAGCAAATAACTCTCCCACAAGCTCCCACAATACTTTATTAAAATATGCTTACCATATTTCAACCAAAAAGTTAAACCTTTTTTCTTCAATTTTTTTCATGAGAAGGTTGACCTCCTCTTTTTATTTTTTGTTCATTTTTAATGCTATATTAAGTTTTCAAACTACAAAGCCAGTATAAGCAACACGAGAATAAAGAACAATAGCAATAAAGAACAGCTAGCAACTCCCCTCCCCTTCCTCAGGGTAATAAAATTCAACACACTTGTTTATAACTGTCTACACTATCCTTTACACTTACAAAAAATACAAACTACAGAGACTCATGTGTGTATCAACAGTCCAGGATATGTCTTTCCACACTTTTCTTTATACACATATAAATAAATATTGATATTCTTACATGTGTGTGTTTCCTAGTTGGTACAAAAATAAAGTTAGACTAGTCATAATAAGCTATACATTTTGTCCTTTACTTAACAAAAATACATGAATATCCCTTAGGTAAGAGGTTATAGCAGTGAAATTCTTTCTAATAACTTCCTTTGGAAGAGTTCAACTTAATGGTATGATACTGCATTTTGGCTACTGTGGTGAGACAGGAACATGAATTGATAGTGCTAACTATTGTCCCAAGGTTACCATCATATTTTAGGAGAGAAAAAGTTAATGAACATAGAACACTGGTAAATAATTAATTCTACTTCATAAGGAGCATGTGGGTGGGTAGTAGTTTGGCAAAGAAAGAGTCCCAAGATTACACCTCAAGAAATGCAACTGGAGATGCTTAAAGATCTTTGTGATGATAATAATAATTTGTACCTGCAGAAACGTTACTGATTTAGCAACTTCTGTGGAAGCCCTAAGGTTCATCTGGTGCCACTGCCCCTTGGGTGGCAAGATGTTCTTGCTATACAAGGGTTCTTCTGAGGAAACAGACTGAGATAATTAAGCACTGAAAATCTCCTCCCTTAAGCAAAACATATCAACTGTAAAATGAACTCCTACTGAAGAAATCACAGAAAGAGGTTGAGATGGAGTGGAGTGCTGCGCTGGAATTACTTGGCTGCCACTTAGAAGCTGCCAGCGCGTGTAACATTGCCTCCACAGTTACGGGATTGGAAGCTTTGAGTAGTATCATACAATCAAGGTTGGTGAAGAAGGTTACCTTTGGGCAAGAGTAAACAGTGGCCAGAAATAGCTTGTAGATTTCAAGCTTAAAATTTGTAAATGTTAACATATTCTATTAACCCATTTTACACACACACTCCCCTGCTGGTAACTTAAGTATAGAAAGTATGAGTGGACCCATTTTATCCTGGAGAACACACGTTCAGACAAGATGTTGTGACTTGCTTGGGAGTTTAACATTTCATTTGCCAGCCAGCACAGCATGCTTCTAATGACGTGAAGGAAGCAATGTCAGGGTCAAGACTACCGAGTCCAGAGTGGTAGTGACCACTGCCATGTGGTCACAGGACTGGCCACCGGCAGAGGCAGAACTGAACAGGCTTGCTCGCCGCGGGGCGCTGCCGACCCTGCAGGGGGTGACCTGTGCAGCTGTACCCATGCCCGCTACCCTCCATCAACGCGCCGCGCTCCGGGCTACGCGCCCTGCTCGCCCCTTGCCCGCTCGCCCCCGGCCATGGTCACTCACTCACGGTCCGGGACAACTTCAACTCCTGGTTGAGCCACTGGCATAAGATCTCCGACATGGTTCGGCCTGGCGCCTCAGACAGCCAGCAGGTGCTTGCGCTTGCGTCCTCCTGTTGCCAAGGGCAACCGGTTGCTAAGGAAGCTTATCTGGGCAGAGCTGGGCGAAAGGCTCGGAGAAGAGGGACTTCAGGGCACAGTCGCAGAGGCCAGAAAACCGTGGCCTGCCCTCTGCTGGCGGATTAAAAACCGGAGCGTGCGCAAGCGCACCGGGCTCCTTTGGATAGCCTGAAGGGAGATAGATGTTGTGGTATAGTTCTATTATCAGAGTTTTTTTTTTTTTTTTTTTGAGAAATTTCCATAATTTTTTTTATAGTGGTTGTACTAATTTACATCCCCACTAATAGCATATAACAGATCCTTTTTCTCCACATGCTCATCGGCATCTGTTATCTTATGTCTTAATAGCAACCATTCCACCTGGGGTAAGATGATACCTCCTGGTGGTTTTGATGTGTACTTCCCTGATGATTAGTCGTGTTGAACCATTTGTGTCCCTTCTTTTGAGAAAGGTCTATTCATGTCCTTTGCCTTTTTTTTTTTTTTTTTTGCTGTAAAGATTTCCAGTTCAATTAAGTTCCATTTGTCTGTTTTACTTGCTTGTGTTTTTGAGATCTTAGCTCTAAAACATTACCTACAATGTCCAGAGAGTTTTTCCTAGGTTTTCTACTAGAAATGTTACAGTCTCAAGCCTTACATTTAAAACTCTAATCTTGGGTTAATTTTTGTATAAGGTAAGAGGTAAGGGTTCTAGTTTCGTTCTTCTGCATGTGGCTCTCCAATTTTCGCAGAACCATTTATTGAATAGGGTGTCCTTTTCCCACTGTACGTTTTTGCCTATTTTGTAGAAAATCTTTTGGTTGTAGGTATGTATGTGGCTTTACTTCTGGGTTCTCTAGTCTGTACCTCTGATCTATGTGTCTACATATACTAGTACCAAGCTCTTATGCTTACTGTATCCTTATCATGTCATTCAAAATCAGCTAATGTGATACCTACAGTTTTGTTCTTTTTGTTTAAGATTGTTTTGGCTATTTGGGCTCATTTTTGGTCCCATATGAATTGTAGAATTGCTTTTTCTAATTCTGTGAAAAACGATAGTATTTTAATAGGAATTATATTGAATCTATAGATTGCTTGGGATACTATGGTTTTAACAATATTAATTCTTCCAATGCATGAGCATGGAATGTTTTTCATATTTGTGTCATCTATAATTTCTTTCCCCATTGTTTTGCCATTTTCTTTGTAGAGTATTTCACCTTCTTAAATTTATTCCTAGGTATTTTATTTTTTGAAGCTATCATAAATAGGATTTACTTCTTGATGTGGTTTCCACCTTGGTTGTTACTATTTATTTTTGCACATTGGTATTGTAACCTGAGACTTTACTGAATTTATTTATCAAATCTAGTAGTCTTTTGGAGGAGTCTTTATCTTGCATCTTTAGATATAAGATCATATCATCAGAAACAAAGATAATTTGACCTCCTCTTTTCCAATCTGAATGCCCTTTATTTCCTTCTCTCACCTAATTGCTCAAGCTAAGACTTCCACTACTATGCTGACTAGAAGTGGTGAAAGTGAACATCTTTGTCTTGTTCCAGTTGTTCAGGGGAATGTTTTTGCCTGTTTGTCATTCAGTATGATATTAGTTGTGAGTTTATCATATTTTTATATTATTTTATTTTGTTTATTATTTTGAGGGATGTTTCTTCCATGCCTAGTTTATTGAGATTTTTTATCATGAAGGAATATTGAATTTTATCTCATGCTTTTTCTTCCTCTATTGAAATGATCATGTTTACTGTCCTTCATTCTATTGATTTGAGGTGTTGTGTTTGTTGATTGGCATCCATGGTATAAATCCCTCTTGATTATGGTGTATTATCTTTTTGGTGTGCTGTTAAATTTGGTTTGTAGCATTTTTCTGAAGATTTTTACATCTCTCTTCACTAGGGATATTATCTTGCCGTTTTCTTTTTCTGTTGTGTCCTTGTCTGGTTTTGGTATCAGGGTAATGCCAGCCTCAAAGAATGAGTTAGGGAGAATTCCTTTCTCCTCAATATTTTGGGACAGTTTTAGGAAGAATGGTATTAATTATTCTTTGTATGTTTGATAGGATTTGGTAGTGAATCCATCTGGTCCTGGGATTTTCTTTATTGGGAAACTTTTTATTAAGGATTCATTCTCACTACTCATTGTTGGTCTATTCAGGTTTTCTATTTCTTCTTGTTTTAATCTTGGAAGGTTATATGTTTCCATAACTTTATCCGTTTTCTCTAGATATTCTACTTTGTGAGAGTAAGTTCACAAGTCTCTGATGCTCTTTTGTATTTCTATGGTATCCATTCCAATGTGTATTTTTTCATTGCTGATTTGTTTATTTGTCTTCTTTCTTCTTTCCTCTGTCTGGTTCTTTGAGGTTCATCCTTATATTGTTTATTTGAAAACTTTCTACTTTTTTTGATGTTCAAATTCCTTCCCATAAACTCCCCTCTTAATATTGTTTCTGTTGTATCCCACAAGGTTTTGGTATGTTTTGTTTCCAATTTCATTTGTTTCAAAAAATTATTTTACCTCTATCATAATTTGTTTGTTGGCCTTGTGGTCACTCGGGAACATATTGTTTAATTTCTATGTATTTGTGCAGCTTTCAAAGTTCCTCTTCGGTATTGATTTCTAGTTTTATACTTGTGGTCTGAAAAAATACATGGTATGATTTCAGGCTATTTTTAATTTTGTTTTTTAAAATTTGTCAAGACTTGTTTTATAATCCAACATATAATCTATCCTGAAGAATGTTTTATGTACTAATGAGAATAATGTATGTTCTGCAGTTTATGGACAAGGAGTCTTGATTGAAGGGCTTTTTTCTGTTTGTTTCCTAAAGAAACCATATTTAAGCTTTTGTTTTAATGGTAGCAGTTTTGCTATTGATTTACAGATTTGACAGTTTTAATTGCTATGTTATACGAACTGCCCTTACATGGACAAAATCTATCTTGTTCATGTTTTTATTTCCAGACCTCATACAGTACCTGACATGCAGCAAGAATTTGATAATTTTTGTTGGTGATGGTGGCAGAACGCACAGTTGGGATAACTAATATATGTATATTGTTTTGAGACGTGAAATGTGAATGCCAAGTGAGAAGTGAAATGTGAATGCCAAGAGCACAGTAAGTAAAGCAAACAGACAGCCTTCAGAATGGGAGAAGATTTTTGCAGGTTATGCTTCTGATGAAGGTCTGATAACTAGAATCTACAGAGAACTCAAACTAATCAATAAGAAAAGAATAAATAATCCCATTTCTATGTGGCAAGAGACTCGAAAAGAAACTTCTCTGATGAAGACAGGTGCATGAAAAAAATGCTCATCATCCTTAATCATCAGAGAAATGCAGATCAAAACCACTCTGAGATATCATCTAACTCCAGTAAGATTATCCCACATCACAAAATTCCAAAACTACAGATGTGGGCAGGGATGTGGAGAGAAGGGAACGCTTCTATACTGCTGGTGGAAATGCAAGCTAATACAACCTTTTTGGAATTAAGTTTGGAGAATACCCAAGGAACTAGAAGTAGACCTATCATTCAATCCTGCAATTCTTCTACTAGGTATGTACCCAGATGATCAGAACTTATTTTACAACAAAGACATTTGCACCAGAATGTTTATTGAAGCCCAATTCATAATAGCCAAGACATGGAAACAGCCCAAGTGCCCATCGACCCATGAATGGATTAACAAATTGTGGTATATGTACACCATGGAATACTATGCAGCCATAAAAAGATGGAGACTTCACATCTTTTATGTTTACCTGGATGGAACTGGAACATATTATTCTTAGTAAAGTATCTCAAGAATGGGAAAAAATGTATCCAATATACTTGATTCTCCTATGAAATCAGTATATAACCACCTACACACTCATACAAATGGCAAAACATAACTGTAGTCCAGAAAGTAGAAGGGAAAAGGAGAGTGAGGGAAGGGGAGGGGGGATATGGGAGGAGGGAGGATATTTGGGGGGACCTCACCTAATGTGCATGATGCACTGGTACTTTTCAAAACTATTAAGAAATGAGTATAATTGTGATGAATGTGTTACTTAGTTCAATGTAAGCATTTTACATTGTATATCAAAGCAGTATCC
>NW_003852458.1:3910695-3912891 GCF_000181295.1 Otolemur garnettii | reverse complement strand
GAGAAGAAAAGAAAAAATAATTCTATGCTTAATATGGAATCAGAAGACCCCCCCCAAAAATAATCAATGTAATCTTACAAAATAAGAATAAATCTGCAAGTATCACTTAACCAGACTTCAGGCTATACTACAAGGCTATATAAAGTGCTAAAAACAGCATGGTAAGGACATTAAAATGGAGACATAGACCTATGGAACAGAACCAGAGAATCTAAAGAAGAAACCATCCTCATATGGTCACGTGATCTTTGACAAAGCAAACAAAAGCATACATTAGGGGGAAAAAATCCCTAATGATGCTGGGAGGACTGGATAGCCACATATGAAAGACTGAAACAAAATCCACACTTCTTACCACTCACAAAAATTAACTCACGATGGGTAAGAGACATAAACCTAAGACATGAAACTATAAAAATCTTCTTTAAAAAAGTATAGGAAAAATTCTTAACAATTAATTGTCCTATTTTAAATATGTTCATACAGTAAACCCTAAATTACTTCTCACGAGATCATTTTGCCTTCCTATACCTATTTTACAGAACTAACTAACTGTGTTTAGTAACAATATCTCAGGAAGTCCAAGAAGAATATGATCTTTTTCAGAGCTATTGTTTTAACAACTCGTGCAAAAATATGGATTATTTTGGTTCAGGAAGAACTGCCTAATCAACCCAACACAGCAGGCATGGCTACAACTATAATTATAAAGGAGATTTATTACCAATGAAATCAGGGCCTGATGTTTCATGCATCTTATTCTAGAGTCATACAAATTAGAAAGATTATAAGATTCTACAAAGCACCTGTAGCTTGGGGGAATAAATGCTATTAAGTTGTAGCTACTGTAAACATTTCATCCCTGAAAATGCTTCTAAGGAATGGACTTGTATCCGGCAATGGTCTCCAGGGAACTCCTGCTTGTTGTCATCCTGGCAATATATTTAAATTGATGACCAGTGCTACATTTAGAAAGAGGTTCCAAGCTTTTATTTCAGTCAGTAGGATCTGGGGGATTGAAGTTAGTGTTGTTCAGACTACTGAGAAAATTGTTTTTCAGGACGGGCATAAATGATAGAGCACCATGTTCCGTAGTCACAGTGGGAGAGGCTGTCAGGGCTCATAAACACCTCTGCATACAGGTGGGCTGATTTTCTCACATCAAAGCGAAATACTTCTATGCCTATCTGTAGGAATTGTTTGGTTGTTTTTTATTCCTTGCATCAAAAAAGCTATTTGTACTGTTCCTGTTTGGAATACAGCTCAGAACAACAGTGGCATTTCCAGGTGGCATTTTGGAAAAAGAGTTTATATATACAATTTGGATAAATGAAGATGCAGACACTTTATAAAAAAATAAAAGGCAAAGTCACTCATTTCACAAGTAGAATATGATACCCATTTCAGTTCCTGAAAATGATCTGATATTAAAATTTAAGTATCAATGAAAATGTTGCACTATTACTGAAATACATGTATTTTTTAATTAAATCATAGCTGTGTACATTAATGCAATTATGGGGTACAATGTGCTGGTTTTATACACAATTTTAAATACTTTCATCAAACTGGTTAACATAGCCTTCACCACATTTTCTTAGTTATTGTGTTAAGATATTTATATTCTACCCTTAGTAGATTTAACAGGTACCCTTGTAAAATGCAGTGTAGCTGTGGTCCTACCAATTACCCTTCCTCCACCCATCTTTCCTCCTCCCTTCCCTTCCCTCTCCTCTTTCCCCTTCATCTGGGGCTATAGTTGGGTTATAGCTTTCATATGGAAGTGTGGGTGCTTATAAATTAGTTTCATAGTAGGTCTGAGTACATTGAATACTTTTTCTTCCATTTTTGAGATACTTTGCTAAGAAGAATATGTTCCAGCTCCATCCATGTAAACATGAAAGAGGTAAAGTCTCCATCTTTTCCTAAGGCTGCATAATATTCCATGGTGTACATATACCACAATTTATTAATCCTTTCATGGGTCCATGGGCACTTGGGCTTCTTCCATGACTTACCAATTATGAATTGCACTGCAATAAACATTCTGGTGCAAATATCTTTGTTATAAAGTGATTTTTGGTCCTCTGGATATATACCTAATAGAGGAATTGTAGGATCAAACAGCAGGTCTATTTTTAGATCCTTAAGTGTTCTCTAAACATCTTTCCAAAAGGGACATATTAGTTTGCATTC
>NW_003852458.1:3892989-3898509 GCF_000181295.1 Otolemur garnettii | reverse complement strand
CTAATTTCCTTCTTAATCTTGTCTCTAACCCAGCTATCATTCAGCATAAGGTTACTTAGTTTCCATGTTTTTGTATAAGTATGCAGATTCCTTTTGCTACTGAGTTCAACTTTTATTCCCTGATAGTCCGAGAAGATGCAAGGAATAATTTCTATTCTTTTAAATTTTCTGAGGTTAAACTTGTGACTTAATATGTGATCAATTTTGGAGGATGTTCCGAGGGCTGATGAGAAGAATGTGTATACAGTTTTGTTAGGATGGAATGTTCTATAGATGTCTGTTAAATCCAGTTGTTGAATGGTTAAGTTGAAGTTTAAAATTTCTTGGCTTAGTTTCTTATTGGAGGATCTATCCAACACTGCCAAAGGGGTGTTAAAATCTCTGACTATTATGGTGCTGGAGGAAATCAAGTTGCTCCTGTCTGTTAGAGTCTCTCTTATAAATTGAGACATATTCTGGATGGGTGCATAAATGTTAATAATTGAAATCTCATTATGTTGAGTTTTACCCTTAACAAATAGGAAATTGCCATCCTTATCTTTCCTTACTTTTGTTGTTTTAAAGTCTATTGTATCTGCAAATAAAATTGCAACACCAGCTTTTTTCTGATTGCCATTTGCCTGAATTATAGATGACCATCCCTTCCCCCTTAGTCTATATTTATCTTTTAAGGTAAGATGAAATTCTTGTATGCAGCAGATATCTGGCCTGAGTTTTTTGTATCCAGTCAGCCAACCTGTGCCTCTTTAGAGGACAATTTAAGCCATTCACATTAATTGTAAATATTCATAAGCCTGGTAGTATTTTGGGTATCAAGTTTTTTGACAGTCCAGTGGATATTTTCAATCTTTTCACCACTGTAGAAGTTGGAATTTGTTCAAAAGTTTCTGAGTGAGCTTACTTTTGTGGTTGAGATGCTGGTCATTATGGAGGATAGGTCTGAGAATATCCTGGAGAGCTGGTTTAGTTATGGCAAATTTCTTCAACATGTGAATGTCATTAAAATATTAAATTTCTCCATCATAAATGAAACTCAGTTTAGCTGGATACAGGATCCTGGGTTGAAAGTTATTTTGTTTTAGGAAGTTAAAGGTTAATGACCAACCTCTTCTAGCTTGAAAAGTTTCAGCAGAGAGATCTGCAGTCATTCTAATATTCTTCCCCTTGTAGGTTATGGTTTTCTTATGTTTGGCTGCTTGCAGAATTTTCTCCTTCATATTAACTTTGTGAAGTTAATTATAATGTGTCTGGGAGATGTTTTATTTGGGTTGAGTCATGCTCGGGTTCTGAAACTGTCTGTTACCTGAATTTCAGAATCTCTTGCCATATTTGGGAAGTTCTCCATGATTATCTCTTGGAGCAGAGCATCTGGACCTTTTAAAGCAACCTTGTTGCCTTCAGGAATTCCTATAAGGTGAATATTAGTTTTCTTCAAATTGTCCCAGAGCTCTCTGAGCGAATGATTCATTTTTGCTCTCCACTTCTTTTTCTCTTTGAGCATTTGGGAGCATTCAGAAGCTTTGTCTTCAATGTCAGAAATCCTTTCTTCCGCCTGCCCCATTCTGTTGCTGAGGGATTCTACTGTATTTCTCAGATCTTTGAGGGCTGCAAGTTCTTGCCTCAGTATGTCAAAGTTTTTGGTAATTTTGTCTTTGAATTTATTGAATTCTTAAGACAATTTTTTAAATGCTCCTTGAATTTCTAATTCCAACTTTACCTCCATTCTGTTAATCTTATTTGCAATCCAAATTATGAATTTAATTTCTGACATCTCAGCTATTTGTTTATGAATGGGATCTTCTGATATGTCCACCTTGTCATTCCTGGGAGGAGTTGATCTACTCTGATTATTAATGTTGCCAGAGTTTTTCCACTGATTCCACTCCATGATTATTATTCACCGTTTGGCCAGATGACCAGATAAGGTGAAATTGGATTGGGGGCTCCTGGAGTAGTGATTAACCAGCCCTTTGCCCAAGAGCTGGGACTAGTGACTGCAGGTTTTCCCCTATAGCTTTGCAAAGTACCTGTACAGTACTATCACCTGAGACACTAGGGACCTGCTTGGAATGGTGGGGCGAAGTGGCTCTGCCTTGTTTTCAGCTGGTCTCTGTCCAATCTTAGTGAATCAGTAACTCTGGGTTGAAGTCTCAGCTGTGGAGAAATACAAGCAACTAAGACACCCTGCCCACCATGGGCAACAACTGGAAGAGGAAAATCAAACCTTCTTACAACACAACCAGGGTACTACCTTGGATAGTCCTTGGGTGATTGGCCCACGTCAGGAGTTCCAAATCAATTGTCCTAGTTAGCACCCAGTCTCAAGTGGGAGAGTTCAAAAGGTCTCCACCAACTAGATAGCACAGGTGTGCTGGCAGCTTGAGTATGACTTGCTGCTGTGATCTGTGGAGTCAGAAGGGCCAACCCGGCAAATGTATTAGTCTGGGAAGGTTGATGTCTCCTTCCACACCTTGCACCTCTATCATGCCCAGTCACTGGTAACCCCACAGGGCTATGACCCAGTTCCCTCCAATAAGCAGATGCACCAGGGGTTTTCACCTGCCTGAGTCACTGGGAGATCTATGTCTCCTTGGCCAGGCTGCTGCACTCTGCCACCAGCCAGCAGCGGGAGCTGAAGCCTGACTACTTTGGGTACTAAATGGAGGTGGGGGAGTTTCATTCAATTCCAGCCCTGCCCTTGATTGGTTGCTGCCACTTATATTCCCGCAATTTTTTTTTCTGTCCTGGCTTTATCCCTCTGCAGGCTAGGCCTGTTAGAGTTCACAGAAACTGCGACTCAGTCCCGCCCTGTGTCACTGCTACTGCTGCTGCTGCTGTGCCAAATCTCAAGGAACTGGTGTCTCTGTCTCTGCTGTACTCTGTGTTGGGTCAGGCATAATTAGAGCTCACAAACAGCTCCCAGTTTCTGCCCTTCACTGGGCTAATTCTATTGCCACTCCTTCTTTTGTCCCAGCTATGCTCCCCTGGGGGCCGGTTGCATCTTGGGCTCACAAAAGCAGCAATTCTGACTTAGCCCCACCCAGAGAGTACGCTGCCTCTGCTTGTGCACATGGATTCTATTCTCCATTCCCATGGTGGCGCACCTGGGCAAGTACTGCTTCAGGCATACCCTTTGCTTACGAGGCCCATATTTTCATCCTCGATTCATCCCAGATCTGTTCCACCTGTGGCCACCACCAGAGCAGAGGCCTGGCTCCCTCTGCTTGCTAAGAGAGGTGGGAAGTGTTTCTCCAAAACATCACCATGGGTGTGAGACCTATTATTCCCACCCAGGCCACTGTTGCACTGTGCCACAGGGCACTGTCTCTCCCTCTCCCTTATGGCTCCCTTGCTTCACAGTACCCACTTTACACCCATGCCACTGATTCAGCATAGAATTGTATCAGCTCACACCCTGTCCACACTTTTTGAGAAAATGCCCAAGAATCTGGACTCCAGATGGTGGACAGGCTTCCAGAACATGGGGTGAGAGTGAAGGGGAGTGTTGGGAGTTCAGAATTACAGGTAGAGTATATGTTTAGTTTTATGCCTGGCAGGAGAGTGCCTTGGCACACTAGTGGGTCCTCTCTGAGGAAGAGGTTCTGGTTTTTAGAGGGTCTCTTCCATGGTATAAAATAGGAGGAGAGCTGAACTCTGTTCACTTGTTTGCAGTAAGTATATTGTGAGTTGTTCTTATGGGGGAGGGGACTCCCATCCACTTGGTAATGGGTATTATACCTATTGTTTATTTCCTTGGGGTCACAGCTCACCTTATCAGGGGTATTGTGCACTCTTCAATCTCTCTTGGCTCAACTCTAAACCATCAGTTTACTTGCTAAACTTCTGTCCTTTAATTCTCCTTCTGGACAGAAGCCTCTGTGTCAGCCATCTTGCTTCCTCCCCCCAAATATAAGCATTTTACATGTGGAGGTTTTTCCCCTTGAAATTGCTAATTTAGTTATTATTCCAAGTATAAGGTTAAATCTATTGCCTTCTCATTAAAATCCCAGCTCTCAGTAAGGTTTCTAGCACTACTCAGGTTGGTATTTTGCATTAATGTAATATGCGGGTTGTTTGTTACTCTATGTGAAATCAGTTGAAAGAGTTGGCTTCCTTATGTTTTTTTAATCAAAATTTTAGAATATGTAGTCTAATGACTGTAATTGCTATAATTATGACAACAGTTATAAAACTAAATAAAAGGTTTTTTTTTCAAAGCATTGTCTGTCATTTGAATTACACATATAAATCTTTATTTCTCTTCTGTAAATTAAGAATGAATTAGAAAGTGTTATTGTGAGACCATAACTTTGTTTGAAAATTGGTAGTTTTTACTGAAATGTAATTGACTAAAAAATATACCTTATTCTTTAGAATATTAATTATAACTTTTTTCACAATGCAATTTTGTACTAAAAAAGCCCATGCTTGCAACCAGACACACCTGGGTCCAACGTCTGCTTTGACATAAAGCAGTTTTTTGACTTTAATAAAACTACCTAAGCTCTCTGAACCTCAGTTTCCTTACCTGTAGAATAAAGATATCAATATTGATTTCACAGAGTTGTGAGGAGTAAATAAGAAAATATACATATTGATACCCAGCTCAGAGTAGACCCTAAAATGTTTCTTTTTCTTCTAAAGCTGTATGAATTTTTGCATTACATTACTGGTTGGCTGAATTTTGAGTACCTCAGGTTTGCTTATAAAATTTCAAAAGTTCTTGAGGTGATTTTTTTCATAGAACTTCTTTGATTCTATCTATGAAAAATTTAGTATTTATTCATACATAAGCAGAAATTCAGAGGCAGACATTTAAGAAATCTTATTTGGTCCTCCACATATGTCTGGCACTCATTTCTTCACTTTTGATCTCATCACCTTAGATTATAATCTAATTACAGTAGATTAGATTTTATTCTTTTTTTGTTTGATTTTGTAACAAATGAAATTACTTTCTAAGATTGGAAATTCAAATATTTACCTGAAAAATATGCAATCTATTTTAAAGTTATAATCTAATTACAGTAGATTAGATTTTATTCTTTTTTGTTTGATTTTATAACAAATCAAATTACTTTCTAAGATTAGAAATTCAAATATTTACCTGAAAAATATGCAATCTATTTTAAAGTTAAAAATAGATTGCATATTTATTATGAAATCTCATAATAAGAGATTTGCTCACTCCTTTGCTTAACACCCACTGATCCCACAAATGATTGCCCCAGCATCCAGAATAACCACCAAACTGGGTTTCCTTGTTTCTTACCCTCTTGTCCATTCTGTGAAACAAGCCCAATTTATATTCCTAATTCTGTGCTCTAATCCTCTGCTCAGACACTTCCATGAACTTCACTGGAGCAGTGTTTACCAACTGTGGGGCTTGATCTCTTAATAGACAATGTAATTCCCATAGTAGGTCATGCTAGAATACTTCATCAATGAAAAGGTGTTGAATAAAATAAAATTAAAAATATTAGAGAGCATTCAACGTAGTAAAAGTAAATGTATGTAAGG
>NW_003852458.1:3888173-3892632 GCF_000181295.1 Otolemur garnettii | reverse complement strand
TGGAGGATAAAAACCCTGTTGAAAAGTCTTAATGATCTAGCCTCAATTCAGACTCCCTTTGTACATCTTATTCACATTTCTTTACCAGCTCCCAATTTTCCTGCCTCAACATCCCTCTTCCATCCTCCCCCTTTGCAAAAAAGTTAACTTTCTTTCTGGACAGCCAATTCTGACTATTCTTCAGAGCCTAGCTAGTCAGTCACCACCTTCAAAAATCCTGTTCCTTTTCCCTCCATCCTCCTACTCAAATCTCCATTCTGAAAGCTCAACTTTCCTTTTAATATTCATACTGGACACTTAAAACTTACCAACTGCCCATAGCTTGACCAGTTAACTTGGTTTTGCAACATCTTATTCAATACTTTTTCAAATAACAGTTGAATTAAACTTTTAGAAGAGGAAACCACCTCAATTCTTATTATTTATGGCAAAGAACATTAGTACTGTGAAAGTTCAAACCTATAGCATGTCCCAAAAGTCACCCATAAAGTTGCCATATGTAAGGAAAATGGGAAATTATAGCTAAATGTACCATTATTTACAAAATATGGTAGAATCTCTATAATTTATTGCCTCCTTAAGTTGACCTAATTTCATAGACTAGATGTGCAACATAGGTAGGTATCGGTATAGTAGGCTTAGTTCCTTATGTTGACCACCTCAGTATGTTGGTCAGTTTGTTACAGTCCCATGGGTGGTCAGCATACAGAGGTTCTACTGCATTCATTGTATTCATTACAAAATTTTACAAAGAGTTGGCCAACAAACTATTTTGTAAATATTTTTTTAAAAATTTTAATGAATATTTTGTAAATCAAGGTAAATATAGCTATAATTTCCCACTTTCCCTATATATGGTGACTTTATTGGTTACTTTTGGGGCACCCTGTATTTCAAGATTCTTAAAGTCTTTCATACCAAAGCAGATGATATGATCCTTTCCTTTGTGTGTCTTATTTCAGGTCCATGTGGTTTACCTTTAAAATAGATTGCATATGTTTCAGGTAAATATTTGAATTTCCAATCTTAGAAAGTAATTTCATTTGTTACAAAATCAAACAAAAACAGAATAAAAATCTTGGTACCATAACTAGAAAAATTGAATCCTATGTTTTATAACGGAGATAGGAAAACCAAACTTTTATATAGTTCTTGTGCTAATCTTTTATTTTTCCATATTGAGTTTTTCAGAAGAGACAAACCCTTCCATTAAATCTGTTGAATTTTAAATTTTGCTTGTTAATTTTGACCTCTAAATTCATGTCTTATCTTTTCCTTCCTCAGCAAAAATTAAACATTGCTAGTAAGATCTCTCAGCTTTTATGACTATAATCAAATTATTCTCATAGCAGCACTGGACTTGTGCAGACAGGGCACACATCCACGTCTCAATAGTTGTGCTTGTCAGAACACTAAATCTCTATGTGTGCCAAATTTTTCAACTAACTCCATTGTAGCTTCTTCATTAAAGCCTTTTCCAGAGAATCAGGGTTTTGATAAGTTGAATAATTACTGAAGGTCATTATCCTTATCACAGAGCAAATCACATAAGTCATGGAATGTTTGGTTGCCAACTCTGAAGAGGCCTTGACACCACTGCTTCAATCCCTGCCCCACATCCCACCCACTGTGAGAGGAAGTAGCCATTAAAAGCTGATTGTTTAACTACATAATAGTATAATTGGAGCTAGAGAAGATACAGAAGGTTGGACTGATTCTCAGCTAACTGTAAAAATCATAAGGCAAAAGTTACTTTTAATTTTTCTACCTACCATAGTCTATATAGCCATCATTCAAGTGTTTCTTCTAAGAGGAAAAGATAATCTCATTAACCAGGAATCCCAGTAATGTTCTGCTTAATTCAGATTTTATTGAACACTAAAACTTACACTAGACGAATACAGGCTTTACCTTATTTTATTGGTCTTCATGGAAATTGCATATTTTATAAATTGAAGATTTGTATTAGCCCTCACCAAGCAAGTCTGAAGGAACTATTTTTCTAACAGTGTATGTTCACTTTGTATCTCTGTATCATATTGTGGTAATCCTCACAATACTTCAGTCATTATTACTATTATTATATCTGACATGGCAATCTATGACTTGAGAACTTTAATGGTACTATTATAATTGTTTGGGGATGTCACAAACTCATCCATGTAAGATGGCAGACTTAATAATCAGTGAATATTATGTATGTTCTGACTGCTTTACAGGTAAATTGTTCCTCCATTTCTCTTCCTCTCTTCAAACCTCTCAATTTCCTGAGACACAATAGTATTAAAATTAAGCCAGTTAATAACCCTACAATGTGTTCTAAATGTTCCAATGAAAGAGAAAGTTACACATCGCTCACTTTAAAACAAAACCTTGAAATGATTCAACTTAATGAGGAAGGAATGTCAAAAGCCATGCTAGGCTGAAAGCTGAGCCTCTTGCACCAAATAGTTAGCCAAGTTATGAATAAAACATAACAATTATTGAAGGAAATTAAAAATGCTCCTCCAGTGAACACACAAAAGATAAGAAAGCAAATCAGCTTTGTTACTGATACAGAGACAGTTTCAGTGGTCTGGATGGAAGAACAACCAAACACAACATTCCCTTAAGCCAAAGCTTAATTCACTATTTCATAAGAAAATTCTAATTCTCTTCAGTTCTATGAAGGCTGAAAGAGGTGAGAAAGCTTCAGAAGAAAAGTTGGAAGCTAATAGAAGTTGGCTTATGAGGTTGATGGAAAGACGCCATCTCCATAACATAAAAGTACAAGGTCAAGTAGCAAGTGCTGAGATAGAAGCTGCAGACAATTACGCAGATCTAGCTAAGATAATTGATGAAAGTAGCTACACTACAAAAGATTTTCAATGTAAATGAAATAGGCTTATGCTGATATAAGGTGCCACCTAGAACTTTCATTGCTAGAAAGAAGTTAATGCCTGGCTTCAGAAGTTTCAAAGGATGGGCTGATTTTGTAGGTGGAGTCTAACGCAGCTAAAGACTTTAAGTTGAAGCTAACATTCACTTAGCAATCCAAAATTCTGGGTCCCTTAAGAATTGCTAAATCTACTCTGGCTGTGCTCTAAAAATAGAATAACAAAGCCTGATGACAATATACCTATTTACAGAATAGCTTATTGAATATTTTAAATACATTTTTGAGACTTATTGCTCAGAAAAAAATTTCGTTCAAGATATTACTCTTCATTGTACATACACTTAGTCACTCAAGAGCTCTGATGAAGATGTACAAGATTAATGTCATTGTCATACTTGGTAACACAATATCCATTCTGCAGGCTTGGATCAAGGAGTAATTTCAACTTTCAAGTCTTATTATTTAAGAAATACATTTAGTATGGCTATGGTTTCCATAGACAGTGATTCCTCTGATGGATCTTGGCAAAGTAAATTGAAAACCTTCTGGAAAGGATCCACTATATCAGTTTCCATTAAGAACATTCCTGATTTATTGGAGGAAGTCAAAATCTCAACACCAATAGGAATTTGACAGAAGTTGATTACAGCCCTCATGGATGACTTCAAGGGGCTCAAGACTTCAGTGGAGGAAGTCATTGCAGGTCTAGTGGAAGTAGGAAGAGAACCAGAATGAGATGTAGAGCCTGAAGATTTGACTAAATTGCTTCAATCTCATGATAGAACCTGAATAGATGAGGATTGGTTTCTCAAGAAAGTAGTTTCTTGAGATGGTACCTATTCCTGGTGAAGATGCTGTACACATTGTTGAAATAACACCAAAAAGTTTAGAATAACATGTGAACTTATTTGATAAAGCAGTGGCAGGGTTTGAGAAGATTGACCTTAATTTTGAAAGAAGTTATGCTGTAGGTAAAATGCTATCGAACAGTCGGTATGCTACAAAGAAATCTTTCATGAAATAACAGTCCATTAATGTTGCAAACTTTATTGCTGTTGTTTTACGAAATTGCAGCACACACCACAACCTTTAACAACCACCACCCTGATTAGTGAGCAGCCATCAACATGGGGGCAAGACTCTCTACCAGTGAAAAGATAATTCACCAAGGATTCAGACAATTGTAAGCAATTGTCAGAAACAAATTAAAGTATGTACTTGGCTCTTTTAGACATAATGTTTTGCACATTTAATAGAATACAGTGCAGTATAAACATGATTTTTATGTACACTAGGAAATTTAAAAAATTGTGTGACTCCTTTCTTGCAATATTGGCTTTATTGTAGTGCTCTGGACCCAGATATGCAATATTTCTGAGGTGTTCCTATACTAAATCAAGAAACTAATTTTATGTACATTTTGAAAGCATTTTTAATTATGTAATCCACAATGTTCACTTGCCACTGTGTGCATCCCTATTTTGTCATTTACAGTGACATTTTGAATTGTTATCCCTGTAAAGTTTCAGGAATTTCTCTCCTAGTACAAACCTGGATCTTTCTTTCTTTCTTTCTTTCTTT
>NW_003852458.1:3883444-3888146 GCF_000181295.1 Otolemur garnettii | reverse complement strand
TGGCTGGGGCTGGGTTTGAACCCGCCACCTCTGGCATATGGGGCTGGCACCCTACTCCTTGAGCCACAGGCGCTGCCCCATTTCTAAGGTTGAGTTAAGCAGTAAAGGTAGCAGGGTTTTTGCTCTGCTGGAGAGCTCCCTAGAAATGGAATGACCTTTTTGCTGCACTGCATCCTCTTCAGGTGAGTTGGCATTGGTTTTTGGAACTTCATCTGTTCACATTTAAAAATTTTATTGGTACTTTTTCAAAAATATAACCAAAACATTTACCATTTCATAATCATATTTGCTAGATTACTAAAAAGTTTATTGAATTATGTGAAATTTTTATTTCAATGACAATCACATTACTGTTTCTATAAATAATATGGCATAAAGGTAAAAAAGTCAAATATCTTAGCAGCATTTCAGCTATTTATGTTCTCCATGAAATAAGGTATAACTATACCGTATTTACAATCTATCTTGATTATTTGTGATTTTATTTTATTTTTTATCTTTTTGAGTCTCACTATATTGTCCTCAGTAAAGTTCTGTGGCATCACAGGTCACAGCAATTTCAAACTCCTGAGCTTAAGTGATTCTCTTGCCTCAGCCTCCCAAGTAAGTGGGACTACAGGCACCCACCACAGTGCCTGGCTATTTTTTGATTCTAGTTCTCATTGTTCTTTGGCAGGCCTGGGCTGGATTTGAACCTACCAGCTCTGGTGTATGTGGCTGGTGCCCTAGCTGCTGAGCTACAATAGCCAATCCAAGTAATTTAATTTTAAAAGAAATCATGGGAGGGGGCATTGATGGAAAGAATCCTCTTTCATCAACCTATAAATGGCCAGAACAATATCCTAAAATTAAATTTCTGTGAAATGGTTTAGAAAATCAGAATGAAGGGAGCATAAGTGTTCCATGCTGGTCAGTGATTTCCAGACTCTTGGGTTTTACCAGCTGGTAACATTCCAAAAGCAAATTTAAAAGCCAATTAAGGTTGCCAACTTTATGTTTTTTGCAAGTAAAAACATAAAAACAAATATTAACATCTTCTTTGGCTATCATTTCAAAGAAGAAAAACATTTTACATCAAAAGAAGTAGGAATCACAAAATTTGAGAATGAAGAATAGTAATTTAAGATGAAGCAGGGACTATATGACAAATTTACCACCATGGTAACAGACTTGTACATGTCTTTAGAGATTAGTCCCATGGTTGTCATTCTCTTCTTTTAAAACCTGATACCCAGGCAGTACTACTTGGACATGGATTCCTAGTCTTCATGATATTTTCAACCCTTTATTGCTATGTTAGAGAGCTGGAAGAAGAGTGTGTGTGTGTGCGTGCGTGTGTGTGTGTGCGCGCGCGCGCAGGCACGTGCACATTGTCAGGGCCCGGGACTGGCCAGGTCTCAGGCCTGGCTTAACTAAGTTCTGGATGTGGACTGCTAAGCTACCATGCTCAGGAACAATTTCTCTTAGGTGCCTGAGGTCTATCTACTTTAGCAGAAGGGAGAGAGATAGTCTTTTAGAGAGTAAAACAGTCTTAGAATAGAAGATCTTAGTCTTTAGTAGAGCTTGGTAATCTTTAGCAGAGAGACGCTGTGCTGGTGTTAGGAGAGGAGACAGAGTCAGAGTAAGTGGGTCTGTGATAGAATGCACATGTTCCTGACTATCTTCTCCTCCAGCCTAATATAAGGCTGATCTCGTGCCTCTCAACACCACAGGTGTAGAGACTGCCAATTCACCACTGCTCTCATCTCACGAGCTCTCATGCTTGTTAGGAGAGCTAAGTCCTTCTCCATGCCCTTTGCACCAAGGTGTTCCATTATTGAGCTATACAGGTATTTCTTATAACTCTTCTCCTAGCTATAAGTTATACTGGCTGCTACAGCACACATCTGCACTTTGAGAACAAAACATCCTTGTTTCAAGAGCCCATTGTAAGCATAAGTCAATTTCTTTTTTTAGGGTATTATCTTTTTAAGTCTTCTATAAGAACAAATGTAAAGTTAGGGAATATTTTTAAGACATCTGTGTTGAATACAAATTTTAATTGAATTTGCAGGTCTTTCATAGAATCCATAGATTCTATGCCCAAACACTTTACCTAGGGAACTTGACACTATAGAAGAGCATTGCCCATAATATGTCAAATTCCCAGGAAGAAATAAATTTTCCTCCAGATAATGTACCACTGAGAGACTGATAAATTCTTTAATATTCATGCAGATGATTAAATCATGCTATTTTGAAGTGTTTAAGAAAGTCAAATCCAAAGTAAATCCTATACTCCCTTCTCACTACTAGAAATTGCTGTACTATATTCATAAGTATCTGATTTGAACATGTGATGGAATTATCAAATCCCCTAAATTTTAGAAGATTGGATCAAGATGTACCAAATAATGATCCAGACACTTAAATAAGCATGAAGTTAACTTCAGTTTTCCCACTTAGTGATTATTTATTGTATTTCACAAGTTATTATCAGGTCTTCAAAAGTTTTATTTATTTCAAGTGACTCAGATGTGAGAAAGGCAACCTGTGATGTAACAAAAATACATCAATATTCATTAGGAAATTTTATATAGTTATGCCTAATCAGTTTTTGGAAAGTGGAACTCAATGTTCAAGTACAATTAATTTGATACATCTACCAGATGGATCTCTTTTTAGATGAAATTCCTGTTAAGCTCACCATATAATTCCTGTTAAAAATACTTAGGGCATCTCCAAAGACAAGACAGGATTTTAACAGCTACCAGGAAATTAATGATTATAAAATATGCTCGAATCAGGATGATGTGATGACCAATAATTATAAGTATCTTTATTTCATTAGTCAAGGTAGAATATTTATTTTGATGAAAGGTTCATGAGGACAAGCCTACTAGGTATGAATATACATAATTACTCAGCTGAATGATGGAAATATTCTGTATCAGGAAGTCAAATCCAAATAAAATTCTATATTTGTTTTTCCATTCTAGGTATTAGCAATTTCCATACCATATTCTTCAATCTATGGATATGTATGTACTGTGTATATATGTGTAATACTGCATAAAAAGAGGAAAGAGGAAATCACTTTGTTTACTTGTAGTAGAGGTTGAAAATCCACACGTACTCAGAAGGACATTTGCTTAGAAATGAAATAGGCAGCTATTATGTCAGAAATATTTTTAAATATAAACCCAATGTCTATCATTTCACTGTAAGGCTGCTTTCTGTCAAGTATTTAAAGATTTTGGAAATCAGGAGCCCCCTATTAACATGAGTACCATTGGAGCCTTCTTTTTAACTTAATTTAATTTTAATGGACAATTATATGTCTTTATGGAGTACAGTGTGTGTTAGGGTACACATACACATTGTGAAATGTTTAAATTGGGCTTAGTAATATATCCATCACCTCACCATACTTGTAATTTTTTTTTTTTTGTGGTGAGAACATTTAAAGGCTACTCTTTCAGCAATTTTGAAATAGTACAGTAGAACCTCTATACATTGACCTCCCATAAGTGAGTCAATGTATAGAGATGGTTATTATTAACTATAGTCCTTAGGATGTACAATAGGCCATTAGAACTTGAGCCTGAAGAGACCATACCTCACATCTTATTTCCTGTATATACCGTTATCTGCTGACATCTTCAGAGAGATGAGTGGGTGTAGAGGAGCTAAGCATGGTGACAGGGGCAGCCACTCCAACCCCAAAACAGAAAATAGAATGTCACTGGTAAGCAAGAGAAAAGGACAGGAAAACTGGCACTTCTTCCAAAATTCATATGAAGTCTGACCTTTAGGATGAGATCTAGGGAGAAAAGTTGCAGTAATTCCTCACTTAACATTCTTTTGTCCACTACAACTTGAATTGAAATGACATAATGAAACCATTTTTAATAGGCTAATTGATGTAAATAAGAGTTAAGTTCCTACAGCATATTTTGGTCATAAAAACATCAGCAAACTTCTCAATAAAAACCAAAACACTTCACATCGTAATAATGTAAACAATACATATATTTTTGAAGGTCAATACAAGATAGCACGAGCAAGTAAGATAATTATTTACTTACTCTTGCCAGTTCAGGGTTGAAGGTGCCTAGAACCTCTCCAGGCAGGTCAGGGCAGAAGCTGAAAGCAGCCCTGGCCATAACACCAGCCCATCACAGGCACCCACCCACCCACCCACACACACACACTCACTCAGACTGGGCCCATGTAGACCTGCCAGTTCACCTCACATACACAGGTAAGAATGTGAGTGGAAATCAGAGGACTCAGAGAAGACCCATGCAGACATGAGAAAAACTCACAAACTACACACAGAGAGTGGCTCCAACTGGGAATCAATTTTCTTTCTCACGAAATGTATAATGAAATGACATTGAAGTAAATTATGTTATCCCAGGACTTGTTCTACCACAAAAGCAAAAAAATCTAAGAAATTGTAAAGAAGATATAATATTCGGACCCCCCCAGAATTGATATCTGTTTTAGACTTTAATGAATGACCCCAGTTAGTGCAGGGTGGGAAGAGAACCAGAACTCCCAACAGAAAATGGGCAGAAAAAGTCAATGATGAGATTGGGTGCAGTGGCTCAGATCTGTAATCCCAGCACTTTGGGAGGCCAGGGTGGATGGATTGCTTGAGCTCAGGAGTTCAAGACCCGCCCCAGGGCAAAAGGATTGAAAATGTCTACTGGACTTT
>NW_003852458.1:3845828-3877921 GCF_000181295.1 Otolemur garnettii | reverse complement strand
ATGACTTCCTACCAAATGCCTAACCTATGTGGGAAATGAATTATATATTTCATGTGACAAAGAATAAAACTTTCCTCTTCTTTGTTGTTTCCAAAGGTTATGATTTGATGTGACTTCCTAGTCATATGGAACTTCCTCGCTTTATGGCTAAGGGTCATTTGGTAATGGATATACAAAAGAGAGATATATGGAAAAAGAGAAAACAATAAAAATGCTTTTGAGTTCAGGAGGAAGTGGAAAGGAGGAGCACCATGCTTCCAAGATACATGGAAGATTTCACCACAGTCTGAACAGAGAGCTAATGCATTTGGAAACTAGGTGAACATAGACTGCCTAGGAAGTCAGATCCTGAAAAGAAACAAGTTAAATGCTATCATGTACATCACCCCTAATCATCAGAAAAATGCAAATCAAAACCACTCTGAGATGTTCACCTAACCTCAGTGAGAGTAGCCCACAGCACAAAATCTCAAAGCTGCAGATGCTGGCATGAGTTCAGAGAGAAGGGAATACCTATACACTGGTGGTGGGATTGCAAACTAGTATAGCCTTTTAGAAAGAAATATGGAGAATCTTCAAAGAGCTGAAAGTAGGTCTTCCATTTGATCCCACATAGGTGTCTACTCAAAGGAAAAAAACTCATTTTATCACAAGGATGTTTGCACTAGAGTATCTATTATAGCTCAATTCACAATTGCCAAGATGTGGATGCAACCTAAGTGCCCATCAACGCATGAATGGATTAATAAACTGTGGTATGCATATACCATGCAATACTATTCAGACATTCAAAGATGGAGACTTTACACTTTAGTATTTACCTGGATGGAGCTGAAGCATATTCTTCACAGTAAAATATCACAAGAATGAGAAACCAAGTATTCAGTGTATTCAATATTAATGTGAAACGAATAGAAAAACATAAGTATGTTCAAGTAAGGGGTAGGGGAGAAGGTAAAGAGGACAGGGGAGGCGGAAGGGGATTGGTAAGCTCTCACCTAATGTGCACAATGAAGGGTGTACAGCACACCCTCTGGATGAAGGGCTTAACTACACTTGAATTTAACCTTAGAAATGCAAACAATGGAATCGAATCATTTGTACACTCATGTTAATCTGGAAAAAAGTTCTTCTTGCATTGATGAAGAGTGGCTCAAACCAAATTTAACGTTCACAGAAAGAATTTAATCAGCAAGAGGAATCAAAATAAAGAGAAGAATTAATATCCAAGCATTCAAATATTAGCAAAATCATTTAATAAAATAGATATGATTAAAGTGAAACAAAAATGTGAAAGGAAAAGTATGGACCTAAAGAATAGGACAATAGAAAAAGAGCAGTCATGTCAGAGTAATAACAAAATAATTTATATAAATCAATGTATAATCTTTAAAGTTTAAAACCCACTTGAGTACATATATATGATATATAATATTAGATAACTAATTAATTTGAAGTTTGCCCTGAAGTTATAACTGAGATGCAGTTTAGAGAGCTAGAGATGGAAAATATGAAAAAAATAGAATATTCCTCAACATAATACGCTTATGAATTGCTCTTAAAATCTGTTATACTCTAATATATTTTTGTCTGCTTTATTTAACAATTTCTGAATAGGCTGAGTTAAATTTCCCATATTAATTATGGATTTCTTTCTTTTTTAATAAGTATGTAACTATTACTTTGTTTTGAATCTATGTTTTCAGGCTCACGCACATAAAGGATCATTAATATTTCTAGTAAATTATTCTATTTATCAAATTATTATAGTTTTTTCTTTTAATGCTACCTAGAAATCTGTTTTCCTATATTAATATTAAATCATTGAATTGATTTTTGTTAGAGTTTTCCTGATGTTTGGGGACATATTTTACCATTCTTTGTTGTATCTTTCTTTTTTTCTTTACTGAATTTTTCTCCATTTCTGTTTTTCTCTGGATTAATCATATAATTCTTTATTTCCTATATTTTTTGCATTATTGGTCTAAAAATAACAGAATCTATTCTGCAATTTTTTTATATAACCCATTGTCTTTACATGTATAAGAAATATTTGCACAAATTCACCATATTGGTGACCACAAAGCAAGTCTCAAAATACATAAAAGGCAGAACTGCCTTAAATAGTCACACAATTTGTGTATTGCATAACAACAGCCAGCTAAGGAGAAGGATTGATGAAGTTAAGCCCACTCCCTCTCAACCAAAATGTTTGCCTTGTTATGTTATGTCTGTCTGAAGAAAGGGATGCATTTTGCTAAGTAACATAAAATGAAAAAAGCTTTTTGTCACTCTGAAAGCTTTTTAAAGAAATTATTTAAAATTAATTAGAAGGTGCTATCAATGCCAGCAGATGCTCTAAATAAATAGATCCTGTTTTCTAACGATGAGATGACATTAGAGGTCAAGAGAAAGGGCTAGCAAAACAAAATAAAAATAAAACTACAAGCCAATAGCTCTTCTAAGCATAGATGCAAAAATTCTTAGTAAAATGTTATAACATTATATCCAACAATGTATAAAAATAAATATACATCACGACCAGGTGGAATTTATCCTCTGTATGAAAGACTGGTCCATTCAAAAGTTAATCAATGCAACCCATTATGTCAACAGGCTAAAGAAAAAGAATCACATGATCATGTTAACATAGAAAAAATCCAGTGTCCATCCATGATAACCCAGAAACTAGGAAGAGTGAGGAATTTCATCACTTTGAAAAAGAACATCTACAATAAACCTGCAGCTGACATCACACTTAATGGTAAGAAACTCAAAGCTTTTCCACATAAATCAGGTGTAAGGTAAGAACAGCCCCTCTCACCATTGCTTTTCAACATTATGCTGGAAATTCTAAGACAAGAATTCTAATAAGACAAGAAAATGAAGTAAAGCATGCACAGATTGGGCAGGAAGAAATAAAGTTGTTTTGTTCACAGATATCATGGCTGCCTATTCAGAAAATATAAAAGAATTGACAAAACAAATAAAAACATCCTAGAACTAATAAATGATTTTATCAAGTTTGCAGGATACAAGGTTAATACACAAAATTTAATTGATATCCTCATACATCAACAGTATATAAGTAGAATTTGAAACTCAAAAATGGAATACCCATTTACTTTAGCATCCCCCCCAATGAAATCTTTAGTTATAAATCTAACAAAATGTATAAGATCTATATGAGAAAATGTATAAAACTCTGATGAAAGATATTTAAAAACAACTAAATTAATGGAGAGGTATTTCTTGTTTATGGACAGGAAGTCTTAATATTATCATCAGTTCAGTTCAGTCAATATTATCGTCAGTTCTTCCCCACATGTGGATTCAATGACATTCCAATCAAAATCCTAGCAAGTTATTTTGTTGATTATGTTTGCCTAAAGAAAGAGTTGCATTTTGCTAATAAGCACAAAGATGCCAAGCTGTTTGTCACTCGGACAAGATTCTTTAAAGAAACATTTTTAAATAAATAATTTAAATTGTTTAAAGTTTAGATGGAGAGTCAAAAGACCCAGATAGCCACCTCAATATTAAAAAACAAAGTTGGAGAGCTGTGCTAACTGATGTCAACATATACTATAAAGATGCAGTAATCAAGACAGTGTAGCATTGGCAAAATAAAAGACAAACAGATCAATGGAACAGAATAGGGAGTCCAGAAATAGCCTCACATAAACATAGATAATTGATCTCTGGAAAAAGGAACTAAACACAATATAATGAACTAAAGATAGTCTTTTGAACAAATGGTAACAAAACAACCAGATATCCACATGCAAGAAAATGAATCTATTCACAGACCTTATACCCTTCACACCAATTAACTCAAACTGGTCATAAACTTGAATACAAAATTTACAACTATAAAATTTCTAGAAGATAACAAAAGAGAAACTAAGTGACCTTGGGTACAGCAATGAATTTTTTGTTTGTTTGTTTTGCAGACAGAGTCTTAAGCTGTCACCCTGGGTAGAGAGCTCGAGCAACCTCAAACTCTTGGCTTTAAGTGATTCTCTTGCCTCAGCCTCTCAGGTAGCTGGGACTATAGGCACCTGCCACAGTGCCCGGCTATTTTTGTTGTTGTTGTATTTGTCATTGTTACTTTAGCTGGCCTGGGCTGGATTTGAACCTGCCAGCCTCGGTGTATGTGGCTGGCACCCTACCCACTTAGCTATGGGTACCACCCAAGCAATGAATTTTTAGATAAAACACCAAAGACACAATCCATGAAAGAAATAACTGAGACATGGAGCTTCATTAAAATTAAAAATTCGTCTGTGAAAAACAATTTCAAGTAAATGAGAAGAAAGTCACAGACATTCAGACATTAAGAAAATATTTGCAAAAGACATATCTCATAAGACTGTTATTCAAAATACACGTAGAACTATTAAAGCCTAACAATAAAATGAACAACTTAATTTTTAAAAAATGATCAAAAGGCCTCACCAAAGAAGATATATTGATGGAAAATAAACATATGAAAAGATACTCAACATCACGTTATCAAAACAACACTTAGAAACCATATGACCTATGAGAATGGCCAGCATCTAAAACACTGACAACCTCAAAAACTGGTGAGGACACGGAGCAATGGAAACTATCATTCAGTGGTGATCAGACTGAAAAATGGGGCTCAACTTTAGAAGACAGTTTGGTGGTTTCTTACAAACTAAGCATACATTTACTATATGATCCCGAAATTGTACTCCTTGATATTTACCCAAATAGGCTGATAACGTATGTCCACACAAAACCCTGAATATGGATGTTTATAAAATATTTATTTACCATTGCCAAAACTTGAATGAAAGTAAAATGATCTTCAGTGGGTTGGTGAAAAAATAAACTCTAATATATTCAAACAATGGGATATTTTTCAGTGCTAAAAATAGATGATCTATCAAGCCATGAAAAGACACGGTAAAGATTTAATGAATATTACTAAGTGAAAGAAGTCAATCTGAAAAAAGTTGTATATTGTATGATTGCAATGGTATGACTTTCTGGGAATGGCAAAGCCGTGAAGACAATAAAAATTTGGTAGTTTTCCCATGGGTTAGGGAAGGGAGAGGGGTGGATAGAGCACAGAACAATTTTCAGGCACTGAAAGTATTCTATGTTACTATAATGAAGCGTACATGTCATTATACATTTGTCAAAACTCATAGGATATAGATATATTATACCAAGAATGAGCCTAAATGTAAACTATAGAGTTTGGGTGATAAAAAAAACAAAAGTTAAAGACATCTGTAAAGACATGAAACAATGCCCCTTTCCCCCCAAATATTTTTGACTTCACAAAATATACTTTTCATAAAGATTTGTTATTTATGTATGCCATGAGTTTATTATTTTTAAACAAATATTTAAATTCTCGGGTTTAATTTCTAATATGATAAATGTTAATGGATAGCAGTATATATAACAGAAGCTGTTTATAGCGTTTAAGAGTGTAATGAGGTCCTGAAACCAAAGATTTGAGAACCACTGCATTAAATAGCTCCCCTGTAGCTAAGAGGGAAAGGCGACAGGAAATAGAAGCTTCTAAAATCCAGCTAACCCCAAAGAAGAAGGCACAGCACTTGGAAAAGCTCTCCCAACTTGCATAATGGTTTAGATCCAATGTGAATGACAAATAAACAAATAGTTTTGTTTAATTACAAACTGTGTACAAAATTAAGCTAGAAATAATAAAGGAAGAGAGTTAAAGTAGAAAAGGAATTAAATTGGACTCTAGATTTTTAATAGTCTCTAAGGTATTGTTACGTGTTTCAAAATATAGTATTTGTTTAATGCTCAGTGAATTTATGTGTCTTAAACATTTGGGGTTCGTGTATACACGGCACCTGTGCCTGTGGCGTAAAGGTGACTGTTCAGAACATGTTCTGTCATCGAGTCCTGTATGACAACGGCATATGGACTATGGAAGTTTAGAGCAGAGATTCTGGAATCAGACTGCCTGGGTTTGAATTCCAGGTCTTCGAGCTACTTGATTTCCCCATTTTTTAGTCTCATCTATAAAATATGAATGATCGCAAGAGAAACTACCCCACGGTGTTGCTATACTGACAAAATGAGCTAGTTGTGTTGATATTTGATATGGGCTTAGCACAGTGCCTGGCCCATAGTATATGCCATAGTATTTATTTAGTTAAACACATAAGTGTTTAGTTAGTTAATTTAGTTAATAAGTAAAGGCAGAGCTACCCGGTGAGATGCCATGATAAAAAATTAGGACTTTGCTCTGAAGCCAACACAACATTGGGAGCAAATGAGAGTGAGCAACTAAGTAGAAGCAGGTGTCAGACTTTCCGGGTTAGCATGAGTCCATAGGCAAATCTCACATTGAGTCAAAGCTCAGAGATGGAGAGGCTCTAGACCTGAGAGGGAAATGGGATTGGTCCAGACAAACTCTCATAAGAAATATTTCACAAAGATTGAAATTCTTTCAAAGGTCTGAAGGAGGCTTTGCCTGTACAAGCCAACTTCGTCAAGTTCAAGTCACAGCCCTCTTAACCCAGTATCTGCTCCTCCAGCTATAAAAAGTGAGCACCACCACTTGATGGCAGCGCTTTCAAATCATGCAGATAATAGGTGACCATTTCACATGGCTAGATCATTTCCAAATGCTACCTTAATGCACTTTAGAATGTATTTGAAATATTTTGACGTAGAAAGAAGGCAGGGAATTAAAAACAAATTTGTCATGCACATTTTTTTTCCAAGAGAAATTTATATTTGAATAAAAGGAACATTTATTTACTCTGGCATTTATGTTAATCTGTTTTAATCTCATTAAGTAACTGAAAATGCTTTTGAAAACATCCTTATTAAGTACTTTATAATAGTTAAGTGTTAATTAAATGTACTATTCAATAATCTTGTTCAAAAATAAGGTCTTGCTAGTACATGTTAAATTACAGTTTGGTACACATAATTTTACAATTTTTTTTAAACTACAAAGATTTTAACCATTGTATATTCAAAAGTAAATAATGGATTTAATATTTTAAAGTCAAACATAACTTAATTTCCTGTAATTAGATATGTCACAATAGCTAAATTTCTGAGTTGCAATAAGAAATTCTTTTGTTTCAATGAAGTTTTCATTGAAGTACAAAAAAATTGTATCCTGAATGCAAAGTGCTCTATTGTCTTTTCCCCTGAAATGCAAGATCAAGTCATCATTTGAAATCTTATATAACTTCAGAAGTGCAGGAGTAAACTTTCAGAGAAAGGTTGACTTTTTAGTACAGTGAACACCACATGGTAGAAGTCCAATAACAGATAATGACTATAATGAACACTCTCCTTTTAGAAACAGAGGGGCACAGTCTTTCACAAGTTCAAACAAATTCCTTCTCCTGAGATATTACATAAGAGAACTCTGATGCTGTGTAATGGTTTTTCTTCTTTCTGTTCCTCTTGATGAAAAATAGGAAAAAGTGAATAGACATATTTGCTTTTGTTAAGAGGTTATCTCGAATTGAATACTTGTATCCTTAATGTGACATCTTTGTTGAAAGATTGTGAAGTATTTTGTATGTATACATATTTAGGCAGCTTCTAGTCTAAAACATAAGAAACACGAGATTACAAAAGTTACAGACATGCCTCTTGATTATTTTAAAAGAAAACTTATATAGAGTGCTTAATAGTAAATGTATGAAACTGGAGAAAAAATTTATGGAACTTATTTTTTTTCTTTTTTCAAAGGCAACTTTGAATGAGAACATAATCCATCTTTAGCATCCTGTCAATCAGACCATTTTAAACACCAATAGGCAAGAGTCAAGGCATTCTGATTACAGTAGCTGAATCAAAACTGAGACCAGGTTATGCATATAACATACTTAGCACAATGCTTGGCCCATAATGAGCCCTCGGTGGCAACCACAGTAATATATGATTAGTTATAATCTTAGAAGGTAAAGTCTAAGACAGTAATTGGGCTTTCTCTCCATTCCTTCCTGCCTTGCCTGATGATCCTTTGGAGTTAAAGTATGCAAGGAAAAGCCATAGAGGTGACATCACAGGAACAGGAAGATTTTAGGGGCTATCACTTGACTCCCTTTGAGGAAGACAGGAATGCTTCTGCAAAAGGGATCTTAGGGTGATAAACACTTTTCAAGTCCTGCTAGTGGTGGTCAGTGGAGAGGTGGTTTTGCCCTCAGCTCCATCATGACCCCTGTAATCACCGAAGATAAGATGCGTACACACAGTGAGACCTTAGGGATCACATTTTTGCCCTCAGGCACAGAAGTCTTCAAAGCCAAGGGTTTGGATTTTCAATTTACATATAACTTGGTCCCAGACAGTAGAATGGAAAGAATAGATGGGATGCCACAGGTCTCGCTAGCATGGGGACACATGGTGGTGAAGGGGTTATAAGGGAACCCAGACAAGGAAGTTTCTGGACACAGCGTCCTTTTCTCTTCCTTGGGGCTGAATGCCTGTATATGAGTGGGGTAGAGGATAAAATTGGATAGGTTTTTGGAATCTGAGGTTGTAGGGTATTGGTAACTCACTTCTTTTCTGAAGCACTCTAGAAAATTTTCAAGCTTGTCAGAGTAGCCCTTTTCTGCTCCTACCTCCCTCTTCCTACCCAAGCATGTTGAGGCAGCCATGAAGGAGAAATGGTGGCATAATACATTCAGGCAGAGAGAGCTGAAGCTTCCTCCCCTGAACTCCACTCTACCCACAATATACACAATGTGGAAAAGTACAGAATAAGGAGATGTTCTCTCCAGCTCCTGTGAATTGGGAGTAAGTGGCTAAGAGTGGTGCACAGCCCTGAAGTGGTCGCCCTGCCAGTTTGAGGAGGATGATGCAGGTGGTTGCAGGAAGGCAGAGGGGGATAGGGAGGACCCTGCATTCGTGCTGATTCTCACTGGAGGAAGATAGCGGGGACAGGTGCCGATGACCCCAGACCAGAAACTGTACCAGTGATAGTAGGACAAGGTATTAGTTAGAGCTTACTACATAGAAGTCTTCCAGAGGGATTAGAGGAACCCTTGATTTTGCTGAGGTTATGATTAGAAGCAATGGAGACAAATTCTATTTACCTCTAATTTATTAGACACGGTTTTCAATTATTGGGTGAAATATGATCTTGAATAGAGATTAAAGTTTCACTCTCTGATCATGTTCATGTGGTCTGAAAGATTAAACTCGTTACATTATTTCACAGTATTAATTACTTTCATTATTAATATGTGGTGAGGCCGCCCCACAGTGTAGCTGTCTTCTGTATTTCTGTATTTTGTTTCCCAGGATCTGGCAGAATATCTCTAGTACTGATGTTTAACTCTTGAATGTTGGGCCTTCAGTAAAAAGACCTCTTGTTTGGCTGTTAGTCATCTGTGTCTCCTCATGAGCATCTCCTTTGGGCATTGCCTCACATTGGCAGGTAGGAGACAGATGCCCTCCAGTCAAGAAGTGCCAGCTGTTCACCAATCCCCCTTCTTCCTTCCTCCTCCCTTGACTTGAATTTAATTGTTTTTCTCTCCCGTGAAGGGCTCAACTACAACTTGAACTTTACCTAACAAATGCAAACAATGTAACCTAATCATTTGTTCATTTGTATCCTCATATTCATCTGACATTTAAAAAAATAAGAATGAAAAAGAGAATTAGGAAAAAACAAAGGCTAAGTTCCATGTTAAATACAAGTGAAAAATGTAAAGTTCAAAATAAAAAAGGCAGAAAGCATCAATAATCTCAACAGTGTTGTCTCACTGTGTAAGTCCAGGAGTGCCACTTACCTTGTTCTCTGTGTAAACAAAGGTTTCTTGAGTACGCACTGTGGATTTTATTTCTTATAGGTAAATAAATAAATAAATTTCATAAGAATGAATGAAGAGCAGGTAAAAAAATGAGCATTTAAAGTGTTTATTATGGCATTATAAAATAGTGAAAAGGCAGACTCAGTTTAAATGAATAGGGATTATTGAATAAATTATAAAATATTTGTATAATAGAACATTGTTATGCTATTAAATGTGTTATATATCTAGCATGGAATGTTGCTTTCTAAAAAGTATATATTTATTTTTAAAAAATATAGACACAGCAAATGTCAACATTGAGTTTGGGGTGTTGTTTTTTTTTATTGTGCTTGAATTTATAATTTTCTCTAATGACAATATGCTAGTATGTGTAAAATTAAATTTCTCTAATAAGACAATTTTACATCTCATTTATTTTTGTGTAGTTTAACCCATCTGATCTTTATTTGTTCATATGGTCCTGTTTTTATTCTTAGATGTGTCTAATTCCAGTTCATTTACTTGCTCATGTGCATAAATGTTTAAGTAAACTTAAGGTCATTTGACAGTTTTAAATAATTGGTTCTTGTTTTCTGAGAACATGTTATATGTCTCTGTATAATGATGTGCATTCTTCATGAGCTTGAGTAGTATTTTGGGATTTCCTTAACATAAGGGAATCATATTTACTGCCATTGTTTGCTGCTACCGTCGGGAATGGCAAACTCCCCATTATTGTGTCTACTTAATTGATGTTGTTATTACTCACCTTGCTACATCCCAGTTTTGCTTTTGTTTTTGAATGAATTGTTTTGGATTTTCTACAAAATGACTATATCATCTACAAGCTAATTTTGTTCTCCTTTCAGTGTCTAGAATAGTTTTCTTTTTCTTGTATGATGTCATTCAGTGACATAATGGACACTGGCTGGTGCTGTCGCAGTGGTCAGTGGCATCTTAATAGTTGTGTAGGGCCTAGGAAAATATTATAAGATCCTGGGAAATATGCCAAATTATAAATAAATGTTTTTAATAATATAATCTCATCTTTGTAAAATGCATATTTTAAAGGAAGGACCAAATAAAATTTGTATTTTAGTGTTTATTAAGTAATAATCATTGGTCTAGAAGTTTGGCAAAATGTGTTGTAATTACTATTAGCATTTATCTCTTATTATATAGTAATGAATTATAGTTGTATGTATGTATGAGGTACAAAATGATATTATGATTTTTTAATACATTATAGAATGATTAAAGTAAGCTTACTAACCTACACATGACCTCAAATATTTGATCCTTTTTGTGATGAGAACACTTGAGATGTGCTCTTAGTGATATTGAAATGTGTAGTATTCAATTACTATACTCACCACGTTGTAAAATTGGTCTCATAAAAAAGTCAGACTTACAGTCCTAACTAATGCTCTGTACTCTTTAATTCTCATCTCTCCATTTCTTACAACCCCCAGCTTGGGTTATAAATGATTCTGCTCTTCTTCTATGAGTTCATTTGTTTCGGATTCCACATGTAAGTGAAAACACAGTATTTGTAATCCTGTACTGGATTTATTTCTCTTAGCATAATGTTCTCCAATTCCATCCGTGTTGTCACAAATGTCAATGAATTTCTTTTTTAAGGCTGAATAGTATTCCATTGTGTATATATACCACATCTTACTCATTCATTTATCAATACTTAGGTTGAACCTATGACTTGGCTATTTTGGATAGTGTTGCAATGGACATGGGAGAGTAGACATCTCTTAAGTATACTGATTTCAAATCTTTCAGATAAATCCTCAGAAGTGGGATTGCTGGTATTTCCTGTTTTAGTTTTTTGAGGACCTTCCATACCGTTTTCCATGATGTCTGTACTAATTTACATTCCCACCAACAGTGTACAAGAGTTCCCTTTTCTCCACATCCTTGCCAACATTTGTTAGCCTTTGTCGTTTTGTTAATAGCCATTTTAACAGGTATGAAGTGATATCCCACTGTGTTTTAATTTGCATTTTCTTAAGGATCAGAGATGTCAAGCTTTTTTTCATTCATTGGTCACTCTTTCATACATCTTTTGAAAAATGTCTATTCAGGTTCTTTTCCCATTTTTTTTCTTTCTTTTTTTTTTTTTTTAAGAGACAGAGTCTCACTTTATCACCCTCAGTAGAGTGCTATGACATCATAGCTCACAGCAACCTCCAACTCCTGGACTTAGACAATTCTCTTGCCTCAGCCTCCTGAGTAGCTGGGACCACAGGTGCCTGCCACAATACCTGGCTATTTTTTGTTACAGTTTAACTGGAGCTGGGTTTGAACCCACCACCCTATGTATATGGGGCCAGTGCCCTACACACTGAGCCACGGGTACTGCCCTCTTTTCCCATTTCTTAATCGGATCATTTCCCTTCCACAGTGTAGTTTGGGTACCTTATTTATTACACATATCAATCCCCTGTCAGATATATGGCATGCAAATATTTCCTCTCAATAGGTAGGTTGTCTCTGCCTCTGTTGGGCAGAAGCTTTTTATTTTTTGATAAAATTCCATTTGTTGGACAGTACTTGTGTCTCAAAGGAGTAGGGCACCAACCCCATATACTGGAGGTGGCAGGTTCAAACTCTGCAGTGGCCAAAAAAAAAAATTCATTTGTCTATTTTTCTTTTCTTGTCTATGCTTTTAGAGTCAAATCTGAAAAATTATTTCCCAGACCAATGTCATGTAATTTTTCCCCTATGTTCTTCTCTAGTAGTTTTACTGTTCCATGTCTCTTTAAGTTTTCAATCCATTTTGAGTTGATTTTTGTATGTCCTGTAAGATAAGGGTCCAGTTTCATTCTTTTCTTTTCTGTATGGATATCCAGATTCCCCCATACCATTCATTGAACAGACTGTTCTTTTCTCATTTTTTATTCTTGGCACATTTGTCAAAAATCAATTGACCATAGATTTATGAGTTCATTTCTCTGGTGACACCACAGCACTCTACTGAGAGCAACAAAGTGAGACTCTTTGTCTCTTAAAAAAATTTTTTTTCACTATGTTCAAGGTAATTATTGATAGTTAATTGATTTCTGCCATTTTGTTAGCTGTTTTCTGGTTGTTTTGTAGAAACTTCCTTCCTCTCTAGCTGTTTTCCTTTGTGGTTTTCTGTAGTAGTTATGTTTTGAATACTTTTTATTTTGTTTTGCATATCCCTTATAGATTTTTGCTTTGAGATTACCAAGAGGCTTACATAGAATATCTTGGAACAGTCTATGGCAAACTGATAATAGTTTTATTTTGATTGTATACAGAAGCTCTTACTTTTACTTTCCTTTGCTCACATTTTGTGCTTTTGAGGTCTGAATTTAAACCATTTTTAAAATATGTATACCTTGGTAATTTATTTTGTTATAGTTATTAATAATTTTGTCCTTTAACCCACCCTCTGGGGATAAAGTTACAGGAAGTTGGATGTTCACTTCTTGGTTCTGTTTTCCCACTGTAATTTCTAGGGAATCCTTTCTTGTGGTGTTGTGCTGACTCGAAGGAGGAAAAGGGGCAATGTGATCAAAGTGAGACCATTTATCCTGTCTTTTCAAGGTGGATTTCATTCACTTCTATGGGACATAGAGGTGACTCAGGCTTATTTCCACAGGCTGGGATTTTCATCCAGGTGTTTTTATCTATGAATCATTGCTGGTCGATCTTCTTGTGGTTGAGGGTGCAAGCAAAGCCTGAGAACTCCTATTTCACTATCTTGCTTTAGCATTTTAAATATTTTAAAAATATCAATCAAAGACATTTATTGTTATCAGCTTTGATTGTATTCTCAGGAAAATTGATTTCTGACCTTTACTATAGTGATGTGCTATTTTTAAATCATGAGTTTAACTGTGATTATAAAATAATGCAATAGGTTGTATTTCTCATAATTTCATTCATTAAATTTTATTATAAAATGAAACCTGAAAGTATTTTCATTTTTGCATATTTCTATAAACAGTAGACCCTCCATAGTTGACCACTTCCCTACACTACCACCTCTTTAAGTTGACCTAATTTCCATAGACTAGACATGCACCACTAGGCCTAGTTACTTGTGTTGACCATCGCTGTGTGTTGACCAGTGTGCTGCAGTCCCTTGAGTGGTTAACTTACAGAGGTTCTACTGTATTTTATCATTGAAAATCATTGCATGGCTTTCTAAAAACCAAAGATTAGTAATAATTTTAAATACATTTAAATTTCTTACTCTTGAAAGCCCATCTAAGCAGAGAGGAACTTTCTGCCAATTCTATTTTGCAATGTCACCCCTTCTGGTCATATATCCAATTATTTCTAAGTTAATATACTCCTTTACTAATTAAAATCTGTTTTTTTAACCAGAGCATCAACATTTCCTAGGAATTTTGGAAAGCACATGTTTCTAGCCCCATCCAGTACCTACTGAATAAGAATCAACAGTTTAAGTTTTTCACATGATTCACATGCACATTAAGGTTTGAGAAGACTGGGCCAAGAGTGATAAATGCTTTCCATTTTCTTCTACTTTTTGGCTGATTTTATTTAGTAAATCCCTACTTAAACTCATTCTTTTGAGTGAAAATAACTATCATAATGCTTTTCTGCTCAGCCTAAAATGAATTTCATTTTCTTTGACTGACTAGGGGGAAATGTGGCTACATGATTTCAAGACAAACAAATCAAGATATAGTTGAAGTTTTCCTGGAAAAGTCAAAGGTGAAAAAAAGTCACAAACCATTACTTAAGTATTACCTGCCAAAACTAGACACATTATTTGAGTGATAAGATTCCTTCTTTTTATCTACCAGTTTATATAAAACAGACACATAGATTCCTATATATAACCAATTACCCCATCATACTTTATGGATGACTTTTTTTTGCTGCCAGAACTTCATTTTGGTGAAGGTGAGTTCTTTCAAATCTATACTTTTTAAAAAATACGAACATTTGAACTAAAACAACTATGAGTTAGATGGTCCCAAATTGTTTGACATTCCTCTTTTCATTTCTTTAACACTGAAGAGTCAAATGTTCTTTGCTTTCAAACAGAATCCCCTTTTAAGCCACAGAATGCAAGACAAGTGACATCGGGACTTCAGGACTAGGTCAAAAGACACTATGCATCTCCCACCTTGCCTCTTAAAACCCATGATAACTGAATGCTTCCCAGTGGATTACCCCTCCAAGAGCCAGCAATCATGCTTGAGAATCCCAGGCCATTTAGAGAGCTGATGTACATTTGCTCTGGGTGACAGGCCTGGGTGGGTAAGTCATTTTAGAAGTCCAGTCTTCAGATGACTGGGGGTCCCACCAATATGTGACTGAAACCATTTGAGAGGCCACAAAAACTCCCCACTGAGATTATGCTGCATTACTGACTATAAGATCACAAGCAAAATAAAATAATTTAAGTTGCTAAATTTTTAGCTAATTTATTCAAACTATTAACAATAAAATTGTTTAGTTGTAAATACCTTGGTAATCTCAGATTGCTAAAATGCCATATGCCTAATTTTATTTTGTTTTTCTAAGCTTAGTACCTGATTGAGTTAAAGGACAACAGAAATGAATTTAGAGAGCACTGTTGCTCAGTAGAATGGAATCTGTAGAGTAAAGGCAGTAGCTCTAGGTGTTGGAATCCATAAAAAAGCCCAGTGCAAGCTGATGAAGAGGGTTGCCTAAGAAGCAAGAAAAAACTGATGAATAAAAGAATAAAAACATTGTTGGTGATTTTTTCAGAAGTCTTTTCTGAATGTGACATTGTCTCGCTGCTTGTTCCAGAGCAGAAGTGTTTTTCCGGTCATGATAACAAAAAGTCATTTTTTTAAAATATGAAAACAGTCCAATTATTTTCAACTATTCAATGGTAGTGATTTCTAACACGTGGATAAAATAATTTCTAGTTTAAACTTAAAAATTATTACTTAAGGGGAAGGCTAGTTTTAGACTACAGTTAGGAATTCTTGACTTAAATCATAACTAAATGAAAGGTCAGAGGTAAAAAAAAATCAACATTTTATGGGGTTTTTTTCCCCAGAGTCCAAATAATTTATCCTTCCTGCCTCTGCAAACTAGTCCCATCGTCTACATCACTGTGTAAATATAGGAATTCTTCTTTTGGTCCTCACCCAGGTGAGGTTTTTGTCATAGTTTAAAATAGTGCATAGGAATTCTGGGTTTATACAGCATGGGAACAACTAATGAGCACTCATTGGATCACTGTGGGTTTGGGAAGTGTGTTGTTTTTCTCATGAGCAATGGCCCCATTGCCCAAACACTCCTGCTGCTGCCTTCCCCTGGAGTGGCCCTGGGAATAGTTGGACTATATCCTGCAGGAGAAAGGCTAAAGGCAAAGATGTTGCCCTACTGTGAATTGAGGTTGGTAAATGGCAAACAGACTCCCCGAAATGTAACTTAAAGCAATGTGCTATGGTTACGAATTACTGGGAAATTGCAATACTTTTGAAGAAAGAGAAAAGGATTAACTCAGGACACAGTTTCCTATGAGTGAGTCAGAGCTAGAATGGCAAAGAGTCAACTCAAAATATAGGTGAAAGATACACTTACCATATAAAAACACTTTTCATTTACAGTTACCTTCCTCAGGTTCAGCTGATTGCTCACATATTTTTAAATATGATTACCAATAAAACAATGAAAAGAAACTTAAGAAGTAATATAATAGAAAAATAAAATAATTCAATTGTCTAAATATGTTTTTATTCCCTGCTATTCCTAATATAATAATAATAATTGTTGAATCTTAGGTTTTATGTTGTTTCCGTGTCTCTAGCTCAGACTTCCTTGACATCTGATCGAGGGTGTTATGTTAGATGGTACAAGTGAGTACTTTGCAGAACAAGAATAATGCATTTTACTTCCACTTTTAGATAAATAAATATATTTACATCATCTTCGATTATGGGCAGCCTCACTTCTGATTATGGAATGAAATCATTTGATTTTGGCAACTTTCCTACAATTCTGGGAAACACTCTCTTCTGTGCTTTTGTTTTCCAATGCTTACTCGTCAAATCTTTCCATGCCTCATCACTTCCATGACTTTATCCTTGCTCTAGCATATCCAAAGGATGAAAGCCTTTACTGAAACAGAGGAGGATTTATCTTCAGTCATCCTATAATCCATATTTATTCACATGGAACAATATGTGAACTAACTTGAATCCATATTTGTTCACAAAAACAATATGTGAACTGACTATCCTGTTAGTCAAGTTATTGAGTGATATCTTGATTCATGGTAAGTGTGCTGTGGAAGGTTGATTTGAACACATCTCCTGCCTTCCTGCCACAAATTAGAGGTTATGGTATCATACCCAAGATTCAAGTTTGCCGCACACCCAACCAGGGAGACTGTGGGAAAAAGGACTATGGGAAATAATGTTCCCTATTCTGTCCAGTACAAAGTTGGGGGTTGGGGGTAAGAGAAGGCCGATAATCTAAGATGAGACAAACTTTATTCAGTTAATCTATATTTCTGGTTTGTAGGGCTTTCCAAAATGTACCTTACAAATGATTTAGACTTTCTATAAAATTTTGTATTTGAAAACAAGAACACAACAGGGTGCAGGGAGATTTCAGAACTGATTAGAGTGTGTGTGTATTGTCAGACAGACTTGGGTTTAGGTCCTGCCTCTGTGACTTTGACTTTGACTTTGGGCAAAGAACTTAGATTTTTGGCCCTCCATTTCCTCGTGTGTCATATGTTCATTCAGCCCCAACATCCCATCCCTGTTTTCATTTAGCTGTTCTCCATCTGTGCTTTTTAGGTATAGAAGAGCCTCTCCTTTGACTTAAGCATCCATCAGCCTTGGTCTAAAGAGATCATGATAATTGCACTTCTCCTGCTGGAGATTATTTTAGAGATAGACATGATACCCATTTATGACACTGAGACCTAAGGCAGATCAGTCTGGAAGAATTATGAGGAAATTTTCCTTTCTCCGGAAGAGATCTGTTGGTGGAAATAGCCCTTTCTCACAGTGCTCACCACTGTGGGAGGATGTGATCTTTAGAACTGTGGCAGTCATCTTGCAGGCAGGCAGGGACAAGCTAGAGTAACCAAAGTCCGTGTGCTAGGGAGAAGGACAGAGAAGGAAGTGACACCAATGCTTTCAGCCTTGGGCATTTCATGAGTTGCTGCACTAGTGAACTTGAGACTTTCTATCATGGGAAATACTCAGTTCTTCCTCATGGATAAATCAATTGATTAGGTTCCTTGTGGGGCTTAGCACCCAGAGCTTCATAACAGACTGATTCTGTATAACAGGAATTCATATACCATATAGCAGACTTTTTCAAGAAAAGAAAATAAGACATATGCAAAAGTAAACATTGAATACATTGCTTTTCACGTTGAATATCATCATTGTAAATATCATCAGTGTTATATAATGAACATCATCATCATCATCATTATTATATCATAGTGTTCCAAAGTAAGAAATTTTAAACTAGGAAGGTTAAGTGACTTGTCCAAAGTCACACAGTGAACAAGTAGTGAAAGAAGGACTAGAACTTCAATTTCCGGACTCCTCCAAGACCAGATGCTTTTCCTCACATTGTGGAAACTTACACATCAGAGATGTATCCATATATCATTTACTTTCTATTTTCTAAACCTCATGGACTCTAAATTTTCTAGAGTTTATTTTCTTCTTTCTAAAAGGTTGGAACACTACACAGAACTACACGGGAAATAGTTAGTTGTTCCCTCTTTGTAAAAAATTTGATTTATTTTTCAGATACCAACATTCATCTTCATATTTTCTGCTGAGGAAGTCATAAAATAAAACGTTAAAAAAACTCATTTTAAGATCTGGAAAATGGAAAGTGCAAAGGAGTAAAGGCCATATATTTTTGTTTTTTTCATATAGTAAATACTACATCTTGCCTGCCTGGCTGTCAGCTCACTCCGTGTTTTATTTCATTGTGTTTTTTTACAATGATAGGAGAGCTGAAAATATGGAGCTACAGTGCTGGTGTGGGGCTTGGAATACAGGAGGGGGAAGTCAAAGAAAATTATGGGAGGAAATAACCCTATGTTATTACCCCATTTGCTTCAATTTTCTAACTTCTTCACAAATTGAAGCAGCAGATAGTTTTTATTGCTCTTGGTGATGTCATAGTTGTCTGGAAAAATTTATTTCAGAGCTTTGAAATAAATTTTGTTTATAATAAACTAGGCCACTTTGATTTTTATGCTTTTTTCCTGACCTTTTGATTTCAGGATGACTGGTTTTTAAGTCTCACAGCATTTTCTAGCAGATTTGTGTTCAGCAAAGAAAAGAAACTTTCTTTGTCAACTTTAACTGTGTGTCATTGTCAGGGAAAAATCATGAAATGTGCCATTATTCTTTTGTAGAATCATCTCCCAAAGAAGTACTGTTCTCCCATTAAAGTTTTAAAAATGACTTTAGACACTTATGGCATTCTGTGAGAATTAGATGATGTGGAAAAATACTGTTTCTCTTAGGTTTTCAAGACCTTATATGTAGTTACTCAGATAATTTGATGTGTGCTCATTCCAGCTCCCTTCTGATTCAGGTTGGTGGAAACCACTTAGAAATTTATTTTCCAGTGCCCCATGCCAAGAAAACCATAGGATGAATAAAATTCTTCAATGGTGCAGATCTGATCTCTTAATATTCGTGGAGCTTTTGAGGATAGATTCCCCCAAATCCACTCCATCTGATATCTAAAGTAGTAATAGTAACGTCATTTCTCTTGTCTGTGGTTGGTCTGGGCATTTGATCCATTTTCAGCAAATGATCAAGGGTGGAAGCTAGCTGTGGCCAGAAGAGGGAAATTCCCGAATCAATGAGACCTAGAGATGGTGTCATAGCCAGGTTCCCCAAGGAAGCAGCCAAGATGTGAATCTTTGTAAAAGGTTTATACTGAGGGTGTATTCTCTGGAGAAGAGTAATGGAGAGAAGCAGAATGGAGTGCTGGAAAAAAGCAAGAATGTGTTTTCTGGTGAAGGCTGGCTTCAACCTGGTCCACAGGAAGCCCTGGGAGTAAAAACTGCACCCTGAAGTTCATTCCATCTTGGGAAATGGGATGAACCTTTGTATCCCCATGTTAGTGAGTCATTAGTCATGGGGTTTTGCCCTCCTCCTTCTAATCTAAAAAGGGGCATCACCTTGCATGCAAGGTGGCTCCTGCTTGGCCATATGCAATTCTCACAGAAGCTTAGGAGCAAGTGTGCTGTCCTAGGGAAGGGGATCTGGATAGGGCACCAACAGCCCCTTATTGATGTTATGTCTGAACCTACTATGGTTCTGGGGATGGTGTCCACCCATAGAAGAGGGCAGGGCAAACCAATTATGAAGAAATGGAGCCAGAGATACTCTAGATTTCTAATGCAGTAGCCACTCAGACTCAATAAGTCTGGGGATTTTGCCAACAAAATACTCTAGTTGGTATAATACTCATAAAGAGATAGTATTTCAATGTTGCTATTATAATAGACACACTGGGAAAGAGGACATTCAAACAGCAAAGGCAGATACAAAATCAAGATATGTCTTTTCCCTGCTCCCTATTCGTAGCTATCTCCTTGGATAATTTGACTATCTTAATTCTTCTGATGGTATCCTCCATAAATATGACTAATATACTTCTATTTCTATTCCTTTATCTACTCTAAGTAGTATCATTTGACTCCTTCCCCTAAAACAAGAGAAATTTAACTCATTTACGTTACCTGTATTCCCGTGCTCTTCTACTAATGTTTATTAGTTACATATTTTTTACCGTTTTGATTTTGTCATGTTAGAGTCTCAAAAATATATTCATAACTCTTTTATGGATTCATCCACCTTAGGTGGTTTCTCACTCCAGATATAAAGTAAAGGAATATGTACCCAACACTCCCCCAGCCCCTCTCCTTGCCACTTAGCTCTACCATTTTCTTGTAGTTAGGTTTTATCATAGTTATATTTCCTAATGCTTCATTTCTCCACAAGCCTTAGAGCTGACCTTGTTTAATTCCACTACTGCAGATCATCCTAGGGTCAAGAAAAAAGGGAAGAGATAGAAAGTGACAACAAATGGTGACAAGGCAAGACTCTTCCATGGGGATGCCAAGATTTCCCTCCTTTTCCTCATCACACTGAGAACTTCCCTCCCAGAGTAGTTAGTCCAATAAATAAACTTTACACATACATATCAATATTTCTATTGCTTGTGGAGGAATAAACAGATGAAAAGCAGAAAGGAGCATTACAATTTACCCAGAAAGTCAATATCTCTTTGTTTTGGTAACTGTAATGCTGGAACCAGGAATAAGAGCCAAACATTAGTGTGGTTAATGTTAATAGAGTATTATTTTGTTCTTTGTTACCAAGATTCAGAATCCCAAAAGACAAGGAAATCATTCTCAAAGTCTGCCTTACTTTGAGAGAACTTCACAGAGTTCTTAGACCCTCCCATAAAATGACTATTTTTAGCTATACATCTAATCTCTAGCTTCAGGACTCTTTGTCACATTTCTAATCTGTACATGATGCATCTGGTGTTTTTTCTTCAGCCTGGGATCGTGATGGCCTTCACAGTGTCAGAGCCAGGGGGACTGGCGGACGTGACTAACTGATAACTAGTGAGATCATTAAGTAACTTTTACAGATAAGGAGGGATTGAGGCTGTTTCTTTTCTTACAATATCAAAAATTCTCAACACCTTTTACTTTAAACCTGTTAGCAATTTTAAACACAAAATATATGCTGTAGTGACCCTGGACAAATCACTTGACTTCTACAGACTCTATTTCATTATATCTTTTCAAAAATATGTACTGAGTTCCTATCATGTGCCAATGCATAGCTATTAGAAACCATCAGACTTGTGGAAGAGAAAGAAACAGAAACAAAGAATTATAAATACAGTGTGAGAAAGACTGAAATAAATAAAGATATGTACACAGAACAATGGGGCCAGAAAAGATAGAGAAGTCAATTCTCCCAAGGATAAGGGATAGTGAAGGCCTCACCTCTCTAATGAAGCTTAGGAGTCCCAAGGGATGTCTGTATATTACTAGATAATCACTCAGACTCCTCCAAAAAGTAGCACTTTGAGATCAGTAAATTACTTTTAAGTGGAATTTCAAGTCATTTGGGGCAACAGGCTGCCATTCTGGGTTGCAGTAACTGATTTCCACCATTATTCTTCTGAACTTCCTTTATTATTAGCATGACTCACACTTCTCTCCTTCAGTTGATCCCTTTCAGTGGTAACATTTGCTAGAGCCTATTATTCTGAACAATCCATATATTCTAATTAATTGTAATTCTATCTTTAGTTATTCATTTTTCATTGTTTATTGATGTATTCTTTTCCTACCAAACACTGCTATTCTCAGAACAACAGAAATTTATTGCCTCGGAGTTCTGAAGGCCAGAAGTCCAAAATCAAGGTATGCTATATCTAGGGGATATATTTTCTAAGGAGCAATCCATCCTTCCATCCCTCTTATACCTTCTGAGAGTTGCTAGAAATCCTTGGCATCCCTTGATTTGTGAATGCATCACTCTAATTACATAGCTGTTTTCTGTCTGTATATCTTCCCACTATCTTCCCATGCTACAAGGTCTGAGAATTAAGTTCTCCAGCTTGCCACATGTGCTTACATTGGCAGCACTGTACATATGCAAACAACTCAATGAGGTTTCATAACCTTGGTATATCAGGGTCTCACAGGTGTGCTTATGTCAATGTATGGTGATGTGTTGCTGAGTAGTGTCATTTTGCTGTTGTGTGTTTTTTATGTGCCATTGTGAAAATGTTAGAGCTTGAATTAGAGCAATGAACAAACATTAAATTTCTTGTTAGACTTGGCAAGAGTGGGAATGAAATCAGAGCCATGTTAGTCCAAGTTTATAGACATAGTGCCATGAAGAAAACAGCGATGTACAAAAATGGATTAAACACTTTTCTGAAGGGAGAGAAACCATCACTGATAAAGAGGGGTCAGGGCAGCCAGTAACAAGCAGAACTGATAAAAACTTTGCAAAAATTCATCAAACTACAAGTCAAAATTATCAGGTAAGTGTGAGAAGCATAGCAGACCAAGTAAACATTGATAGAGAAAGTTAGGAAAATATTAATTGAAAAGCTTAGCTTATGAAAGATGTGTACAAAAATGGCCCCAAAGAAACTCACTAATGAACAAAAGCCAAGACCTCACGTGGTACTGTGTATGAGGGAGTTTTTATCCAGTAAATAATACTGTGTTGCAACACCCTTCATGCTCCCTTGATACGGCCCCCCGTGACTTTTTTTCTTTATGCAAAGGTAAAGGAAATATTGAAAGAAAGACATTTTGATGACATTCAGGATGTCTACTAGTTTCAAATTAGTATTGAGTACATTGGATACATGGTTTTATATTCTTGTGATAGTTTACTAGGGTGAACATTCTTTAACTCCAACCAGGTAAATACAAAAGATGTAAAGTCTCCATCTTTATTAAAGATGAGTAATATTCCATTATATATATTTTTTCCATACATATATCCCATGTATGTTTTATATATGTATTCCATACATATGTTTATATACTATATATAATGTGTATTCATTCCATATATATGTATATATACCATTATATATTCCATATACTTATTTATGTACCATATATATGTTGTATGTATTCCATATATACTTAATGGTTATTTAATCCACCTATGGGTTTTTGGGCACTTGGGTTGTTTCCACATCTTTGAGATTGTGAATTCAGCTGCTACAAGTATTCAAGTACAAATGTCCTTGTGACAAATTGATTTTTTTTTCTTCTGGGTAGATACCTAGTAATGGGAGTGTGGGATGAAATGGAAAGCCTACTTAGCTCTTTGAGGGTTCACCCTAATTTTTTTCCACAAAGTCTGTACTAGTTTATAATCCCACCAAGAGTGTGAAAGTGTCTTTCCACATCCACCCCAGCATCTGCAGCTTTGAAACTTTGGGCTATTCTCACTGGAATTAGGTGGTATCTCAAGGTCATTTTAATTTGCATTTCTCTGATGACTATGGACAACTAGCATTTTTTCATGTGCTTGTTGATCATTCATCTGTCTTGTTGGCAGAAGTTGCTGTTTATGTCTATTGCCCAGCAAGTAATTGGATTGTTTGCTCTTTTCTTGTTGATTTGCTTGAGTTCTTCATAGATTCATAGCCCATGTCAGATTCATAACATGAGAATATCTTCTTCCTTTTTGAAGGTTACCTATTTGCTTTCATATTGAAACAGAAAAAACCTAATTAGCCAATGCAAGAAATAAAAACAAATCAGGAGGCATCACATGACCAGACTTCAGATTGTACTACAAGTCTATACTGATCAAAACAGTATGGTATTAGCATAAAAAACAGAGACATAGATTTGTAGAACAGAATAGAAAACCTAGAAATGAAACTGGCCTCATGTTGGCATCAGATCTTTGATAAACCAAACAAAAGCATACACTGGGGAAAAAATATTTCTGTTTAATAAAAAATGATGCTGAAAGAATTTGTTAGCCATATGTAAAAGGCTGAAACTGGACCTGCACCTCTCACCACTTATAAAAGTTAACTCATGTTGAATAAAATATTTAAATATAGGACATAAAACTATAAAAACTCTAGAAGAAAGTGTAGGAAAAACTCTTAATGATATTGGGTGGGGAAAGATTTTATGAAGAAGACTCTATTGGCAATAGCAGCAAAAACAAAAATAAATAACTGAGACTTGATCAAGCTTAAAAGCTTCTGTACATCTAAGGCCCCAATAAACAAAGCAAATAGGTATTTTTCCTCTTCTTTTAAATCTTATTTCTTTTAAGTCACCTGCCTTCCTCTTATAAGGGTACATGTGATTGCATTTAGGTCCCCTCCGGATAATCTGGAATAATTTCCTCATCTCAAAATTCTCAATTTGATCACATGTGCAAAAATCCTGTTTCCAAATAATGCAACATGTACAGGTTCCAGAGATAAGAACCCGATGCTTTGGGTTGATCTAATTCAATCTAGTATAGAGTTTGCAAAACTAAAAATATTATTCAAAGGCAATAAACATGCATGACAGTATTGGGTGGTTATTAGTAAGGTCGGCTCTAGAGTCATCCTAACTTGGGTTCAAGTTCTTGCTCTTCATTATATTACCCATGTGTCTTTGAGCTGATGATTTAACATTCCCATACCTCATTGTCCTAATCTATAACATTGGGCCAATATTACCATCTCTATAAAAGGCAAGTGAGGAATAAATAAGACAATGTATTTAAGACACTGAGCGTGTGATTTGCACATAGCAAGATTTCAGTGTTACTTATTGATAAAATTAGTAAGAATCGTAGTGGAAGAGAAGAATGCTGTGAAATTTCCAATATTTTCCTCAATTATTCTCTTTTACATTTAAAATTATTTCCTCTTGAATTACAGAAAATGATAGAGACCAATTGAGTACTTTTATTCTAAGGAAAAGACATCAAAATAACATCTATAAAATAATGGAATCAATACACTGGGAGCAGGAGACTCCACAGGCAGAAATACTGAATAGAAACAAATGGGGATTTTAGTCTAAATCGTTTCCCTTACAGCAACACAAATACAGAATTGACTTCTAAGAAAATGCACAAAAGAAAATAGCAGAAATGCTTTTAAACTAGTAGACATTAATTGCTTAAAGGATGACTAAAAGAGAAACCATAATTTTAGATTAAAATAGAATGTAAGTGGATATGATTGTTAGTCTAAGCAGCCCTCTTTTAGTGTACAATACATTTATGTTTAAAAAAACATAAAAAGAAATATTATCAAGGAAGCAAAGGATCCTACAAAATTCTGTTGCTTTTTTAAGGCAACAATTTGTGAATCCACTCTGAATGGATGCTGCCTCCATCATTGGCCAGTGTGTAGATCTTTCATTTTGGTTAAAATGGTTTCCTGTCCATTTCTTTATTTTCAATTTGGAGTTGAAGAAAATTTGAGAGGGAGATATGAAAGGGTTCAAATCTATTTCACATCAACTCTAAATTTGATTTTGGAGAAAAAGTCTATGTGAAGTGTAGATGAGTATAAAGAAGTCAATTTCAGGGGAAGAATTCCCTGAAACCACAAAATAGATACTTAAAATGACTGAATCAGCCAAGTATCTCTTTGTCCATTTTATACATGAAATGATTGCATTCAAAATGGAGCACAGCTCCCCCTCCCAAAATTATGTATGAATACCAATGTTTTATTGGAGAACAAAATCTATATGTGATGCTTTTTTCCCCTTCCTCATACAGAAAGAAGCACTATTCCCTTTTCAATTTTGTCTTCAGCAGTTCTTACCAATTTCCTTATAATTCAAGGCTACCAATATCACTTCTCTGACACTGAATTCTAATGGGATTCTTGTTATTGCTTTCCCGTAATTGAATTGTTAAAAAGCCTCTTGTAGTAACTATTAGCACACCTTTTTTATTTGCAGCAACATTCTCATTCGTCCTAAGCAAAGTCAGGCTGTAATAACTTCCCATGATGGCAGGGTTTGATTCAGTAGGTTTGGCTAAAGGCTCAGAAATCTGGATTTCTTAAAATCTCCAGTAGCTTTATTTAGACACTATTTTCTGGTAGTTTAAATAAACTAATATGCAAGTTAGTATGAGAACCTCTCTAGAAAAATGGCATGTACTATTCTTTAAGGAAAAACTATAATTCTGCTTTATGTGACTTCTAGTGCCCTGGTGTGACAATATTTATGCTTTAAGTGTATGCATGTGTATCCACAGATGTGTGTTTTAGAATGTCTGGGATGATACCTATTTACTTCAAAACATGTGGAAATAATCTTGATTTAGATTAATGGAAATAGGAAAGCAAGAATAGTCTCTTAATAACTCAAAATGTTTAAAATTATTTGAGAATGGATTATAATTCTAATAAATATAAATTACAGTAACAATGAAATGATGGCCTAGAATATTTTAGTACCAATGTTCTTAATCTTTTTTACTTCCTTCGAATCATGATATTTTAATGATTGCATATATCTTTTAAGTTGTTTTAAATCTTTTCTTTTTTAGAACAAAATTGCCAGTAACTAACAACAAGAATAATCACAATGTTAACAACAACTGACAACCTTTAAGTGGCACTATGGAAAGAATTTTATATGTAATTTAAATTCACCACCTTACCTTATCAGAGGGAAATTGTTCCTATTCCTATTTTACTGATGAGGAAATCCAAGTGCTATAAATTTAAGGAACAAAGAGTTAAATCACATAACTAAAAACTGATCAGGCTAAAATGATCCTATGAAATCTAATTGAAAGCATAATATCTCTATTAAATAAATAAAACTATTCCTATGTAAAGATGTGGCAGTTTAGAGCACAAGCTTACCTGCAACTTTGCAAAATTTTACCTCGGGACATGATGTCCTGAGACCAGATTTTCATTTCTTCATTCATTGATTGTTCACCATGGTAACCAAAACGAATTATTAACTAAAGGGGATTATACTTTGGAAAAAGGAGAGCTTTATTTTTCTTGAGGGGTAGCAACTTTCAGGGTGGCCATTCTGATAGGTTGGGAAGCTAAGCTCTGGCCAGAAGCTTCAAAGAAGAGGCAGAGGCAGTAGGATTTTACAGAGTGTGGGGTCAAATACGCAAACTTAACAAGCTGTAGGAGGAATCATAAATATTTACAAAGGGAAATCACACGTTTGTAATTGTACTTTTATTTCTCCCATCCCATCGCTGGTGGGAACTCAGTTTTAAGATATTTCTAGGGTCCTGCTGGCCAAGAGGGGTCCATTCAGTTAACAAAGAGTTTAGAATTTTGGTTTTGGTTCACGATATTATGTCTACCTTCCAAAGGAAATTTATTTTGGACTATAAGAGCAGACACATGGACGCTAGAGATAGCCATGAGACCGGAAAGCTTTAAGGACAGAAGGGACTGTGGGTAAAGACCTAAGTGAAATTAAGCCTCTGTGATTCACTGTATTGACAACACAGGCAGGAGAGAAAACAGCATGAGTTTGGAGATTAAACATTTGTTTTCTGAGTGTAGTGAGAAGAGCTCTTGAGAGTCTAATCTTTGAGACTTTCCTTTCTCACTGTTCTTTCTAATCTTTTCCTTGTCAGTCTGAGGCACCTCATGTTCTCCGAGGGAACCAGGGCTCCTCTGGCAGGAACGTGAAGAGAAAAACAATCATTTTCAGTAATCATTTCGATTTCCACACTTGGCTTCCAAGAATCAAAAGAGAAGTCTTGCAGGAGAACTCTGCCAAGAAAATTACTTGAAAGAGAAGAGCACCAGGCCCTATCATCTGGGAGGCCCCGTAAGACCCCAGGAATTTAAATAATTTATGTATATAATGCTTGTCACAGTGCCTGAAACTTAATGGGTGTCAGCTATTGCTAGTGCTGTGATGATTATTATTATTGTCATTAGTTATTGGCAATAACTAATCCCTTATCTGAGGCAGGGATGTCATGAATGTGGAAGAGGGCTCTGGTTTAAGGCAGAAGGCCCTGCCCTGGGAAAGCCGGATGGAAGAAAGATGAAGGCACTTTTTCTGTTCCCTCTTACACAAAGGAGCCATTTCACTCTCTTTAGAACCTGGTGGGTGAAGGATCTGTAGCTGCCAGTGTGCCTTCTGTGGACCACCTAACAAAAGGGAGCCTGCCTGTTCTGCTGGGGATTGTCCTATTAGAACAGCATCCGTGGGGCGGTGCCTGTGGCTCAGTGAGTAGGGTGCCAGCCCCATATACCGAGGATGGCTGGTTCAAACCCGGCCCCGGCCAAACTGTAACAAAAAATAGCCCAGCTATTGGGTGCCTGTAGTCCTAGCTACTTGGGAAGCTGAGGCAAGAGAATCACTTAAGCCCAAGAGTTGGAGGTTGCTGTGAGCTGTGACGCCACAGCACCCTACCCAGGGTGACAGCTTGTCAACATCCAGGATACAGGATCTCGACACTTGGAGGGGCTCAGAGTAGAGCAGGATAAAAAGCCTTAGCACAAGAGCTAAGGGAAACCAACCATACAGCAGCACTGACAACCCTATGGTTGTGTGATATAGGAGGAATTCAGTGCTTCACTCTGCTATGTACATACATACACACACATGCGTATACACACACACTCTCAGAGTAATGAGGGCAGAGGCATTGAGCAGTGCTGTAAAAACAATGCATCCATTAGATTGCATTTTCCATTTAAAAATCACTTTCACATGGGATATGGATGGTGAAATGGGAGTTTAAAAAAAGATATAGAAACATTTTTCAATAAATAATTTATTATTCCCTATTTGTGAACTGTGTTTCACTGGAGGTCTTATGTCTAGCCCTTAACAAGCATTTCCCAATGGGCAGACTCTCTGACTAACCCAGTGATTGAAGGAATTACTGTAGCTTCACAGAGATAAGTGACAACTTAGCATGGCAAAGAGATAACCCCTTGAAGGCCAACTCTAATCAGTTGGTGATACCTATAGAGAATACAAAGCAGAGGACTTTAGAATTAAATATTAACAAGTATCTAATTGAGCCTTAAAAGAATTTTTTTATTTCAGGTTAATGTGAGGGTACAAATAACTAGCTTACAATATTTAGGTACTTATTAGGTAGAGTCCCTCTTGTAGTCGTGTCCACTCAAATATCATATCAATCCCCTCCCCTCAACCTCTCTTCTCCCTCCTCTCAACTTGAATTGAATTGAGTTTTTCTCTTATGTGGGCATGTATTAGATTGTCTACTGGCTTCATATTAATATTAAGTACATTAATTTTAAAATGGCATGTAGACCAGCTGGGTTCTGACTATGCATACACTAGCCTTAACAAACCCACAAGGGAAATCATTGTTGCTCATAGCACAGAATGCCAATTACTGAGACAAGAAGGACTGTCAAGGGAGAAGGGATTTATTACAGTAAAAAGCTCCCCATCCACAGGGTCAGGGTTTTTTCTGGAGGTGTAATGTGTAATGTGTGAGGGGAGTGAGCATCATTGCATGTTTGGGGTTAAATTCAGGGCATGTAAGTGCAGACAAGAAATCATTCTAGTACATGCATCCCATTATCAAAAATTGGCAGGTAAGTCCCTCCCGGGTCAGGGATTTTAATATTATAATGAGCTAGAGGTTATAGCATTTAGGGGGTTACGGCTTTAGCCTCGTGTGCAGGCAGTGGGTCCTTGGGCACAATCTAGTGAAGTATTGCTTACCTTTGGATAAACAGGTGGGGTAAGACTCTGTAGTTATCTCATGGCTGCAAGGAGGTTCTGCCATTTCTAGGAAAGAAACTCAAAAGGGATTGCATCAGTGCAACATCAAGTTAGAAATTTCTTTTCATAAAATCTTACTGACCTGGGAACTTGAAACATAGGAGAACTACAAAACATAAATGAATAATTAAATAAATAAATGGATAAAAAGTTTTCTTGCTTGTGGAGCCTGTTACCCTAGCTGTCACTGGACAGAAATCGGACCTCCAGGTAACTGAATGACTTAGAGTCCTGAATTATTTAACACTATCCATCTAGGCTGGAGAATGTCTGCTACCTCAAAATAGTGGTTTTTGGCTTTACCTATTTGATTTTGTGCTGTTCTTTCCGACAGTAATTGGTGGTTAAGTTTCAACTGCATCTTAAAGCAACTTGTGAAAAATAAAAAAGAGCACCCATCTTATTTGCGGCTGAAGCAGAGAATGTGCATGTCGTTTATTCAGAAGCGATACATATTTATGATGGAAAGCTTAGAAAATGCATAAATCTCAAAAGAGAAAAATTACCCAGAAAATGACTCCATTGATGATTTAGGACAAACCTTTCTATGAAATATGTTCTGGAAAGGATAATAACATACTTGCATTACTTAAAAAATTAGTTCTTTTTATGCATACCATTTAATAACTTCCTTTTTTCTTGCAGTATATAATGTACATTTCCCAATGCACAACGATTTTTAACCAATGAGCTCTTCTTCTAAGTCTTCGGAATACTGTTTCTTTTCTTTTTCTCCCTCCTCAGACTAAGGCTATGGATGGTTTTCTCTTTGTTCTCTTTTTTGACTTTGGTATTGATCAAATTCCATTCTCAGATTTGTACCTGGAGGCCAAGATGCCGACAAGTCTCAGTCCACTCTCAATTTTTGGTGTATGTCTACTTGTATCAGTTTTTTCCTGCTCTTCTTGTCCCAGGAATGATTCCTTGATAGATTGAACAATTGGAACAGATGAAACACTATCCAGAGTTGCTGGGAATTCGCCTGTCTTTACCCACACCTGGAGACTATGCTAAATTTGAAGTTGTTGCCCTTAAATGAGCCTAGAATAAGAGAGGGCTGGAGGCAAGACACACTTCTCTTTTTATCCCTTGAGAAGCACAGCCAGTGAGGTTGGGAGACCAACCGTTCTCCAGTCATCTGGTTAAAGCATTCATTCTCTAGTGTCTTGAGTCAGAGGGTACACAGCGAGGGAGGTTAACATTTCCTCTCCTGCGTTTAAACTAGCCAGACCATCAAATGAAGTCTATATAGATTTTTCTCTGCTCAAATCCATTGATCTTATTACAGGTGAGTTCTGACAATTTCTCTTTCTACTGTGTGCATTCAACAATAATTAGCAAATATTTATTGTTTCTGCAATATGCCAGCATTGTACTGTTTGCTAATTTTGCAGTGGTGATTAAAACAAAAATGGTTTTTGTCTTCATGATACTGGAAAGCAGACCCCCAAACTGGGATCCAGCCTGAAAGTAAAGTGGGTTCTTGACTTTGCTAGAGAAAGAATTCAACAGCAAGCCAACAGAGTAAGGCAAAAGCAACTTTATTGAGACAGAAAGTAAAAAGAAAGAAAAAAAAAAAAAGAAAAGTGGCTGCTCCATAGAGCAGCAATTATCTCTCAGAGCAACAGAGAGAAACACTTTGTAAGTTTCTGGGGTGTTATTTTATACCCTCTATTCAATTTTATGTTCTGTGAAGGGAGGATTATTTATAAAATTTCCGGGAAAGGGATTGAGAGGCTCTGAGAACTGAGGGTCCCTCCTCTTTTACATCTTAACTTCTGGGCATTTCCATGACATTTGTAAAGGGTCAGGGCTCTGGTGAGAGTTTCTTTAAGCATGCTCACACGTTATGAGCAGGGCGTAATGAGCAGTGAGGGTAAGTCGAGGTTTTTGTACACGGTCCTTATGGTTCTGGCTACTTTGGGCTGTTTTCTTTAACATCTCCTGTTTTATCAAGAAACCTTGGTTTGGGTCTTATCAAGCAGGGTCGTCCAGTTCCCCATCTCATT
>NW_003852458.1:3834984-3845574 GCF_000181295.1 Otolemur garnettii | reverse complement strand
TGGGCTCAAGTGATTCTCTTGCTTCAGCATCTTTAGTAGCTGGGGCTACAGATGCCGGCCACAGTGCCTGTCTATTTTTAGAGACAGTGTCTGACTCTAGTTCAGGCTGATCTCTCATGAGCTCAGGTGATCTTCACGCCTCAGCCTCCCAGAGTACTAGGATTACAGGTGTGAGCCACCCAGCCCTGCCGGCCGCTGCAACATGCATCATCTAAAACCCTTGCTTTTTCCAGTCCAGATGTGGATTCCAACATAACAACATACAGAGATATCGCATACAGTGAGAGCCAGATTGTTCACCAAAAGCCACGGGATTGATTTCCTATTGTTGCTGCAACAAATTGCTACAAATTAAGTGGTTTACCACAACACGTATCAAACAGTTCTGGAAGTGGAAGTCCAAAATCAGTTTCGCTAGGATGAAACCAAGGTATTAGCAGAGCTGCTTTTCTTGTGTGGGCTCTGGGGAGAACCCACTTCATTGCCGTTCCTTCTTTTAGAGGCTTCAACTCCTGACCTCTTTGTTTATCATTAAAGCACAAACATTCCACCTTCTCCCCCAATTGTGGCACCTCTTATCCTGACTGTGATTCTCTTACCTCTATTCTATGATGGTTGTAATTACATTGAGCCCACTGGATAATCCAGGATAATCTTCCCATGTTGAGATTCTTAACTAAAAATTACATCTACTAAGTCCCTTTACCATATAAAATAACATATTCACAGGTTCCATGGATTAGGAGGTAGACAAACATCTTAGGGGGGGCCATTTTTCTGTCCCTTGGCCTCTTGGTCTTACTTTCCTAGTTAAAATCATAAATAATATATTATCAAATACACTAGTCTCTCCTTCTCTGCGGTTTTGCTTTCCATGTTTTCAGTTACTGACAGTCAATTATGTTCTCAAAATATCATATGGAAAATTCCAGAAATAAGCAGTTTGTAAGTTTTAAATTTTATGCTGCTCTCTGTAGCATGATAGAATCTTGTACCATCTCATTCCATCTCATCCAGGATGTGAATAATCCTTTTGCCCATTGTTTGTGTGCTGTAGATGCTACCTGCCCATTAGTCACTAAGCAACCGTCCTGGCTGTCAGATTGACTGTAGCAGGATCACAGTGCTTATGTTCAAGTCACCCTTACTTTTTACTTTATAACAGCCCCGAAGTGCAAGAGTAGTGATGCTGGCAATTCAAATATGCCAAAGAGAAGCTGTAAAGTGCTTTCTTTAAGTGAGAAGACCGTGGCATTCCTTAGCTAGGAGTCCTTGGCTAGGGTTGCTATGCATGATTTGGGACATCCACTGGGGATCTTGGAATGTATCCCCCATAGATAAGGGGGACTACTATATGCTCTTTCTCAATATTTCTTTATTTCTGGTACATATGCATTAGCTAACTGTTGCTGTATAACAAATTTCCCCAAATTTTTTTGTTTACAACAACAAACACTTGTTTCTAGGAGTCACAGTTTCTAGGAGTCAGAAATATGAGTCCAGGTTAACAGTGAGCCTCTGGCTCGAGGTGACAGTGAAGGGATCAGCTAGGGCAATAACTTCATATGAAGGCAAGACGAAATATGGGAATCCACTTCCAGGTTCACGCTGTTGGGAGGGGAGCCTCCCTTGCATTGTAGGCCTCAGCGCAGGGATGCCTCACCTCATGGCAGCTGGATTCTCTCAGATGAGCAATCCAAGAGAGAACAAGAGAGAGTAGGTCCAAGGTGAAAGCCACAGTGTTTTTCTACCCTAATCTTAGAAATGATTATCATATAACTTGCCACATTGTTTTCATTAAGTGTGCTGATATGTGCAGCCCACATTCAAAGGGGGTGGATAGCACACAAGTATCAGAAAGTAGGAATCAGAGGGCCATCTTAGAGGCTGCCTACCTCCGGCACTGTAATACCTGGGTATTACAAATTCTTTCTCTTCCTCTGTTTCCACTCTAACATTTCCTGCTTTTGATATTAAATAATATTTCTAGAATATTTTAAAATATATTTAAATGGAAGAATTTTTCAACAATCTATGCAATTGTGTAATTCATTTGTAAAAAGTAAGCAAATGTAATCATTATGAATTTTTAAGCAGTATTATTATTATTTTTTACTGTTTTCTTTTTTTCATTAAATGATAGCTGTGTACGTTAATGGTGTTTTCATATACAATTTGAAATATTTTCATCAAACTGGTTAACATAGCCTTTATGTCATTTTCTTAGTTACTGTGTTAAGACGTTTATATTCTACTTTTAGAAAGATTCACTTGTACCCTTGTAAGATAAACCATAGAGGTGATCCCTCCAATCACCCTCCTTCTGCTGTGAGCTGTGATGCTGCAGCACTCTACCCAAGCTGACTCCGTCTCAAAAAAAAAATTTTTTTTTTACAAATTTGCTTTAACATTTCATTTCCTTTCCTATACATGCTTCTGAAAGATATGTTTTTCTACTATGAATATTAGTAAAACAGTTTAGACATTTTTTGGTCCAATGAGTATTGTCATTGTGGATTTCACCTATAGAAGATAGTGAGCATGATAATATTGATATACACATGTACATGTACATACACACATATACGTAGATAGTATTTATTCAAAGAATGTGCATAGGTGTTTAATACGGGAAATAAACTGCAGTAACAGACTAGATTTTTAATGTGAAGCACTGATCGAAAAAGACCTAAAACAAGGGGAAATCTAAGAAAATTATTAAAGATATTCTTCCTCAAAATGTTCCAAGACTTAAGAGTTTTGCAGGTGAATTCTTTTAAACTTTTTAAAAAAATATTAAAAGATTGGGGGTAACATGTTTTGTGTACATACTTTGTTTTTGTACAGATTAAGTCAAAGTTACCCCACTTCTGGGTACACACCCAAAGGAAAAATGTCATTTTATAAAAAGGACACCTGCACTCAAGTGTTTGTAGCAGCATAATTCACAATCGCAAAAACCCAAGTGTCCACCAAAACACGAATGCATTAATAAAATGTGAAACACATATACCATGGAATTCTTTTAAACTGTTAAAGAACAGATGATTAATATAATATATAAATAGCTCTTCATGAGAACATAAAAGAAACAAACAAAAAAACCCACAGTGTAGAAAGCTGCCTACAAAAAGTTCCACATACTATGAATTTAGGCACCTATTACAACTCCAGAATGCAATGATAACTAATAATAAGAAAAGTCTTAATATGATAAATATACCAAATTAATAAATTAAAAACGTAAAAATAAGCATTATCATAGATGCTAAAATGTCATTTGACAATGTTTAACATCCATTATTCATTTATGAAAACTAAAAGTAGACCTTCCTTTTGATCCAGGAAATCCCACTTTAGGTAGTTTCCCAAAGGAAAAAAAAAGACATTTATCATAAAGACACTTGCCTGTGAATGTTTATAGTAGCACAATTCACAATTGCAAAGACATGGAAACAAATCAAATGCCCATCAATACATAAACAGATTAATAAAATGTGGGATATGTATACCATGGAGTGCTACTCAACAGTGAAAAAAAAAAAAAAGATGATCTGGGCAGTGCCTGTGGCTCAAGGAGTAGGGCACTGGCCCCATATACTGTAGGTGATGGGTTCAAACCTGGCTCCAGCCAAAAACTGAAACAAACAACAACAACAAAAAAGTGAAGATCTAGTATGTTTTTGTAATAACCTGGAAGGGACTGAAGATCATTGTTCTAAGTGAAGTATTACAAGAATGGAAAAACAACCACTCCACTAATTGATCAACACTTATTTACACATATGGAAGTGAAACTCAGTGGAATCAAGTAGATGGGAGGGGCGAGGAGGGATAGGGTAAATTCACACCTCACTAGTGCAATGCACATATTCTGGCTGAAGGGCACAATTATAACTTTGACTTAAAGTGTATAAATGAAAATTATGTAACCAAAAGGTGTTACCCCTTTAATACTCTGAAATAAAAATAAATTAATTTTTAAAAGGTAGTGGGGCATAGTTCTCTACCTCAAGTGATGTTGTTCATGAATTCACCAATAAAAATCATAGAGCAGAAAAAATAAACTAGAAAACAGGAAAAGGTATATATATACACACACACATATATATGGAAAAATCAGATATACACAGACACAAAGACAGGCAATCACACACATAAACACACATTTCAAGTCAAAAGCAGTATCACACTGAATGATGAAATGTTAGAACTATTCTAACAAGGCAGGAACAAATCAAGATCTTTTATTCCCATTATTGTTGTAAAATCTCTCTTAAAAGAGAATTGAAGCTCTCATATATAAGGTATTGTAGTAAACTGAATAAGGGGCCCCCCAAATGTTCATGTTCTAATCTTGAGAAACTATAAAGATTTTTATATTGTATGGAAAAAAGGAATTTGCAGGTGTGATTAAAGCTGCAGAATTTAAATAGGAAGATGATCTTGGTTTATGTAGGTGGGGCCAATCTAATCATGCAACTCCTTAAAACCTCAGAACAACAGATGAGAGATTCCAGGTATGAGAAGAATTTGGCGTACTATTATTGACTCCAAGTTGGAAAGTTTACATACAAGGACCTGATGGAGGACCAAGGAGCTAAAAATGGCCAAAAGATGACACCCAGCAAGGAAATGGAACCATGACTCCTGTATGCAGGAACTGATTCTTTCAACAAACTGGGAGAGCTGGGTGAGCTGGGGAATCCTTCCCAGAGTGCCTTGGTAAGAGCTCAGCAAGACAATACCACGATTTTATCTTTGTGAAATTCCATGCAGAGAAACCAACCTGTATGAGCCAACTCAGACTTCTGACTCACAGAACTGTGAGATAATAATTTTGTGTTGTTTTAAGCTGCTAAGTTCGCGTGATTTGTTATGGCAGCGTTACAGAGTGATTTGTGTCCCCACAAAATCTGTATGTTGAAGCCATAACTCCCCAAAGTGACTGTTTGGGAGACAGGGCCTTTAAGGAGGGTAGATGAAGTCATAAAATTGGGACATTAATCTGGTAAGGTTCCTCTTATGAGAAGAGGAAGAGACACCACAGGTCTCGCTCTCCTCGTGCATACACAAAAAAGGCCAAGTGAGAAAACAGCAAGAAGGCAGCCATCTGCAACGCAAGGAGAGTCCTCTCTACAAATCAGCTGTTGCTGCTACCTTAATCTTGTACTTCCAATCTTCAGAAATGCAAGAAAACAAACTTCTGGCGTTTAAGGCCCCCAGTCTGTGACATTTTGTTATGGTAGCGCTAGCAAACAGACACAGTAGTGATAGAATAATAGAGCTATCAACAGAAGAATGGTTCTTGCTGCGTAAGAGCTCTGAGTTTGTTTGTTTACACCTAGCGACAGCACGCTTTTGCAATTTAGGAAGTTCATCTATATGATTGAATTTATCAGTCTTTTATTTCATGGTTTCTGGATTTTATATCTTGCTTAGAAAGGCTTTAAATCTCTCCACTCCCCATCAATAGTTCCCTCACTCAGTTTAGCATGATTGCGGAATGTTGGTGTGCTGAATGAATGTTCTTCCGCTTCACCACCTTTCTGTGCTTATCAAAGTTCTCTGCTGTTAACTTGCTACTTCTTGTTAACCAGTCTCCCTGAACACAGAGAACAGCCCTTCGTATACGGTATGCAAAACATAAATTTATATTGACTAAAGATGGTTTTGAGGAGATACTATCTAATTAAGACTGCTCTGTCTTAATTTCCGTTGTTTCTTTGTGGGTTGTTTTCTCTCTTTACTGACATTGCAGATCAGAAAAAGAAACTCCACATTCACTACAACCTATAATTATTTTATTGAAAGAAAGTTAAAATTTACTTGTTGAATGGACACATAGACCACTCATATACCAAGTATCACAGGGCTATTAAAACGAAAAGGAACTTCTTAGGTATTCCAATCCTATTCAAAGCAATGCCCAAGAAAGTTCTTCATTTCTCCTTATCATCAGCAATTACTTTCATGGTAAATCATTACTTCTTTTTATAGTTGAAACAAGCACCCCTTATCCTGCAGTTGCATGGTGCTCTCTTCCCTCAGGACCCTAGACAGAGGTGTGTGGGAGTCATCTTATAGCAAGTATTAAGAGATTGTTTGCATCTCTATGTTTTGTGACATCAAATTAATCACTTGAAATCTGTCATGGTGGAAGTATTGAAACCACAGAATTTGGCAAATGCCGCAAATCAGAATCCTTTTTCCTGGAGAGCTCTGGCTTTAGGACTCAAAATGCAGCCCTGGTTAGTCTTACTTATGCCATCTCCAGATGTACCTGCCCCTGAGAGAGAGACAAGAAATAAAGCCAACCTGCTTGCCCTGTGTTAAACAGTATGTACTAAGGTCACTCAGAGGAAGATATGGATGGTCTTTGGAAGGCCCCTTTTGATCTGTAGGTTATTGCAATCTTATGTTTAAGAAATTATTACTGGTCAGGCACAGTGGCTTACACCTGTAATCCCAGTACTCTGGGGCCCAGAGGCAGATGGATTGCTAGAGCTCAGGAGTTCAAGACCAGCCTGGGCAAGAGCAATATCCCATCTCTAAAAATAGCTGGGCATTGTGGCTGGCACCTGTTGTCCCAGCTACTTGGGAGGCTCAGGCAAGAGGATGGTTTGAGTTTGAATATATGCAGTGCATACATTCAAGAGTTTGAGGTTGCTGTGAGCTATGACTCCACAGCACTCTACCAGGGCAGCAGAGTGAGACTCTTGTCTCAAAAACATACGAACAAATAAAAAAAAATAAAATTATTACTAAATAGTTAGCAATGTGGAATTATTTTATAAAATAACATTTAAAAGAATGGCTTTTATTTTAGTAAAACTAAGAATTGAAAACCCTGAGCTTAAAATTTTATACAGGATAAATTTAATAAACTATATGTCCATTGACATAGTAATGTCAAATAGCTTACATTAAGTCCATACTAAAGAAAATTTTACAGTGGTTTAACAAGTGTCTACGTTCTTGGCATAAAAAATATTAAGGGGGAGAAGTAAATGGCACAGAAACATGAATGTTATGATTGAATTTATACACAAAATCCATAGATAGATTGAGAGGGAATGTTTGGTCATGTCTGAGATTCTCATAATGAACTATTTCTTGATTTGGGTGATAATTATATTTGTATGTTCACTTTATAACAATTCATTGAGCTTTAAAATTATGATAGATATACTTTTGTATGTGTGTGTTACATGTGTTTCAATTAAAAAGTTTACTTAAATGATACCTAAAGGTGTGTGTATAGATAGATGTGTGCATAATTTCTTAGAAAATAAATCTACTACTATACATTCACTTATTCACAGCAGTCTCCACTGGTGAGAGGAGTGAGATTTGGGGGAAAATGAAGAGGATTTTTATATTGTACACCATATACAGTGGAACCTCCATAGTTGACCACCTCCCTACACTGATCCCTCCTTAAGTTGACCTAATTTTCATAGACTGGACATGCACCACATACATTAGGTACAATAAGCCTAGTTCCTTATGTAGACCACCTCTGAGTGTTGACCAGTTTGTTAGAATTGCTTGGGTGGTCAACTTAAAGAAGTTCTACTATATTTTGTATTGTCTGGATGCTTTACAATGAATATGTATTATTTTATAGAGTAAAAAATTCCCCCAAAGAGTTATTAGAACATCAGATATATGTCCATTCACTTTACCTTTAATGTTGGTGTTACTCTGCACACTCATCTCTTCCTTTGGTTGTACTTAAGGTGTCAGATGGAAAGAAGGCTACATCCTACCCTATGTTTTGCAAACACATTAGCAACAGTGATACATCTGAGATGTAAAATCTGTGTGACAGCCTCCTTCGAGACAGTCTCATTTGTCTTTGAAAACAATGTAAATTACCTGAATGAGTAATTGTTGGAAGGCAAAAACAATAGCTGATCAGGAAACTACAAGTTTATGGCTTGGCCCTTAAATCTATCCCTTGGTGCATCTAGATAAATATTTTTGAAAATTCTTGAAAGTTAGTGTGAAAGATATTTAAGGACTAGAGATACAGAGTAATTAAGTAAGATCCAAGACTAGTTTTGATAAAGTTTTCTACTGAACCAAGAGCATTCTTCCTAAATCAAATTGTTCATGTTTCTTGAGACTCCCCACATTGGTTCCATCCCCTTGGAAATAGATTCTTAACCTAGGTTATCTTAACTGGAGCCTATGGCTATGCCACAGTGCACTGAGGTCAGTTGCTAGGGTAGCTGAAATCCAGCTTTTGCTCTCCACCACATGCTAAGTGTCACATGGGCTGCCTCTACCCAGAAAAGACACCCTTTTCCAATTCACACAAAGCCACCATGTAGGCTAGTGGGGGCCCTGATTGAAGTATCTTTAGAGAAAATAAGACAATTGTTTTGCATTGGTTATTAAAATACCCTTTGAAATAAAAATCATTTGAGGAAACTACTTATTACAGTGTTGGATTAGGTTCATCTATAATTCTAAAACTTACAGAATTTTGTTAAGATTTTCAGTTTCTTAACTCAGCGTATTGTGAAAACATGGAAATATTCTTGTTTATTTCAATACTGTTAAATTTTAAAGCTCTCCCCAGAGTTGCCTTTTTATATCTTTGATGTTTGGATTGGCAAAGAGAGACTTAGTTATGTTATGTTTTTTACCCCTTAGGGCAAATCAAAAATGGATGCATTTTTTTTTTTTTATTAGACCAGGCAGCACTGGGCTAAGAGTCAGAAATGTGCATTTTTATTCTGAGTGTCAGCCATGACTCAGAGCTTTGGAAAAACCTTCATTTTTCAAATATAATATAGAACTATTGTCTGGTGGATTGGAACTCTCTGTCAACTAATCTCTTGATCAAATCCTAATCTGTGGAGAAACTATTAAAGAATTTATACTCACTCCAAACTCCAGGTAAAACCTTAAATTATTACGTATGGCTCAAGGAGAAAGAAAGAAGCAGAGGAGTCCTATGATGTCTTATTCAAGAGCAGTAGATGAAATTGCAGTTATTGAAAATTGGGGAATGGACTATTATTGCCCATTAAACTCTCCTTATCTGTCAGGATCTTTGAAAGAAGGCAAGGGGTTATCAAAGTAATTCTCCCTTTTAGGGAGAAGGATGCAAAGCTTTGTACCATCTTAAAATTTAGGAAGTGGGATATATTTCTCCAGACATGGAAGTGGGGTAGATCAAGAGTAACAAGAGCTCTTCCATGTCTCTGTCCTCTATCATCCTCCTTCTGTCTGAAAAACTTGCTTTGGAGCTTCTTAGCACTCTGGGAGGTCTCACAATTTTCATCTCCCTGCTTCCCATGTGTGTCTGCAAGACATGCTTCTTCAACACTTCATGTGCCTGGGTTCTTCCCCAGCTTCCTTCATCTGAGACAGGACACTGGGCATTGATGGGTTTCTTGGAAAGATGGTCAGTAGCACTGCAAGGTAGGCAGGAAGGTGGGTATTTATGCCACCTAGACTACGGCTATTTCCCTTCATTCCTTACCTCCACCTCCCACCTCTTATTCAGGCTGATTCTGACTCCACCACTGAGCTGGATCTAGGTCTTCAGCTATCTAGGTCACTTTTATCTCCTTCCCTCACCCACACGCACACTCCATTTATCTGAGACAGCATCTTCTTGGCTTTCCTTCTTACCTAGTTGTAGCAAGCCCCTTCCAGTCTGATAAACCATCCAGGATCAGTCTTTATCCCAACACTCTTGAAAAACCAACCTGTTCAGCTTCCAGTCCACACCAACCACCTTAAGGTTTCTCTAAAGTTTTGTGACGCTCTTAAAGCTTTCACAGAAGTATCAAAATTCACAAAATTCGATGACTTGAAAACTTAATAGTCATGAGCATTGGTATTTCAATAAAAATTTGACAATATACGTTATAAATGTTTACATACAGTGCTCATGGATAATTTCTGTTTTTATATTTTTCTCTATTTGTTTTTTTAAATGGTGTGGTTCTGTTAAAATAATAAGTCCTACAGTAATACAAATCTGGTTTGAAACCCTGTTCCTCCACTTACTTGGTTGTGTTCAGTTAGGAGGGCCATCCACTGATCTTAAAGTTTGTTTCTTACATGTAGAATGAAGTTGTAACAGTTATCTCAAAAATTTGTTTTGAGAACAAAATACTTATGTATGATACTTGGAAAGTAGTATATAAGGTTTGACATGTAAGTTCACAAACTCATCCTTAAAAAGTGCTACATATCTCCTTGCGGAATATAACTACAGTGACCTTCAAAGTACCCCCCTTGGGAAACTATGTACCAATGCTAGCACCTGGTCTACCCTTCAAAGCACTTTTGGAACTCTTTTCTTCAATGACCATCATAGCTGTCATCTGTATGGCACAAAAAACACACGACAAAAGTAATGAACACCACTCAGGCCACTCTGCAAGATACCACCACATGCCAACACAAATACAGCTATGAGACATTAATACACCAAGGTTATGAAACCTTACTGAATCATGGTGGCAAGTTCTCAAACTTAATTGTCAGACCACTATACAATAATAGTTCTGAAGGTCACTCTAGAAAAAGAGTTCCAAAATTATGGGCATTAGTGGATATCTT
>NW_003852458.1:3830335-3834378 GCF_000181295.1 Otolemur garnettii | reverse complement strand
TACACCATCCACATAGTAAAAATTGACACTTTCAGTTTGTTAATCAAATCAGCTTTAGATTTTCATTCCTGATTGGCTCTACAGCTCAAAGCTGATGAGGAAAATAAAATAGAACACCAGGAGAGCCTCACATTGAGAGCCATAATATATGCATTCTATGTTTAGAGAGATTCAAATAGGACTAATTTATTTTTTAAAAACATTTTAAGGTGAAGTATATGGATAAAAAAAATGGCCTAATTGTTTTGTCTTCTCTCTCGTTGTCTAAATTCATTTCTCCACACTCAAGACCTCACAACCTTTCTCTGTCTCTCTTGTTGCCTATTTTCTTTGTAGATTTAAAAGCCTTCAATTTTTATACTGTCTTTTGGGACAAAAATCCTGTTAGAAAGAGAAGTTCTGATAAGTATGTGAGAATCAAAACAGAATAGATAGTTCTCAAAAGTGCACAGATCACATATTGCCTAGACATGGTGACTCTGATCAGCCTTGAGGAGGGTCAATTTACATATCGAAGGTCTAATTACATTCCAAATGCTCCCCTAGAAGAGAGCTTCCACTGCCTTCTTTATTCTCTGCATCTCAAGGCCTCTCTCACCTTCACAAATCTAGAAACAGGAACCAGCCAGGGGGGGATGCTTAACCCAAGCTATATTATAATAGGACTCTTGGCTAGTAGCTGCTGCCTGTGTATGCTTATTAAATGAATGAATAAATGGATGGATGGATGATGAATGCATTTCAAAGTGACTTTCTGATGAAAAGAATGGGTTTTCTTTCTCTCTGTTTTCAAATTCTCTGATATTTGATGATGTTTATTAATTGTTCTCAGCCCATGGAGAATACTTGTGAGATCTCTGGTATACTACAGCTTATTGATAGAGTAGACACATGTTTTGTAAGGCTAAAGTTTATAGTTTGAGAGGCCTTCTTATAAAAAGAATGTTCCAATACAATATACGAATCACAAATCAAAGGTTTCCCCCCAACATTTACTTTTATAAATGTTACAATAACAAATGGCTGTAGATCATGTAAACTAATTGCTGTTAGTGTTAGCTACTAAACTGTCCCCACAACTGAATCCTTCTCCATGTTTGGCCCCTGGGATGGAATGACTTAAAGGTTAGGCTCAACTGATACTATCTTCTGGAGAGCATACATACAACCTCTTTACAGTTACAGGTATCTATGGTCCCAAGATAGTCAATTTTTCACAGGAAGCTCAGTACTCTGGAGTGCATATCCCCTTCAACAAGGCAGAAACTTCAGGGTATTTTATGACATAACATCAGAAATATTCTAGTGTCCTTTCATCATAATTTGTTGGTAATGCAGACACATGCCCATTCAGATTCAAGGAAAAGAAATACAGACCCCCATTTCCCAATGAGAGGAATGTCAAAGCATTTTTGTCATTTGTACAAAAGACCACTAGTCACAGTGGTCTTAAGAACAAATTTTACTTAAAGTTATACCATTTGTAGAGAAACTTTTTATTATTTTTGTATGACCTACTCTTAATTCTCATCATGTAGCTCCTTACAAACATCATTATTCTGTGAAATATTCTCTAATTTAGGATTCTACTCTTGAGATGCATGGTCATGGAACTGTATTGGTAATGCAGCAAGTGAGGAATCATTAAAAAATCTGACTCAGTAGCCCTTGGACAAAGGTCAAGTCAATTTTTCTGCAAGCATTGTTGAAAGCTTAAAAGGCTAAATTATTGATGTGAAAGTGCTCCACTTTTACTAACAATAATATTATTCTGTTAACAGATTCCTGTAACAGATATTTGTCTCCCTAGAGAATCAGAAAAAGTAACTACACTGAAATGTCTAGTTCTTTGGTGGGGATGAGCAAAGTTGGTGTAAAGGGGAGTTGCACAAAGGTAATTTATAATTTTGTACTATTAATATTTTCTATTTAAGTAGAAAATATTTCTATTAATATTTTTATTAAGTAGAAAATTTCTATTAAGTAGAAATTTTGTATTCTACTGATCTGTTGATATTCTTATTTTGTTTGTGTATCGTTTTCCTGATTGCATGCATGTATGTGTCGAAAAATTCAAATTACTCAAAGTAATTTTTAGCCAGTAAACAAATAACTATACTGGGACATCCAACCTACTCCCCTGATCTGGCCACCAGTGACTTTTTTCTTTATCCAAAGATAAAGAAAATATTGAAAGAAAGGCATTGTTTTGAAGGGTAGACTTGGTGCTGGTGCTTGTACCTCCCCAAGGGGAGGACTTCAAATGTGATCGTAGGGATATTCAGCAATGAGATCCATAGTGTATTTTCTAGGATGAGTTCATGAACTCAATTGTCAGACTTTGTATTCGCCTTTACTAGAGAACCTTATATTTTTATATATTTTGGTATTGTTAACTAGCTTTGTTTTGTTTCAACTTGAAGGATTGTCTTTAGCAATTCTTATAAGGCAGGTTTATTGGTGATGAATTTTTAGATTTTTATTTTGGAAGGTCTTTATTTCTCTTTCATTTCTGAAGGATGACCTTGCTGAATATAGATAGTGACCTTGGTTAGCAGTTATTTTGTGTTTTATTTCCCAGCACTTTAAATATGTCATTTCATTTGTTTCTGACTTGAAATACTTCTTCTGAGAAAGCCATTGATAATCTTATGGAAGCTTCCTTGTATGTGATGAGTTACGTTTCTCTTGCTCCTTTTAAGATTTTTTTCTTTTTCTTTGATTTTTCACAGTTTGGTAACAATATATCTTGATCTGGACCTCTGAATTCATTTTAATTGGAGACTTTTGAGCTTTTTGAATTCAAGTGTCCATTTTCTTTTTCAGATTTGGGAAATTTGGGCTATTATTTGTTCAGATAAACTATCTTCCCCTTTCTCTCTATGTCCTCCTTCTAGAATTCCAAAAATGAATACATTGCCTGATGGACTCTTGTAAGTTTCTTAATCTTTCTTCACTTTTCTTTAGTCTTTGGTCTTTTTCTTCCTCTGATTTGGTAATATCAAATGACCTGACTTGGAGTTTACTTAATTCATTCTTCTGCTTGATCAAACCTGCTTTTGAATTCCTCTGATGTATTTTCCAACTCAGTTATTGTATTCTTCATTTCCATAATTTCTATTTGGTACTTCTTTATAGTTTCTGTCTCTTTGTTGATATTCTTATTTTGTTTGTGTATAGTTTTCCTGATTTCATTTGACTGAGTTCTCTCATAGCGCATTAAGCTTTAAGACGTTATTTTGAATTCTTTGTCAGGTAATTCATAGATCTCCATTTTTAAAGGTTGAGGTCTGGAAATTTATTTTATTCCTTTAATTGGACCACATTTCCCTGCTCTTTATGTGTTCACATGTGTGCGTGTGCATGTGCTTTGTTACTTTTGGTTGAGATTGTGCATTTGTGTAAACAGCCATCTCTCCCAGTTTTACAGACTGATTTGATATGGTCTTACCAATCAGCCTGGCTAGAGATTCTGGGACCACTCAGCCCTTCCATGGGAATGTCTTTTCTGGGCTTATACATACAATTTCCCAACTATAAAAGCTTGTCAGTTTCTTTGTCATATGCATGTAACATCTTTCTCCCTCTGGTGTCTACCTGGGATACTGCAGGTTTCCTGGTTCTGCAAAGAATCACTGACTACACTTTTGTTCCTTTCTATTCTGCTATCCTGCCAAAGTCTTTGAAGTGGTCTATTTCCCTCCAAATCCATTATTTCTAATTCAGTCTCTACATTTTGTAGTTTTGAGGACCTTTAAATCTTGTTATATGCAGTATTCTCTGGAGAGGATTATCAATGATATGGAAAAGAATCCTGATAAAGAGAACATCATGAAATTCTATAAGCATTATACTACTTAAGATGCTATCAGTGTTATAAATTTAAAAAACTACAAAAGCCATCAAGTCAATAAATAAAACAATAAATTCCTGCTGGAGAAAACAGTGTCCACATATTGTGCATAACTTCACAGGATTTACAATAGAATCAGTCAAAGAAATCATAAAAGAGATCATGGTTATGGCAAAAAAAAAAAAAAAAA
>NW_003852458.1:3826987-3829533 GCF_000181295.1 Otolemur garnettii | reverse complement strand
TATCCCTTAGCCCTGAATTGTCAAGTGTCCACTGTGTATACATATAATACACACACATTTAAGATGTCTTTTGGAAATAAAAATATTAAATTCTGTGAGCCTTTCCTTCATAAAATGGCCTCAGGGAAATAGTTTGTGGCTTAATTAAGTAAAGGCTCTGAACCAAATTCTTTTGATTGTTCAAAGTAAAAAGTGATTCCAATCTCACTTGGTGAGCAAAGAACAGTGTTAATTGCATATTCAAAAATCCTTCTCTCATAGATTGAATTCTGAATCTTTTTTCAGTATATAGGTTTACTAAATAAAATGGTTCATTTGGGAATCTATTAGAGTAAGTAGAGTCATCTGTTCTTTTGTAATGTTCCTTCTAGTTTATAAAGTTTTGAGGAAAAAAAATGCAAGGAGAAGAAGAATATTTATTGAGTTTCTAAAATATGCTAGGCTGTATACTAGCACAACCCCATATATCATCATTTCAATGACTACAAAAATGTTGATGACTCCTAAATACATGTGTAAGGGAATATCTTCTTTCTGACCATAAAAGCATGATGAAAAGTATTTAAATGAAGGCATGAAAAGTAAAGACGAGCAAGGGACAAAGTTCTGGGAAAGAACAACATTTGATTCTCCTTATATCAATTGGCAGTAGACACCCAGATCACTGGATTGTAAAGGATTCAGCTTCTGGGCTCTGGATCAGTTGTAGGGTAAGAGAGAGAGATTGAGATAAGTTGTGTCACATATTGAACCATTCAATTTTCAACTCTAGTGATAAGGTTGTAAGGAGAGAGACAAGCAAGTGAATGAGACTGAGATAGAATAATCAGGTAAGAGGATAATTAAGATAGAGTCAAATTAAGAAAAAAACACACAGCAAGAAAGTAGGCTAATCATATGGCACACCTAAAAGTCTAAAAGTAATCAAGTATGATAAATGCAAATGAGATTCCTTGGCAAATAAATGATTGAAAATAGCTTTTAGTAGAGTGTTGATTGTACAAATCTAAGTGGATTGACAAGCTAATGGATCCTAAGAAAATGAAGACAGCAATGTAGCATATTAAAGGAGCTGTAAATTTACATCTACTGGGTACAGTAAAGAGAAAGAAACATGAGAAAGAAAGGTGGTGGCTAGACTTGGGTGCAGATCTGAGAAAGCCACATTTTCTTAATAGGACAAATATAAACATGCTTAAAGCATATGCAGCAGCAAGGGCTGAAAATGGAATATTGTTGGGAAAGTATTTTGGTGCCTTCTAGATTAGGAGAGAAAAATGACTGGCTTCCTAAATGCAATAATCCTTTTGAAAACCTTAAAGCCCTAAGTAGCTATAAAATCTAAGACAGATTTGGGAATATGACCTTTAAGCATTAGCACCACATGTCAGGAAATGGGATTATTTAGGTCATTAGATTCTAAATGGCTAATGGACTCATATGAGGTCATTTTGGAAAAACTCAAGGAGGGAAGTGACCTTCAATAGGTAGGATTTTACTAGTAGAAAAAGTTGACTAAGATGGCAGCAGGGACATATAACAAAGTGAAAATGTAGAAGGCATGTTCAAATTATAAACAGTTTAGTTTGAGGTGGGAATGAATGTACAGGATTTGTGGGTTTATAGGCTCACATAGTCCTCAATGCTGGAATGACTCCAAATAGCTATGCTCAGGACCAGTGACTCCAGAATTTATGTGCCAATGCCAATAACAAACATGGAGAAATCATGACAAAAAGCTATGCATAGGTAAAGTTTATTTCGAATTTGCAAAAATTGAATTTGAGGGCAGTGAGACACCAAGATTAAAATGTTTAACAAGATTTCAGAAACAAGAGATTGGACTCCAAAAAGGGATTAAGTTCTAAGATTAGTGAAGGTGATCTCAATTTAGGCAGTAATGAAACTAAGGAGCTACAACTAATGTAATGATATAAGTAAAAGAATAATTACAACAGCAGTGTTCAGACCCACACAATAGCCTGTCTATCCATATAGTTCTAGTTGAAAGGAGATAGTCAATAGTGGAATACATTGAACTGTCAGATATGAAAACTTGTCCATAATATTTGAAGTAGCAAAAGTATGTTGAAGAATGTATATAGTCTGAACACATTTTTGTAAACACTCACAAATACAAACACAACACATATGTTCTTATATGTTTGTATATGCATATAGAAATTCTAGAAAGTATGCTAATAATAATAATTGGCATTCATTTATTCGGTGCATAAGTGTTGAGTCTGTATCATGTGCCAGGCATTATGCTCCACAGTGGACATGCAATGAGAATAAGACCAGCAGGGTCACTGCCTGTAGAAAGACTACTAATTTCGGGAGAAAGGAGGACTGTAAACAGATGAGCAGGTTATTAAATACTATGATACTACCAGGCACTACACTCAAACACTTCAAATTCATTACCACATTTACTCTGTTTAATAACTATAAGAGATACTATCAATAGTTTCATTTTATTCATGAGGAAAGTGAAGCTCATGCTGGCTAAATCAGTCATTCAAAGCCTTCTGTATGTGCAAGAG
>NW_003852458.1:3811336-3826285 GCF_000181295.1 Otolemur garnettii | reverse complement strand
CATTAGAAAAAAAAAATAAAAGATGCTCAGCACTGGATCCTATCTAGAATTTAGAATTGCACACACTGAGTGCATCACCAAATCAAGAGTGTGGTTGATTCTCCTTAAGAAAATGGAGTTTCTTTTTAGTGTTGAGTTGTGGCTCAGGTTCTTCACCAGATAAATTTCAGACCAATATTATAATGCCCTGGAAATTCAAATCAATTGGCATGTGCATCAATTTCCTAGTAGATTTCAAAGATTGGGCCACATATGTGAAGCAATTAAGAGGGTCTCTGCTGATTTGATAGTAGAGGGGGAGACAAAAACCAGGTCCATATTTGAGAGGCACCAAAGTGTGCCAGGCAGAGATGATTGTGATAAAGATGGTAAAGATGAAATATATATAAAAAAGTGGCTGATAATTATCACCACAATATGCTCTATAGATTTGTATCTGTCTTCACACACTTAATGAGAACACAGGTTTGTCTGCTGTGCCATTAATTTCTGCTGCATAATAGGCATTCAATAAATATTTGTTGTATTAATGAATATATGCAAGATTAGATGGAGTGTGGCAAATGAAATAGAACGATCTGTTTCCCCTGCAAAGTTCCTTCATGAATATAAATTGAAAATATTTATTTCTCATCCAGGTTAGAGAGCTAAGAGCATGAAATGTGTGCTTCCAGCACTTTCCTTTTTCTGAAGTCTTAATGAAAGTTGGATAGTACCATGTACCTTTCAATATCCTGGCTTCTCTCTTTCTCAGGAAGTTACACTCAAAAGAACTCATTTCCCAAAGTGCTTACTGACCAGAACTCATTTAAAATCAGAGAGTGAGGGGCCTTCGTTAAGGGACAAGAGAAGGATTCTCTGGGGTACACACAAGCTTTCAAAAGCTGTTACTTAAATCTTCTCCTGTTTATCTCCCCTGCAGAGTCTATTTGTTTTGTCTCTTCCTTTTCCCTGACTCCACACATACTTTGGATTTTATTTTCACACACAAATAAGACATTTTATTATTTATAGAAAGATCTAATGCTGAGGGACTGGGTTAGCTGCTCATGGCTTTTTCATTAGCATTTTAGTTTTATGTTTTTATGAGTTATTTCCTCAGAGTTCTTACTATATTTTGCTAGTATTTTTTTTAATACATTTGAAACAGCAAGTGTCTTCTTTTCTTTAATCTTGTCCCCTCCCCTTCTTTCACTGTTCTTAACTCTGAAAAAGCAAACGCATCACAGGGCTTTATTCTTTTGGCTGTAATCCATTGACAACTGGACTATAAAGATCCTTTAATTCCTTGCTCATGGTTTATTTTTTTTTTTATTTTGGTCAGTATTCTAATACTTCATTAAGTGCCACACAGGTTGTGGAAAGAATAGGGGTTAGACACCCAGTTTTTCATCCCAGTTCTGTGGTTTGTCAGTTCTACATCAGTTTTATGAATTTAAGCTAATCACTCAAACAATCTGTGCCTTAGTTGTTTTATCCATCCAATGAGTATAATAAGACTGTTCTTATAGAGTTGTTGCCAAATCAGCTGAGACAAAGTGCTGGTAATGTCTTTTGAAAAGCACAAAGCAGGTAATCAATCTAAAACACTATCCTCATATGCAACTTCTCAATGAGGTTGTCCTAATCACAGCACTGCTGGGAGTAGCTACTGTTCAAGACAGGCAGAATCACATCCAACTGTCATGGTAGAATCCAATTATTCAATAATTCTTTTTAAAAATTATTAAGCACTTACTACATGCCTGGCCACTTTTTGAGGAGTTGCAAATACAGTGGTTAGTCAACTATACAGATAAAGGCATGAGCTCACATTACCCCTCCCCTCACAAACTTGCATTTCAGTTGGCGTAAAATTATAGGAAAAGGGTAATTTATACAGAATAAAAAACACATATGTAAAGATGTATTTATACCACAGGAATTACAAACTATACATATAAATGTGTTCCCCCCTTCTTGATACGTGTGTACACCTTATAAAATTCATGGTCATTGAAAAGAAAACCAAGATGATGTTTAGGGTAGAAGTAGGGGCATGCTCATTCCTTGAGCCAGAGTCCAGCCTTAGCAAGTGCCTTTCTTAACAACCCTGGAATAAAAAGTCCCTCATCTCAAATACAGCTGCTGCCTCCTCTCCACATTGACCCTTTCTCTCGTTTTGTTTTTGTGAGAAAAGCATGTTACCTCTGATCCATGGATTCTTTTTCCTTTACAATCTCCATTACCTAACCAAGCTAATTATCTGTATTATATTGTAAACGTTCTCCTGTCATTGCACATTGGAGACAGTATATACACCTCCAAATGATCTGCTTTGGATTTATTGAATCTTTTTGGTAGAGAGCAAAAGCTACCTCATGCTTTAGCCGTATAACGTGGCATAATGGTGAAAGAGGCATGAGCAGAAGCCTCACATCCTTCATATGCCTCCTAGTACCTGATGCATATTTTCAAATACGGCTTCATGAATTGGACAGAGACAGTTCTTCTGTATCTTGAATACTTCATCTGAAAAATGAAATAAGAAAACTACTCATTTCACAATGTTTTATAAAAGACAAATTAGGTAAGGCATACATTACACTCTCTGGCAGAGAATGTTCATCCAATCAATATTAGACAGTGGTACTATTTCTTGATAAGGTAATTAGTCTTAATTTTATCATAATCTTTGAGCAGAAATATTGCTGACTCTGAGAGAATTAATAAAGGTTTTCTGGGCGAATATAAATTTAGACCCTATCATTATATTATTCAGTGGAAGCCATATAATACCTATAGCATTTTGGATCCTGGTATATGTGATTTCAGGCAATTTATTTAATTTCTCTGGAGGATCTTTTCTTTGTTCACCAATAACACAAAGGGTCAGCTTCAGTTTATTTCAAATTCAAAATGATATGAGAAGGAAACATTATAGAAATAGGAAAAGGAAAATTAAAATGATAGTGAAGACTTAAAATTACTCAGAGGTAAAACTTGAAAAAGAATCAAATGGAAAATGTCTTGCATTCGTGTGAATAGAAGGTATAAGAAGAGTATCTCTTGAGTCATAAAAATTGACAGTCCAGTGACCTAAATAAAAAAGTGTAGTTTTAAAGGCTTCTGGACCATGAGAACCATAAAGGACAGAAAAATTATCTCCAAGTGTCTGTCACTTTCTTTGATTTAGGGGGTTGTTGAATGGATAAAATGACAATTAATTTTAAAGAGCTTTGAAAAAGACAAAAGTGCTTTAAAACTGTGAGGCCATTTTAATAATGAGCAGATATGCTCCTTCAATAATAGCTCCTTAGGACAGAAAACAGGTTTTGTGTTGTATTAATTCTATCAGTGTCTTGTTGGTTTTGGTTGACTTAAGGGTTGGGGACATAGTCATTCTTTGTTTAATATAAATTTAGTATTCAAAATAACTTACTTGATGGTGGAATGGAGCGAGATGGCAGACTAGAACGGCTCCTTGCCAGTTGCTCTTAGTGAGACAGGGCACAAGAGGATTTTGGCCACCACTGGCTGGGAAACCTACCCAGAAACATTGCTCCAGGGGTACAGTGAAGTGGTAGGAGACTCCAGGAGCCAGCAAGGAGATCTGGAGCTGACGAAGACCAGCACAGAGGGCAGGTGCTGGGGTATAGGCAGAGAGCAGAGGGCAGTCAGTGGCTCTCCTATGGAGGACTGGGGTTGGGAAAGGGCTGTCCTGTGATTTTGTTTTTGAACTGGACTGTTTCTTGGTCTACAGTAAGGGAGCTGGAATGAGCAAGGAAACTCGGGAAGGTTCTGTTCATATCTCTTGCCCAGTGATAAATGAGATTGTTTGCTCTGTTTTTCTTACTGAATTTGAGTTCTCTATAAAACCTAGTGATTAAGGCTTTGTCAGATTTGTAACATTCAAATATCTTTTGCCATTCTGAAGGTTGCCTATTTGCTTTCACTGTTGTGTCCTTAGCTGTGCAGAAACTTTTTACTTTAATTAAGCCTCCCATTTGTTTATTGTTGTTGTTGTGATTGCCACTGAAGTCTTCTTCATAAAATCTTTCCCCAGGATGACATCCTCAAGAGTTCATCCCATACTTTTTCCTAGGATTTTTATTATTTTGTGTCTTAGATTTAGATCTTTTATCTATCTTGAGTCAATTTTTGTAAGTGGTGAAATGTGAGTTCAGTTTTAGTCATATACATGTGGTTATCCAGTTTCCCCAGTACCATTTGTTGAATAGGAACTCTTTTCCCCAGTGTATTGTTTTTGTTTGGTATATCAAAGATCAGATGGCTATAAGGGACTGGTTACATCTCTTGGTTTTCTATTCTGTTCCATATGTCTATGTCTCTATTTTTGTGCCAATACCATGCTGTTTTGATCACTGTGGATTTGTAATATAGCCTAATGTCTGGTAGAGCAATATCTGTGCATTTCTTTTTATTACTAAAAATTGTCTTATGTATATGGTGTTATTTCTGGTTCCATACAAAATAAAGAAGTATTTTTTCCAGTTCTGCAAATTATGATGTTGGTATTTGGGGGGATTTCATTGAATCTGTAGATTGCTTTGGGTAGAATAGATTTTTTTTTTTTTGAGACATTGTCTCACTATGTCACCCTTGGTAGAGTCCCGTGGCATCACAGCTCACAGGAACCTCAAATTCTTGGACTTAAGTGATTTTCTTGCCTCAGTCTCCCAAGTAGCTAGGACTACAGGCACTCACCCAAAGCACAGCTATTTTTTTGATGCAGTTGTCATTGTTGTTTAGCTAGCCTGGGCCAGGTTTGAACCTGCCAGCCTCCGTGCATGTGGCCAGTGCCATAACCACTGTTCTATGGGCGCCAAGCTGGTAGAATAGACATTTTAACAATGTTGACTCTTCCTGGCCAAGAGTATGGTATGCTCTTCCATTTTTAAATGTCTTCAGCTATTCCTTTACTTAGGGTTTCATAATTCTCTATGTAGAAGTCCTTCACCTCTTTTGTTAGGTATATTTATTCCTAGGTATTTCATTTTCTTTGAAGCTATATGAGGAGAATTGTGTCTTTGATTAGCTTCTGGCATTGACTGTTACTGGTGTATACAAAGGCTACTGATGTGTGAACATTGATTTTATACCCTGAGACAGTTTAAGAACTGTGCCACCTATGCCTAAATTTTTAAGTGTTCTTGTTAGAAAAGGATGCTGAATTTTATCAAATGCTTTTCCTGCATCTATTGAGAGGATTATATGATCTTTGTATTTGCTTCTATTAACATGGGGAATTACTTTATGGGTTTGCATATGTTTAAACAGCCTTGCAGCCTTGGGATAAAACCTGAACTTTTACATGAAATAAGTCTCCACTATGGTGCCAGGAAGGAGCTGGAGAGGGAGATGCAGTCAAATGCCATGGAACAGTGAAAAATCTCAGACAATTCAAGATGCTTCCCTAGCTGGAAAGAATTTTATTGACAGTTTGACAATCATGGTTTCATATATTAATTCCATGTCAAACTCACTTTTATACCTTTTAAAGTAGTTCCAAACTGTGCAAACAGTGATAGTCAGTGAGCTTTTTAGAACCAAAGTAGCTCTGCTTACAGAGTTGTTATACGACAAAGTTCTCAGTATCTAGAACACCATCCTAGAAGCCCCATGCTTAGATTTTTAGTAGACAAGATTTTCTCAAGATATCTAAAGCTGACTCTTGAAAATCATCTAGATACAAGAGGCTATCAAGGAAGACTTTTTAAAGATATGAGAAAATACACCTAAAGAAAAAGCAAAATTCATATTTTGTCTACCTGTTCCTTACAGTATTTCCGGAAACACTTAAAAAAAATCTGTATTATCCCTTAGAATCTGAAATTGCTCTTTCATGTCCCATCATTGTGTCCTTATGTCCATCTAATACACATGGGATCAGAGACTTCACTTTTCCTCCTATATCAAGCTCGCACAGATGTGGAGGAAACCAAGAAAGATTCCTGGAACTTCTATGTCTTTTAAGGGAGAAAAAAATGACAACAGTAGTATAACTTAGGTTTTACTCACAAGAAACTAATAATCCAGTAGGGGAGAAGATTAGTAAAGAACTCTTAAGTGTCAAAGGACACTTGTGGGAGGCTCCTTCCAAGATGGATGCTAATAATCCTGTCTCCTGCTGTTCATGCTCTGGTGTTATCTTCATGTTCTTCCAGGGTTGGTTCAAAGTGATGGCTGATGGTACAGCATTTCTGAGAATAGGTTACAAAAGACAACGTGACCTCCATCTCAGTCCTTCACTCTCTCTTCTTCTTAGATAACTCCCTTAGAAGAGACGTCAGATGCCAGGTTGTGAGCTGCCCTACAGAGAGGACCACAGATAAAAAACTGAAGCCTCTAGCCAACAGCAGGCGAGTAACTAAGGCCCATGACCAATAGTTATATGAGTGAACTTGAAATAGGATCCCAGAGACCAGGCAAGCCTTCAGAAGAACTTAGCCTTAGCCATTATCTTCAGGGCAACTCTTTGTACTGTGAGGCTGAACCACCAGCCCTTAGAAACTGTAGAAGGTAACAAATGTTTTTTGTTTTAAGCACTTACATTTTATGGTAATTTGGCATATAGCAATATGTAATTAATGTCGTATTTCTCAGTCTAAAATTGCTCTCAGAATCAAAAGGTACCGATCAGTGAAGCCTCAGCCCCTGTGGACAGGAGGCTTGAGGAGGGCCCATGCCAGGAAAGGCATTTTGGAGAGAATAGGCCTTCCTCCTGTCTCCTGCCCAGGGAAGTCACTGTAAGTAGTTTCTTGTGTATCTTTCTGGCATTTTCAAGACATTTCTGGCATTGATTTTGAACATCTTAGCTATGCATAAATACTAAGAACTTTCCTTAATATATATGAGCAAGGAGGTATGGAAACTTGTGAAAACTGAGTCCTGTGTTTTAAATCCATCCCTAAAGTAGGTTTGTTTTTCAATCCTAAAGATACATTCCTAATTTTTAATTGTTGTCTTAGCTTGCTTCCTTTTCATTCTGCTTTTCTATTTTGCCCAAATCCTTAGGACAGACTCTTTGAAGTTACATTTAGACTTGAAACTATTTTAAAATCACCCAAGTAAGAAATTTTTCTGAAGGATCACTTACATTTATTCAGGCAACTCTTTTCCATAAGTCATTCTTTCCTCCCTTTCTGGAAGATAGTTTGCATTGTTAATTCATTCTCTGTTTTTAATACACACGTAGTTAGCTTTCATTAATTATTTGTTATTTATTTTAACATTTGTGATCCACTGAGAATCCTGGAACACTGAATTTACCTTTTAGAGTTGAGAAAAACTTCAGCCTTTTAGTAGTGAGAAAATTACTTATCTTGTACAAAATTCACATGTCCAGAAGCTTCTGAGGCTAAGAGGACACTGTCTATTAAGTTGTACTTTTCTTCCTGAGAACTTACTTATATCATACATTGGCTTTAGAATCATATCGCCTACATTCTGCTATTCTTTCTTTTTTTTTAGTTTAACTTTTTCAAAAACATAAAAGACTGTTAGAGTTAACATTCCAAGAGTTAATGAAAATGTACTGCAGCCTCAGTTGTGCAAAAAAGAAGCTCTTTGTTTTTACTTGCTGACAATTTTTCTTCCAAATATTATTACATAATGCTTCAACATTTCTTTGTCATGGTTTCCATGCTTATATTTTGCCTTTTTGTAACCCCAGTTTTCCATGTAGCATGTGCTTCACTTCATTTTAAAGTTGACTACAACTTTATTTTTAACTCTAAACCACAAAGTGTATTCATGTGATTAAAAACACACATAATAATTTTTAAAATTCTAAAAGTCATAAAAGCCACAGCAGTCATGTTGTTTTTTCTTTTTCAATAGAATGCACTTGTCTTTTTTTTCAAAAGGTTCATTTTTTGCCTTTAGCTGTGTATTTCTGAACTTTTTAAAAATTGGTTTAATTAATTTCAAACATATCTGTACAGAGTATGCATAAGCTTTACACTTGACAGAGACTTCCTCTGGCTTGCCCTTGTTAACTTGCTATGGTGTAATATTAATGTTTGCTCCTGGGCTATACTAATTTTTTCCATCCAAACTTAACTGAGCTTATTTTTTTTTCTGGCCCTTGTTCCATGGGACCAAACCCTAGCAACAGTTTACTTATATGATTATCTAGGTTTTCTAATTTCATTTTGTCTGTCTTAACATTGATCATTATTTAACTAACACACAATGCAAGACTATCTTCCTCTTCAAACACTTCCCATATGGAACAAAATTTAGGATTTGTATTAGGTAGGGTTCTCCAGAGAAGTGGAAACAGTAGGAGCTATATCTATATATCTTTGTCTATATCCATGTCATCTACATCTGTATCATCTTCATATATACACATGCATACAAACATATATGAAAGAGCTGGAAAGGGCAGGAGTGACCGCAAGAGAGAGAAAGAAAGAGAGAGATTGATTCATTATAAGGAATTGGCTCTTGTAATTATGGAGACTGAGAAGTCCCACAGTCTTCAATCTGGAAAACCAGGAGAGCTGGTGTTGGTATAATTCACTTAAAGACTGAAGGCCTGAGAATCAGAACAGTCATTGATATAAATACCAGTCTGAAGGCTGGACAGGATAAGATGAGATGTTCTAGCACAAGCAGAGAGGCAGGGATGAAAAAAGGACTGCTCCCTCCTTTTTCAATTTTTTTTCCATTCAAGCCCTCAGTGAATTGAATGAGGCCCAACCATATGGAGGAGAGCAATCTATTAATACTTTAATAGTGAGCACCCCAATTCAAATGCTAATCATATCAAGACACATCTTCATGGACAAATTAATAAATAACGTTTAATCCAGGTACTCATGGTCAGTCAAGTTGTCATGTAAAAAAAAATCATCACAAGTTGAATGATAAATTAGTGTCAAAAAAAAAATACTACCCCAGAAGTGCATTAATGTACATAGTTACCATTTAATAAAAAAAAAAATACTAAACAGCTGGAGAGGCTAATCTTTTGATAAGGAAATAAAACATCAGCACAAACCACAGAAACAAATATTGCTTCTAGATCCATGGAGGTTATAATGAAGGTGGCAGCTCACTGAAAGAAAGCTTACATCTAATAGTTCTCTAAGTCAAGGACATTTAAGAAAACATCACCTGGGATGCTTATGAGTATACTGATTTCTAGGTCCAACCCCTAAAGACTCTGATTCAGTAAAGTATGAGGTGGGCACCAAGAATCTGCACCCTTTCAGATTTTTATGAAATTAGGTTTAGCACTATGGTTTGAGGAAGAAACATTGTAATGAGACACACTGAAAGTTTCTGATAAAAATAAAATGTGTATCTGTTCATGGCATCGAAAGGAGGAAGATGAATTTGGTGTCTGCCATGCATGGAAAAAATAATCATCTCTCTTTCAGATTTTTCTAGAATATTCTTTACAAAAGATATAATTAAAGGATCCATTTATGCAATCAAGAGTTATGTATCTGTGGGAAATTATCTTGTGAGGAGTGTCAAGGAACTATCTGAATTTGCTTTGAAACATAGAAAGAGAGGAAAATCTAAAGGAAACAAAGCTTTGTTGACAAGTTGAAAGAATATGAGATAGCCAAGATGGAGGCAAACAAACCTTCCAAGGGCCTCTAACTCTAATGGTTCTGTCTGCTTTGTTAGCAGCTAATGGACATGTAGCAGATTTCAATTTAATCTAAAAAGATATTGAAATTAGGCCTTTGCATGTATAGCAGTGATTCTCATTCCCAGCTATACACTGGAATTATCTGAGAACCCTAATCAATAGTCACATGTGGGTCTCACCTACCAGGTAGCAGGTTTTAATTGGTATTAAGTATGATCTGATTATCAGGATTGCTGAAAGTGTTCTAGGGGGCTTTAAGTGCAACCAAGGTTAATAACCGTTGTTCTAGTTAACCTGGCAAGTACTGAAGCAATGTGAAAAGAAACTAAAACAGACTGACATGGAGTAATGTGTATCCAATGTAGGATGTTTTGCCATTGCAGGTTAGCTTTAGCTAAAAGCTCATGATTTTCAGTGTTTCCCAGGCACTTCAATAAACAAAGCTATCATTTTGAGGACTGTCTCCAAGCTCATAAGATTATTCCTTTTTCTTTTTCTGTTATTTCAGGCATTACTTTCGTAATCGGCCATATGTATAAGAGGTCAGACAATTAAGTTTGCAAACTTATCCTAGAAAAAGTGTGACATACCTCATTGCTGAATATCACTATGGTCACCAGATGGCCAAGGGGAGTACTACAAAGATGGCAGTACTGGTAGTCAGCAATGAGATAGGTAGCCCTTTCTCTAGGACGAGATCACGAACTTAGTTGTCAGACCTTATATTCCCCATTTAGGGACAATCACCTGATCTCTCACAGAGAATGTCATTATTCTATTTTCTCATATTCTTCCCCCAAAGTCCACATTCTGTACATAGAACTTGGCTCCCCAGCCCAGCCATAATAATATATTCTATTAGATCAATACAAATGAGTCACCTTGAGTCTTGACAGGGGACATAAAGTGAGAGGTGGATAAAAGTCTCACTGTGCAGAGCATATGTTGAACTTGTTAAGGAAGAAGTTTAGCTTTCTGATTGCAAAGTACCCAGGTAGTTCCATTTTCATTTTCACGTTTCTCTTGTTCATTTGACAAATATTTGAATCATGACCACGTGCTACTCACTTTGCTGAGCTTTAAAGAAACAACAATGAACAAGACAGCATGGCCCCATCTCTCCTGCAACTCAAAATCTAGTGGCAGATATAGAAGAGAAAACAGAAAATTCCAGCTCTATAAAATCTCTGTTTGTTTAAGTCTATTCTATTAAAGTTAAATGTGAAGGGAAGGGACTCCCTACCACCCTTTCATTATCTAAAATGCAGGCTATATCTCACCCTTCATTTCTTGGTTCTAGCTCAGTTTAAGTACCCTATAAAGACTTGGTATTTGAATATTCAATCACCAATTTAACTTTAATGGAATAGACTTAAACATACAGAGGTTTTATAGAGCTGACTGCCATCAGTCATAGAGGATTGCTGTGAAGTGGTTTGTACCCCTGTGTGGCAGGCCCTTCTTTCTAAAATCTCAGCAAGGCCCACTCAGCACTTGAGCCAATCTAAACCTCTATTTTGAGGCATTTTTTTCGTTTTAAAACTTGACATTGTTCCCTAAAGAAATAAATTAAAATACAATCCAACTTTGCAAGTAAAAAGCCTTAGAAGAAGCAATTTATGTTTGCCACTAACATTAAAACCATCTGGTAAAACTTGAAATTCTTGCAGAACTGGAATCTCAGTGCCTGAAACTTTGGCATCGGCATTTTTAACAGGGACCCCAAAAAAAACTATGATAATTTTTGTCTCAGATGATCCTCATTCAGTCTCATGTTGATGATTTTCTCTTAGCAGTCCTAAACAGTGAAACTTTATGGACTTTTTTCCAACTTGATTATAAAATGAAGGGGCTTCCATAAGGATTTTGAGTAAGGCTATCTTCTCAAACTAGTAAACTCCATATGTCACACATGAGATATCATCTGGTGAAGTAACAAAGGGTCTTATGTATAAACGTTTGACCTGAGGAGGGGGAAACACTCAAGTTCAGCCATCCAAAGTGAGTTGGGAGCAAATGAGGTTGGCAAGATTAGAATATGTTAGAAATCAAAACCTTGACACCTGATTGATTACATGGTAGTAAGTCTGAGAAAACCTTGTTAACAGGAGACTATTCTTTTTATCTCTCTTTTAAGACTTAATATTGTCTAAAACTTAAAAAAAATAATTCTCAAGAATGTGTTGTTATTGTTACTGAATACTGACTTTCCAGCAGGGGAAGAAAGAGAAACAGAGAGGTGAGTGGGCTGGAAAAAGGAGAAGGGATATTGTATTTGGGAAAGAATGAACATCTGATGACTAGAGAAAACTTTTCTTCTCTGAGTTAGAGATGAGCCACCAGGCTTTACCATGAACTGGAAAAAATATTCTCAAGACTATCTCACACTTCTTGGCACAAGGTCCATAATCGCTGCTCAGTTTTTCTTACTGTGATTTGGAGTGCCAAAGAGATTTTAGTACAAAGAGTATGAACTGGCCAGTAAATCTGTGCATTTCAGTGTCCTTAGTATTTATTTTTCTCATTGTAAGTTCATCTGTTGGTATGTGGGTTATAATTTTTTGTCTGTTAGGTATGTGGAGTACTGGTTGATTCCTTTGACCCCAACAACCCTGTAATTATGGTGTCAAAATAGAGTTTCGTGAGCACAAACTTGAGAGTTAAGAGTCTGTGAGACTCAGTTTAAAGGAGTGCTTGGATTCTTCAATAACATTTCCAGGTTATAAGCAACTGTAAACTGTATTATACACTTTTTAGAGATGATAGGGTCAATCTTTTATTTTACAAAGAAGGAAATTAAGAGGAAAAGAAGACAAGTGAAAAGCTAAGAACATAGGGCTAGGATCTAGATCAGCGATTTTTAACCAGTGTACTGAGTTACACTGGTGTGCCACGAAAAGGATCTTAGGTACAACCACAAAAATTTGTAATTATCATTAATTAAGTTATTTTCAAAAGAAGTTCAAAGCACTGTAAGTATATTCTTTTACTTACTCTTTTTTATTTTTTTTTGATCAGCATGATTTAGGTATGCAGAGGAAGTTTAACTATAGGTTCAAGTGTGCCATGAGATTAAGAAAAAAAAAAGGTAGAAAAACACTGACAGATGGAGAGGGACACAAAACTTTTGGATCTAAGAGCAATATTATTTCTGCTGCATGACAGTGTCACTTACAAACTGCATTTGACATCATGACTTCATTTTATCCACTTTTATGCTCACTCAGCTTTTTGTGACAGTCTACCTTTGTTAGGATGCAAATAAATAAAAGCACTTCATAATTACAAAAGCATCACTTACAGTAATTTTCCCTGGGGTCTTGTAACTTTTAAAACCAATATATGCCAATACATAATGATATATTTCTCAAGCTTAGCATAGATTTCTTCCTTTTTTTTTTTAAAGTCCTCTAGAAATGTCCCTACCTGAGCATGCTAAAAATTACATAGAAGACAAAAACATTCCCTTGCTTGAAAATTTGATCTTCTTCGTTTTGAAAATAACTCTCAAACTTTGACAAAAAGCTTATGTTCTATTCAAAGACAAAGTCAACCATTACAGTTGGTTTTATACTTAAAAATACATCACCAAGGACTAAACAGCTAATTCCTGTGAAATTGTCTTCATCCAGAAAGAGAGGTCAATATGCTCTGTGAATGTGAAATACTTCCTTAAGCATGTTTAGACAGATCTCCTGCACATGAATTGCCATCAGATAAATAGCCATATAAAATTCTTCTTTTTTTTTTTTCTGTTTTGCCTCATTTGTTATGCTGAGGTTTGTTTGCCCAGTGCTTACAGGGATAGGGAATAACAGAAACCAGACCAGAAATCACTGCATTTTCTCTGAGCTCTAAATGTCATGTAAGAACAGTCCCTGGACGCCTACCAATCTGTTGATTGGATTCAGATTATGACCTCTCTATTCTTTCCACTTAAATTACCCTGAAGGTATGAGCTCAACAGTGCTCTGAGACAGTGTTGGCACATATTTTGTAAACAGCCAGGGTAGGAACTCATGACTACCTTAGCAAGAGCCTTAGAAAATCTCCATTACCAAACAACTTATAGGTTTGATGTAAAACACACTTAAAACTACTTTAGGAATAGAATTTGCATGATATGTCATGGTTTGCATGAATAAGAAAGAAAAAAAAAAACATGTTCCAGATGATTATCCCAGACAGTTTTAAGTCAAGGATGTCTCTGAAACAGTAAGTTCATATAAACAATTGATAGGGACTTTAAAATGTGGACTGTTCCTACTCTTTCCTTTCACCTCTGTTTTTCAGGTAGCTGCACAAATCTCATGCTAATATTTTTCTTTGTACAGTTTATGTGTATCTGGATTATGCATTTGCAATGGAAATTAATTGCCAGGGTGAGGACCACAGAGAAAAGAAGAGACTAGAGAAGATATTAGTGCTTCACAGGATACAGAGTTCAGGATCCTATAAACCTGGTTTCCTCAGATTGCAAGGTGCTAACTTCCTAGTTTTAGAACAAAGAGACAGAACACAAAAGTATTAGTAACAGTTGCCCTCGAATTGCTCAACATTATCATATGTCAGAAAATGTACGTGTAATATTTCATCAAGGCCTCTGAATTATAGCAGTGCATCCCAGCTAAAATAGATGTGGCCAGAAGGCTACTGTCCAAGCAGGGAGTGGAGCTTCTTAGAGAAATGGCTGATTCCAGGACTGGGACAGAAAATACACAAGGTCAACTGGGAGTGTGTCTCAGAACCTGAAAATAAGGATGTGCTTAGCAAAAACCAAAATCTATTGATAGGAAAATGTCGAAGGGACATAGGAGCCCAAAAGAGCTCCCAATTGACCAAATTTATTTGCCCAAATTCAAAACAACTTGAGTAAACAAAATATATAAAGTAATACTGGATTACAAGCCAAAGTATAAATAAATATTCATAAATCCATACTGATATGAATATGAATTCCAAATAATTTATGTAGCTTCTCCACATAACAGGAGATGGATCATACTGCTCCACTTTTTAAGTGTGTGCCACATGCAGTAACTTCCTAAATGCATTATGGAGAAGAGAGGGAGTAATCTTACAATAGAGAGACTTGATAGACCTACCCCAGCCAGGCGACAAGGCTGACATCATCAGCACTAAGTTATATTGACAGCATGTACATGTTTTTGATAGGATGTAACGAGAATGGCATTCTAACTCTGTGGTCTTCCCCCACCCAACCCACAGTCACAGGAAAACAATAGACAAATTTTATAAAATATCTGACTTTTACTTCTCAACGTTTCAAAGTCATCAACAACCAAGTCTGATGAACTACCACAACTAAGAGGTAG
>NW_003852458.1:3785912-3810472 GCF_000181295.1 Otolemur garnettii | reverse complement strand
AAACCCACAGCCAATATCATATTGAATGGAGTAAAACTGAAAACATTGCCACTCAGATCTGGAACTAGACAAGGATGCCCACTGTCTCCACTGCTATTCAACATAGTAATGGTTGTCTTAGCCATTGTAATCAGGCAAGAGAGGCAATCAAGGGTATCCAAATGGTGTCAGAGGAGATCAAATTCTCACTATTTGCAGATGACATGATCTTATACCTGGAAAACCACAGGGACTCAACTACAAAACTCTTAGACGTGATCACAGAAAAAACTCTTAGAAGTGATCAAGGAATACAGCAACATCTCAGGTTGCAAAATAAATATTTACAAATCAGTAGCTTTTATAAATACTATCAATAGTCAAGCTAAAAAATAGTCAAGGACTCTATTCCTTTTACAGTACTGCCAAAGAAGATGAAATATTTGGGAATTTGCCTAGCAAAAGACGTGAAAGATCTTTATAAAGAGAACTAGCTGAGAAAGAAAATAGCTGAAGATGTTAACAAATGGAAAAACATTCCATGCTCAAGGCTGAGAAGAATCAATATTGTTAAAATGTCCATTTCTCCCAAAGCAAAATACAAACTTAATACAATCCCTATTAAAGCACCACTGTCACACTTTAAAGATCTGGAAAAAATAGTACTTTATTTTATATGGAAAACACTTCGAATAGCCAAGACATTACTCAGACACAAAAACAAAACAGGAGGAATCATGCTATCAGACTTCAGGCTATCCTATAAATGTATAGTGATCAAAACAGTGTGGTATTGGCACAAAAACAGAGAGGTAGATGTATGGGACAATATAGAGAACCAAGAGATGATCCCAGTGACTTATTGTCATTTGATCTTTGATAAGCCTATCAAAAACATAAATCGCAGGAATGATTCCCTATTTAACAAATGGTGCTGGGTAAACTGGCTGGTGATGTGTAGAAGACTGAAACTGGACCCACACTTTTCACCATTAACAAATATTGATTCTCACTGGACAAAAGATTTGAACTTTAAGAAGACATGAAACTATAAAGATACTAGAAGAGAGTACAGGGAAAACACTTCAAGCAATTGGCCTGGGAGAATATTTTATGAGGAGGACCCCCCAGGGCAATTGAAGCAGCCTCAAAAATACACTAGTGGGACATGATCAAACTAAAAAGCTTCTGCACAGCCAAGAGCACAGTAAGTAAAGCCAGCAGACAGCCCTCAGAATGGGAGAAGATATTTGCAAGTTGTGTCTCTGACAAAGGTTTAATAACCAGAATCCACAGAGAACTCAAACATATGAGCAAGAAAAGAACAAATGATCCCATCTCGGGGTGGGCAAGGGACTTGAAGAGAAACTTCTCTGAAGAAGACAGGTGCATGGCCTACAGATATATGAGATCTGAAAATAGACCTGACATTCGATCCTACAATTCCTCTACTAGGTATATATCCAGAAGACAAAATATCACATTATATCAAAGATACATGTACCAGAATGTTTATTGCAGCCCAATTCATAATTGCTAAGTCATGGAAGAAGCCCAAGTGCCCATTGGCCCAGAAATGGATCAATAAATTGTGGTATATGTACACCATGGAATATTATGCCTTAAAGAAAGATGAAGACTTTACCTCTTACATGTTTACATGGATGGAGCTGGAACATACTCTTCTTAGCAAAGTATCTCAAGTATCTCAAAGTATCTCAAGTTTTCTTATGAAAGCTATAACCCAATTATAGCCCAAGAAGAAGAGGAGAGGGGAGAAGGAGAGGAGGGGAGGAGAAAGGATGGGTGGAGGGAGAGTAATTGTTGGGACCACATCTATGGTGCATCTTACAAGGGTACATGTGAAATTTACTAGGTGTAGAATATAAATGTCTTAACACAATAACTAGGAAAATGTCGTGAAGGCTATGTTAACCAGTTTGATGAAACTATTTCAAATTGTATATAAAACCAGCACATTGTACCCATGATTGCATTAATGTACACAGCTATGATTTAATAAAAATAAAATAAAATGTTTGTATCCCTATAATATTCTGAAATAAAAAAAACTTTTAAAAGCAACAAAGACTAGAATGGTAACATAGTTGGGCAATGGGTAAGGTAAAGAAGGGATAACAGGATATGCCTGGATAATGTGATCGAGTTTGTTGTGAAGTTAGAGAAATTTGGAGGATATTCCTTAGGGACAGTCCCTGTCCTGAGTGTGCATCATACACTACAGGTCAACCTAAGATGTTTTGGCAATGAGTGATAGAACATGTTTTGCGCATTACAAGGCAAGAAGAACAGACAAATGTCTCTGCCTAGGAGGCGTAAGGGGGGAAGCTGTGTTTACTGATGTTAAGATTATAGGAAGAGGATTTCTCTTCAACCCTGGTACTGAAGACCTTCAAGCCCCCTAGTTTCCATTTCTGCCAGCCTATCCTGATCTAGGTCTATAAGCCTGGTGATGGGAGAAAGGTTTTCAGAGATTCTTTTCATAATCAATACACATCTGTTGGGCAGCTGCTGTGAACCAGGAACTGAAATACAGAAATGAATAGGCAGTGACTGTGCTCCCTCAGAAAGAAGGCAAGGGTATTCTTTTGAATCCTCAGATTTCAATCATGTGTGTCAGAGCACAGAGTTCCAGTAGAGTTTTATCATCTAAGTAAGTGTGGAGAGGCAGGGTTTTATGAGACTCAAATTACTATGAACTACACATGCAATAAAGTTTTTACCTCAAGTCTTTAAAAAGAGAAATGAACAGGATGCTGTCCTTTGTGGAAGGAATCTCACTGAATAGTAGGGCTAGCTCCTAGAGCAGCATGAAAATCACTAAATGAATTCAGTATGAGTTGCTAAAGGGCCATAGGAAAAAAAGGAAGCCTGAAGAATAGACTTGGGGGTCAGTGAAGACGTGAGCTGAGCATGGAAAGACAGTGTAGAAATAGGCAAGGTGAGGGGCTGGGCCTTGAGGCAGGAGGGAGCCGCTGAGCAGAGTAACTGAGGCACATGAAACAACAGGCCCTGCTCGAGGAATCACCACTGTTGACACCTTACATTAGTACGGTTTGTCACAGTTAATAAACCAATATTGATATGTTATTATGAACAAAAGCCCCACACAGCTGGAGTTGAGGGTTATCTGTGGGGAGGTGGCAAGAGATAAGGCCAAAGGTTAAAGAGTAGGCAGAAAAATAAGGGTCTGAGGAATGACCCAAGGACCTGGATTATTTTTAGACCATTATAATCATTCTCACTGTTTCTCGCATCCCACTTTCTGGTCTCCATTGGTGTTTTGTATGAACATGGAATAATCCTACCAGATAAATGCAGGAATTAAGGTCAGGTTGGCGAAAGAAAGATGACAGACCACAGACTGATGTTTCACTGCCATATTTTTTGTACTATGTATCTTAATCTATGATAAGGAATATATTTTAAAGCCATAAAAATTCTAGTGATGAATGTGCAAGATTTCTACCTCATAAAGATGAGCACATGAGAGGAATTCCTAAACCAGACAAATTGTGTCATACAACATGTTTAGAAAATGTCTACCCCAAACCTTTGACATTCTCAGGATGAAAATTTTGCCATTCATGTCATCATAGATTTAATTTCTCCCATGGACTGAGCATATTCTTTCAGCACCTTCAAGGTACAGAAAACTGTGCTTTAACCCCTGCATGCCCTTAGCAAGAAAGGAAATGTTGTGATAATCAGGAATGTTTTACTTGGGGAAGAGAAGGCCGAAGGGGCAGCATTTGAAGAAGGATCATTACCAAGGTTTCTTGCGGTCCCCAGGAGAATTTCTGGCAGAATCTGAGGCTCTTTATGGCCAAGCAGGAGCCTGTGGGTCTAGCTTACCAGATCCTCAGCATTGGGCAAGCAGTCGGGCAAGAGCAGGCGGTCAGCGGGATGCACTGGGTGCCTGAGGGCTGGAGGAGGGGACTATGGGAGCATTTAGAACATGATGCTGCCACTGCACAAAGCTGGTGCTCTTAGGGGAGGAGGTGCAGGTTTGCTATCAGAAACCTAAACAGTGGCACAGCATAGCTCAGCTCTGAGAGCTCAGGGTCTGAAGCCCGGCTCTGTGGGATGCTCCCTGTGTCTGTCACTTTGTAGCCTGTCATGGGCAAGAAACATCACCTTTCTGTCCTAGGTTTCCTCATTGGTATATATGACAGATATTAAAGGATACTAAAATAATTTTTATATGTCATATGCTTATATTAAATGATATACATAATTAAATGATATACATATGCTTATATTAAATGATATACATATACACCACTTAATATATGTGTGATCTATGTAGCCTCTAAAACTATTTCTAATAGCATTTATTATTATTTTATACTATTATTCTAATAGTATTTTTCTATTGGTATTTATTATTTCCGATAATACCTGGTACATGAAAATTATTAAAGTACTATTTATCTAATCATTTTAGGGGCATTTCCTTTTTGGTGCTTAAACTCTTGCACACAAATGACAATTTCTCTGAATAAGGAGAATTTGAATGGGAACAATCGGAAATGGTTATTATTACAGAAGTAAAATAACAACAAAAAGTTTAAATGAACCTATAAGAGTCTGCAAACAGTAGTGTAGTAAACACAACAAACTAACTTGAGTGACCCTTCAGTCTGGCCAGAGGGGTCACTCTCAAGTTCAAATCACAAGGACAGAAAATGGAGGGAAGATAAGAGATCATACCAGGGTGAGGAAAATACTTTCTCTCCTAAGAATGAATCTGTTCCCCTGCTCTAATCCTTGGTGGGGGGGGGGGGAAATACACAGGGCTGAAAACCTGGTCTGTGCTTTCCTTTCCTGCCTGAGTTTCTAAAGGACTTACTCACTGTGCTGTGAGTGTTGTCCTCACTTCACACTGATTCCAGGAACTTCTCACGGCCACTAGAAAGGGAGCAAATTATCTGCAGCAGGTGGTGAATGATTCCACAATGACACTCGGGTCTGGACTATTGAGGGGACCATTTCCCTCCTCATCAACACACTGTTTGCTCGGGCAGCCTGCTCCCCACTCTCTTGACACCCAGCTAACATTGCCTGTGCTGAGAAAAAGCCTCGTGGGGTCAGAAGTAAGAATACCATGATTGGAACTTGCTCGCTAATCTCTGATTCTTGGAATTGTTTGGCAAGTGGACTTGCCAAGCCACTAATTCACCCTAACTTGAAAACAAGATGAGAACAGCTGAGATGCCTGATGTCTGCAGTTCCTTTTGTTTCTTTATTCCTACTCATGGTAGGAGGGCTGTGCATGCACAGTGCCCTGATAAGCACTGATGGGCCTCCAAGGCACAGCAGGTCCTCTTAGGTGTTTGTAGGGCATGCTGAGGTTTCCTCCCAAGTAGCCAGACCAACCCCCTCCACTGAAGATCAAAATGCATTTTGTAGAGTTGGGGAATTGACCTTAGTTAGGAGATGACCTGTTTAGTTATAAGGTATTCTCATCCCTTTTAGCAGTGATTAGCTTTAGAATGAACACCTGACCCAATTTGGCACAAGAAGCATTTCTTGGAAGCTGTGGCTTCACCAGACATGAAAAAGTCAGCCGTCCTGTAACCACATGCGAGAGGAGTCAAGTGACACCCCGATGGATAGCAGAGGGGAAACTCAGCCTTGATGACGTTTATGAACTGTTGAATTCAACTAGCTCTATCTCAGGATTTCCTCTTGCGAGACCTAATAAATATCTTCATTATTTTAGACCATTCAAGTTCAGTTTTTTTACTTGCTGCTAAAATATTCTAAAAATACAGAAACCTACTTTAGATGCTTATCAATGTCACATATTTCCATTCTATCCCAAAATTGTATTGCATGCAATTTTGTTTATAACACTTTGCCACTGTGGTGTCCTAGATCACATCCCTCCAGGCTACTCAACTTATTATAAATTTAGTTATATTCATTTGTATTGAACTTTCATACTACTGAAGTCTGTTTTATATGATACACATTTGCCTTTCTTAATGTGTTTTGATCTCTAGAACTATTTTTTAGTTTATTTCAAAATGACTATGGCTTAAAAACATGTCCTTAAAACAAGTTTGTTTGTTATTTTTTTTCTGTTAATCAGTTCCACTAGAATAAGATACAATGAAAGGCCTTCCATTTATTGTAACAAAGCCCCCGCTATCTGGCATACTGAGATAGCTCACAGGTAAAATAGTACAGGAAAAAACATCTTCTTTGTAAAAATCACACGTGTAAGAAAAAGAGAAAACAGATTTTGGCAAGCTCTTTCTCCCATCATGTTTGATACCTTGGAGGGAATATAGAAATTGGAACAAGGACTTGAGTTCATTTTTCTTGTAAAATCTTTACTTTTGTTTCTAAAAGAGAAGTTTGAACATTGCTAGGCTTTATACTGTTAAGAGTTTATAATACTCTGAGCTAAGGATAAGAAATGAAAAACACATGGATTAACAATCCCGTCTATTATACATATGTTAAAAAATTAAGAGAAAAAAACAAATTGTGAGGCAGTACATGAAGAGCTGTTCCTAAACAAAATTGTATTTGAAAGTAATTTGGAATGTTCAAGAAGCCCTTGGGTTAAAGCATTGAGTACATTTCTCCACAGCTATAATTTTTAAACAAACATAATATGGAATGAAAAATGCCGTGTGCAAAGAAAATCTAAACAAATCAGACTTACTTAGAGTTAATTATCGAGTAGGCCTACCAGAGTGAAATGGATAATGGGATTATAAAATTCCGGGGCCAGAGAAGACCCTAGAGATTCCTGGCCACCCTCTCGTGCTGAGTCGAAGCTGAAAAGGATGATCTTGCCTAAGATGAATTATACAGCAGGGAAAAGTCAGAACTAGGGCTATTTTCAAATTCTTGATTTTAGTTCCAGACAGAAGGGAAAAAAAGGAATTACTGTGTTAGACAATGAAAATGTCAAAAATGTTGCAGAATCAAAGATTTATCTGTCATAGTTCATAAACTCGCAGCATGCATTTAACTAAATTAAAAATTTTCACTTAGGCAAAGTAGCTATATGATGCAAATAAATTTTAGATTTACTATGTTATAAAATACTCTGAATATTTTGGATTTTAGAGCTTGGTACCGGGTCAAAATTAAATGAAAAACCTTGGCTTGATTACCCAGGACAGACCCAAAGATGAATTCTAATCTAAGATAGGAATATGGAGCATGGAGGCTGAGATGAGGAAAGATCAGGCTGCCCTCTACTATGAGCATGACCTCAGGAATGTTATTACCCTGAGCTTCAAATTTCTCATGCTACCGCCTAGGACTGAAACAATCCAAAGGAAGCCTCCCATGGAACACTGCTCTAAAAAGCACTAGTGTAACACAAATGCAACATGAAAGCCAGTGCTGTATTAATTAGATGCATAGTATATGTATTATACTAATTAATATTGTGTAGGGTTATAGTTAATATAATACGAAATATTATTTTACATGTATATTACATTTACACTGTTTTAAATATTTTTGAAGTCAGTAACCTTAAACAAAAATCATCACAGAGTCAGAGATGTCACTTTTGACTTCTGGAAGGACTACTGAGACAAAGGACAAGACTATTTTTCTCCTGCTTATGACTTGCTCCAGTCTGTCACCTGTCTCAATTTTTCTTTGTGTGGGTATGGTCAACTTTTCAAATATCTTCAGCTTCTTTACATTTGAATGCCTCGTAGTATCAATCTCAGTGTGTCCTTCTTATTCTAGAACCGGTCGTAGCTCCTCACGTTATTAATGGTATCTGGCCACCCACACACTCAGCCTCTGCACACCTCCCCTGTGTTTATCTTCCCCTTCACCCTGCCCTCTGCTCCTCTGTGTCTAATTGATCACCAACTTCTACTGTATTCTTAAAATCAAGGTAAAATTCACATAACATAAAATTTTAAAGGCTACAATTCAGTGGCATTTGGAACATTCACAATATTGCATAATCACCACTTTTATCAAATTCCCAAACATTTTCATCACCACAAAGAGAATCCATGTGCCTATTAAGTGGCCAATTTCCATTGCCTCCGTCTCTAGCCACTGGCACCCATACATCTGCTTTGGGTATCTATGGCTTTACCTGTTCTTCATATTTCGTGTAAATGAAATCACAAGGATGTGACTTTCGCGTCTGCTTTCTTTCACTTGTCATCTGTTTGGGGTTCATTTGTGTTTTAGCATACATCAACACTTAATTCCTTTTTATGGTGAAATAATATTCCACTGCATGGATTACCACATTCCGTTTATCCACTCATCTGTTAGTGATGAACATTGGAGGAGATTTCCACCTTTCTGCTATTGTGAATAGTGCTTCTAGTAACATTCATCCACAGCATTTCAGGATCTTTTTTCAATTCTTTTGAGTATATACTGTATTAGTTAAGATTCCCCAGAGACAAAGAACCAATGAAGTATGTGTATGTGTGTATATGCAAATGTATTTGTGTATGTGTGTATATATGCGTGTGTGCAGGTGTATGTTGTCTGAAAAGTATCCAGCTATCTAACATGAAAAAATATGAAAAACAATGGCTACCTACGTTTTGGAAAGCCCTTGTATATATATAAGATCTGTCAAGTTCACAAATTCATCCTAGAAAACGCACTACATTGCTGAATATCACCATGGTCACCTACCAGGTACTCCCCTTGGGAAGCTTTGCACCAACACCAGTGCCCAGTCGACCCTTCAAACCAATTTTGGAACTCTTTTTCTGGCATGACCATCAGAGGTGTCATCATATTATCCTGAATGTCATCAAAATGTCTTCTTTTCAATATTTATGTTTTCTTTGAGTAAAGAAAAAAGTCACTGGGGTCCAGATTAGTTGAGTAGGGAGGGGTGTTCTGATACAGTTATTGGTTTACTGGCTAAAAACTCCTTCACAGACAGTGTTAATCAGTGAGCTCCTGCAGGACCACTTTTGTGCATAACTTTCTCATACAAAGATTTTCAGTTAAGATTATCCTGTTTCCTGACATTTACTTGGTTTGCTGTGCTTCTCACCGTCAGCCAATGATTGTGACGCACAATTGGATGAATGTTTTTATCAGCTCTGCTTGTTCCTGGCTGCCCTGACCTCTCTTCATCAGTGATGCTTTCCCCTCTGTAAAACATTTAATCCATTTGTACACTGCTGTTTTCCACATGACATTATCCCCATAAACTTGAACTAACATGTCCCTGACTTCACTTCCACTCTGGCCAAGTTTAATGAGACATTTAATGTTTGTTCTTTGCTCTATTTCAAACTCCGACATTCTACCAACAGCACACAAAAACATGCAACGATAATAATGAACGTCACTCAGCAAGATGCAGCCACACATCAATACAAACACAGCTGTGAGGTTATAAAACCTGTTACAAAACCCAGATTGTACAGTACTGCTAATGTAAGTTCATGGGTGGCAAGTTCACAAACTTAATTGTCACCACTCGTATACACACACATGCATACAGTTAACCCTTGAACAGCACAGGTTTGAGATGCCCAGGTCCACTTATGTGTGGATTTTCTTCCACCTTTGCCGCCTCTGAGACCGCAGCACCAGCTCCTCCTCTTCTACCTTCTTCTCAGCCCAATAAACATAAATACGGTAAGGATGAAGACTTTAACAAAGATCCACTTGCACTTAATAAGAGATATACTTTCTCTTCCTTTTGATTTTCATTATAACATTTTCTTTTCTCTAGCTCACTGTATTATAGGAATACACTATATAATGCATGTAACATACATAATGCTTATTAACTAGTTCTGTTATCAATAAGGCTTCTGGTCAACAGTAGGCCGTAAGTTGTTAAATTGGGGGGAGTTAAAATTTATATGCAGATTTTAGACTGCATGGGGGTCAGTGCTCCTAACCTCATTGTTCAAAGGTGAACTCTGTGTGTGTGTGTGTGTGTGTGTGTGTACATACATACATATACACAGAGAGAGCAGGAGTAAGACTAAGAAGTTGCCTCATGTGACTGAGGGGACTGGTGAATTCAGGTAAGACTTGATGTTGCCAACCTAAATAGCAGACAGCAAGAGATTCTCCAATGATCATGAGTTTGTTCAGGATTTTTCTGGGGATTTGCAAATCTAAGATCTTCTATGGGAACTATGGATATATCCAAAGAGGCTAAGGAAAGGGGAAGCTTTCAAAGGCAAAAGAGTAAATTGTGCATGATACAAAGAAAACATTGATTACAGGGACCTATTACAGAAGGTGATGCAAATTCATTATTGGAGACAGTGTGTGTCAGGCAAGCGCTTTTGAGCATACATGTAGTTGTCCTTGTGACTCATGTAGCAAGCTACAGTTTGAAAGTCCTTGCCAAAAGTTTTTGTACAGGCATATGTGTGTGAGAGCCCTTCAGAGACTCTTTGTAATAGTTCTTATTATAGGCATGTATAAGTGTGTACACATGTGTGTGTGAGGTGTCCCCCTTCTTAGCCTTTGGGCTTTATTTATTTAAGTTGTTCAAGTTTGACACAATGACTCCATGATGATTCTGATAACATCTACAGACCAGTAAGCTGGAAACTGGAGGAAGGTTTCTATGTTGCAGCCTTAAATAGACCACTTTCTTCTTTTGGAACCCTCAGTCTTTGATCTTAAGGCTTTAAGGCAGTGGTTTTCAACTGGTGTGACCTGAGAGGTTCTTTGGTGTGCCATGAAAAATTTTAAAGATCATTAATTAAATTATTTTCAAAAGAAGTGCAAAGCATAGTAAGCATATTCTTTTTTTCTTACTCTTTTTTAAATCAACATAATTTAAGAGTAGAATTTAACTATAGCTTCAACTGTATTGAGAGAAAAGTGTCATAAGATAGTGTGCCATGAGATTAAAAAAAGTTGAAAAACACTGCCTTAAGGCCTTCAACTAATTAAATGAAGTCCATTCACCCAAAGTATGGAGGATGATCTGCTTTACTCATAGTCTATTGATGTGAATGTTAATCACATCTAAGAAATACCTTCAACAACATCTATACTGGATTGACCCAATAAAGGCACCAGAATCTAGCTAAATTGATACATAAAATTAACAATCACATATACCTAGGAGTAAAGTTGTGGGGTCATATAATAATTTTGTGTATAACTTTTTGAAGAAACAACAATCTGTTTTCCACAGTGGCTGCACCACTTTAAATTTTTATGAGCAATGCACAAGAGTCCAATTTCTCCAACATTTGTTATTTTATACGGTTTTATTAAAGCTATCTTAGTAGGTGTGAGACAATCTGATTATTTTTATTACACCTTTGGAATAAAAAGATGATTTTCCACCAAGATAATTGTCTTTTGTATAACATTGGAGGTGGGGACCTGGATCAAATAAACTCTTTGAGTTGATGAATCAAATATCCTCTGGTGAGACTACATTATCAGTGTATATTAATTGTGAGCAGGGAAATACCTTTTCCTAACTTGTGTTTCCTTCCACATAGAGGAACATCACATCACTTAATACTGTTGGACAATTTGTCCCCTCAGACCTAACAGAGTTTGAAAGAAAGCCATAGGTATGTATCATTACAAAAAACTATGCCCAGAAATTTGAAAATGTAGGGGAAATGGACCAATACCTGGAAACACCACCTTCCAAACTCATCCAGAAAGAATTAGAAATTTTGAATAGACCTATATCAAGCAATGAAATTACATTAACAATAAAAAATCTTCTAAAAATGAAAAGCCCTAGACCTGATAGTTTCACACCTGAATTTTACTAAACCTTCAAAAAAGAACTAGTACCGATATTGCCTAGCCTAATCCAAAATACAGAGAAGGAAGGAATCTTCCCCAACATGTTCAATGAAGCAAATATCATCTAGATTCCAAAGCCAGGAAAGGATCCAACAAAAAAAGAAAACTATAGGCCAGTATTATTAATGACTATTGACAGAAAAATATTCACTAAGATCCTTTCAAACAGAATACAGAGACACATAAAACAATTATACATCATGATCATGTGGGTTTTATCCTAGGGATGCAAGGTTGGTTCAACATATATAAATCCATTAATGTAATTCACCACATAAATAAAATAAAAAACAAAGACCTTTGCTTTTTCCTTAAGAGCTGACTGCTACTGGGGATGTTTTTCCTTGCCAAGAATGGGTTAAAAAAAAAAAAAAAAAAAAAGAACTGATTGTGAGTGATCAGTCTCATCCCCACTTCTCCACAAATAAGGCCTGACTCTATAAATATGAAGGTCTCCCCAGTCTCAAGCTAACCAGTTAGGCTGCCAAATCTCAGGATTTAGTGAGAAATCCCACATGCCTGCAGATGTATGTCAAATTTCCTAACAGAATATTTTTACCAAAGGATTTATTTGCATCTCTGTTCACTGTTCCTTTTGTCTTATCTTAAGTCTTTTAGAATTTAGGCTGGGAAGTAGGATGTTCTTTATTGGATCCATTACTTGCAGACAATTCTGTAAGTATAATTTACATTATTAATGTTTTATGATTAATCTGATCTTGCTAACAATACAGGAATACATGCATTTGTTAAATTGATTTTATAGATATGAGACATGCACTTCATTGGTTCATACTATGAAATGACGAATTGATTCCTAGGGGCCTAAGTTGTTTGATTAAAGCACTTAGTATCACATTATCAAAACTGGATCAGGTCTAAACTTTATGCAAATGTATTATAGTTGCTATTGTTTAATTTTTAAAAACTGTTTTTGTAAGATTGGAGAATTGACCTAAACTGAGATGACATTTTCTGCTCTAAAATCAAAATGGCTGCCTTTCAGAAACAAAATAAAGAACATTGAGGACAAAAGAGAGGGAGAATGGGATACAAAAACATAGAAAGATGAAAGAATGCACAAGATTAGTGGGGAGGTAGAAGAGAGCTTGAAGGGAGAAGTGGGTTTGATTAAGTAAAGCTTTGATTTATTCAATTCAAATTGATTCTTCTTAATGTTAATTCTCAAAGCTATTATAATTTTATAAGAACTGTCCGTTCTCTCATTCCCTCATATTATTTTTTCAATTACCACTGATTATGCTTTTCTAGCCCTTTTATGATCTTTCCAAGCTGGCGAATAAGTGTGCATCTTTCCCCTTTAGCAATTTTTCCATTGTGACAAGGTCTTTATTTAACTAAGATAATTTGTTCTCTATATAATAATGTAACTGGCCCCATGAACAAATTTCAATGATTTTTTTATAATCTTCTCCTTTAACTACCTATTTGACTTTTTGAGTTGTTTTCCAGAAATAGCGGATTTTCTGCACAGCAAAGGAGCTGAGATTCTGAAGGTGCCCGGGCAGACTGCCTGACACCAAGATTGACCATCCCCCTATAATCTGCCACTAATGCAAGGTGTAACTCAGCTTGTTAGTTACACCAAGACCTTCCCCAAGACACGTGGCACCTCCTTTAATAAGCCCATGATCTCCATTGGTCTGTGATATGGATTTGAGGCTGCTTCTTCCATTCTTCCTACAAGATATCATATTACAAATTCCTTTCTTCCTTGGCAATCCTCTTTGGTTCAGTAATTGGCTCTTTGGTTCTTTGTGCAATCATCAGTTGAACCTAGTCTGAAAAACCCTTGCAGTTTTAGCAACAATAATGTGAGATGGCTATGTGTGTTTTTAGAACACTCAGAGAGTCAGGTATCTCCTTGTGAATTTCCTTGCAAAACTTCAAGTTTAGGTTTCTAAACAAATAAACATTTCTCAGAGCAAGGCAGCCTGCATATTCATTTCCCGTGTGAATATGCCTGTCACACATTTGAGTTCTTCTATTTCAAGGCCATCATAATGTTTTATCATGAGTATCTGAAGCATGAGATTGCAATAATTTTGTTCCAGGAACACTGCTGGCTTAGGAATTAATTATAAGCAAAACAAAACAAACTAAAACCAAAAACAAAAAACAAAAAACACCCAATTTCATTTAGAGTTGTGTATAGTATCACTCTGTATATTGAATCCAAACTATCATTGCTAAAAGATTAATTCAACTTAGATAATTAATCATTCCCTATTATTTTGAGGTTTAAATTTTCTTTTTGAAATGTATTTTTAAATTATTATATTGGTGTATTAGAAAATAATAGTAGAACCAACTTTATAACTTGATAGTAAAGATGTGATGAGTTAATACCTTTAGAACATTGCTTAGCTGCTATTATTATTATTGTTAATTATTATTTACTTTGGGGAGTACATTATATTCTTTTTATTTATCCTCATGGTTAAAATGTTAGCCTGAGTTTTAACTCACACTTGCCAGCTACATGAGTGTATTAGTCAGTTCAAGCTGCCATATCAAAATATTATAAACTGGATGGCTTTAAACAATAGACATTTATTTTCTCACAGTTCCGGAAGCTAGAAGTTCAAGATCAAAGTGCCAGCATTCTCAGTTTCTGGGGAGATTTCCCTGGCTGGTTTACTTGGCTGCCTTCTCACTTTGTTTTCATAGGACCTCTTTGTTCCAGAGCAGGGAGCAGGGGGATAAGAAGAGAGAGAGAACTCTGGTGTCTGTTCTTGTAAGGGCACCATGAGGGCTCCACCTCTATGGCCTCATTTAAATCTAATGAGGCCCTTCCCAAAGGCCCTTTGTACTGCCACTTTGGGATTTGTGGTTTTAACGTGCCTGTGGAAGGAGGACACATTCAGCCTATGACAATGAATCTGGACCATATTTACCCTCTCTAAAGTGGATTTCTTAATCTGTATAATGTGGATTAGAACACAAAAGAGTCACTGCATGATTTAAATGATTATTTTCACCTTCTACCTGTTTGCATTGTTTACAGAATATGCATTGCTTTTGGTTAAAAGAAAAAACTAATAAGACATGAACTCCTAAGAGGAAAATAAGTATGCCTCTTGTTTCTTTTATTGACTTTTTGTTCTGTCTTTTGCTTTCAAAAACCTTGCTGATCTATCCATAGTTCCCCTCCATGCCCATGAAATGTATCAAATGAGACTAGTAGTCACACTCTTTTAACTTTCACATTTGATGTCTGTTGCCTAAAATATGCTCTTTAACCAAATCTGATGAAATTCTACCTTCACTATGAAACGTTTTCTACATCTCTTTCTAGAAATAGCCTTTCCTTTTTTTCAAATCCCTTTGAGTATTCACAGCTCTTGGGCCAATCTTACAAACATTATTTCATTTTGTTTGTACACAGTATTATATACGGTGTCCAAAATGTCACCCCTAAAGTCGCCATACATTAGGAAAGTAGGAAATTGTAGCTAAACATACCTTTATTTACAAAATATTTATTATAAAATTTACAACACACTTACAAAAGATTCTCTACATGTTTGCCACCTCTTTATAAAATTTCGTAATGAATATTTTGTAAATAAAAGTACATTTAGCTACAATTTCCTATTTTCCCTGGGTCTATGGTAACGATATAGGTGACCTTTGGAACATCCTGTAGTTATGTACAATCATAGCTATGTCTCAACTAGTCCAAAGCTCTTTGAATGAAAAGTAAACTAGATTATTGCCTATAGATTCAGGACATAGTAACCATTGACTTCAAAATTGAATTGATGCAAACATGTGGGCTAGTGGTGGACTGAAATTTTCCTTTGTACTTTAAATGCAAAAGACAGATTGTCATCTTCATTAATGATGATGAAAAGACTGTGAAGGGGATGGCTTGCTCAAGAGAAACAGCTTTTGAGCACTCAAGAAGCAGTGATTACATAGTTAATGTGTCAATTTTAAATCATAGTCAATTACTCATTAAATTCCTTAAGGTCATTGCCAGGCAACACTTCATTAGTCTTGGTTGCTGCTGCATATACTTCCATACAACAATGACACTTCACATTTGTCCATCGTTGAAGAGTTTACAAAATTCTTCCATGTGCACTGGTCGTCTCGTTTGATCATCACATCAGCCCTGTGAGACAGGCACAGGAGCTATTTTTATATCAGCTCTGCAAAACAAAAACTCAAGTCTGAAAGAATAGGGCTTGTCTAAAGTTACAAGCTAATACACACTGAAACTAGGATGAAATTGTACCTTATTCCTGGTCTGTTCTCAAACGAGATGCCATATTGTACTGCACAGAATGTCTTAAAAACTATTCCATAATGTGTATATTTTAATGAGTCATACTGGTATCTCCCACCACTTTCCTTCCCTTAATCAGTATGTGAGTTTTTTCTACACTGGAAGATTTCTTTTGATTAAGCCTTCCATGGAACATATTTATTTGATTGCAAAATGCACAGCGAAAATCCTAACACCATTATGCCAACCCCTTTTTTCCTGGGTGATTTTTGGTTACTTCTGTAAACTGCTATACTATGTTTATACAGTGTATTTAACTATAAAGACGTATCATTTCCTTATTAGTTCCTTATTTAAAAAAAACAAAACAAAACTGATATCCAGTTAAATAGCTTTAATTTTACAAAAATTCTAACAATTACTGCCTTGCAGAATATGTCAATTAAAATGAACATTAAGTACAATGTATTAAAAACTAGTTGGTTTCTTATTAAAACTTAATGATGTTTGATTAAAGTATGTAAACTGCATAGATGTCAATAATTTCTCATGGCGATTTTTGCTAGTAACGGATTTATTTGTCTCTGGGTTATTATTTCCTTTATTTTTCCTTATAAAATTTTGTTCAAGTTTGTAACTAAAATTGCTGGCTGTTTAGGAAGTAATAGTAATTATAATTCCCATTGAGTCATAACTGAGTATATTTCCTCAAGCAAAACTCACCAGCATTGAGGTTTTTTTAAATATCCTTAAACTACCCAAATTAAATACGTGCAAATGAAATTCATTTGATGATTTCCTCAGGAAAACAAAGCTTGGTCACTTTATATTGTGTTGTAGAGAATGCTATGATTGATTCCATTTTACATGATTCTACATTTCCCTGAGTTATGAACCTCTTTGCTTAGAAATTCTGCACTAACATTTTAGACTTGCACAAGTACCAGTGACCTCCTCCTGGTGCTTGGCAAGTGCTGTGCTCTGTATGTACCAGCTTTGGCTTGGCTTTTCGCCATCATATTTATTAAGGCTTGCTTCTTCAGGGTTGGAGGTACATCAAGGTGCCAGTTTATGATAGGAAAAGAACACCCTTCAGATTGCAAGTGCTGCTTTATTTAAATTCCAAGTTCCTAGCTTTCCACTGCATTTTCTATGTTATATCTGCTTTACTCGAGAGCCAAAAATCTTAGTGTTAGAGTTTAAGGAGATGCTTTACAAAAGCCACATTATGGTCATTTATATGAAAACAGAAAATAGGTATTACTTAACTTCAGGATATTTTAAATGTTTCCTTGTGCTGGGCTACCTCAGGGATACAAAACACCTCTGGAGATCAGCACATGGAAACTTAGGTTCTAATGTTGTAAAGTCATTAGGGTATCTGGGAAACAAAAGTAGCACACCTGCCAACCTGGTGACAAGATGACTCTATGCTAAATAAGGGGACTCTAAATCAGCAACTGAGTCTGCAACTAAAAGATACTATCTTTTCCCAATTGGCTCACTCCATACCTAAATCACATGTGCTGAAAGCCTGCTATGCTGAGTAGAGTCATTCCAGTGAAATACAGAAAAGGTCTTTTGCAAAAACCAATTGTACCTGGAATAGTAGGGCCTTTAAAATCCCACAGTTAGTTAGAACACACTCAAAAAAGGAAAAGAATGCAGGGTTTTGATAAAATGCAAACTCCATCTAATTGCTTCTCATACTATTAGGTCATTAAATCTAAAACATCTGAGTTTGAATCAAAGGTTTAGTTTATTATATCTCAAACAAGAAGCAGCACAACTGATCAAAGTATGAGCCTAAACTATCAACACTGTTTTGACATATTAAAAGTAGCTTGCTGGGTGGCACCTGTGGCTCAAAGGAGTAAGGCGTAGGGCACCAGCCCCATATACCAGAGGTGGTGGATTCAAACCCAGCCCTGGCCAAAAACGGCAAAAAAATAAATAAATAATTAATTAATTAATTAAAAAAATAAAAGTAGCTTGCTTATGCCAGCAGCAAAGCAGCCTGGAGAACAAGTGGCAACGAAATCGCAAAAGGGATTTCCACAGCTTATTGAGAATGGAATATTTTGACTTGCAAGAAGTGGTCCAAAGCCTGGAGGAAGTGGCAGTCAGTTGGTGCAAGGTCTGGTCATTGTGGTGGATGATATTGTCCAAGTCCAGCTTCTGTAGATTGAATAGCATTGTTTGTGTGACACATGGTCAAGCATTGTCTTGTGAGAGGATTGGCCTGCTCTGTTGACCACTCTCAGCGGCTTAATCACAAGCATCCTCATCACTTCATCCAATTGGTTGCAGTGGACATTTGCTGTGACCAACTGATCAGGATTCATGAAACTGTAGTGGGTAATACCAGTGCTGGACCACCGAGAAGACACTATTAGCTTTTTTTGATGACTAGTCAGTTCTGGATTGTGTTTCAGCACTTTATCTTTATCCAACCAATATAGTGAATGCTCGCAATTGTCAAAAAGAATCCATTTTTCTTCACATGTAACAGTACTATAGAGAAAGCATTCACTTTTAAGTCATGACAGCAAAGAAAGGCAAGCTTGCAGACGATTTATCTTCTGGCACTTATTTAATTCATGTGAAACCAATCTATCTAGCATATTTGCTATTCCAATTTGTTTCAAATGGTCCAATATTGTTGAAATGGTAACAGCTGACCTTGCTGCTAATTCACATGTAGGTTGAAATGGATTTGCTTCTGCTATAGCTTTCAGCTCATCATTATTCACTCAGCTGGCTCATTTTCAAGATCGAAATGACCACAGTGGAACTTCTCAAACCATCCAAATACTTGGATTCGTTAACCACATCCTTCCCAAACACTTTGTTGATATTTTGAGCTGTCTGCGCTGCATTGGTTCCAGAATGGAACTCATATTTGAAAACAAAATGAATTTTTAACTTATCCATGGTTTCACAAAAATTGATCTAAAAAATTTTGAAAGATAATCACAAGCCAAAATGTGCATTTGAAATATTGAGGTTGTATCTCCATGATAAAAAAAAAAAAAAAAAAAGAAGTGTCAAAGTGAAATGTGGGGAATATCAACTGTCAACTTAGTAGTTAAGGAAATCAAGCATTTCCTACTTAATAATCTAATATGTAGCGATTGAAGTGTGTAACACATACACAGATATGCGTTGGAAATGGAGGTTGGTGTGTGTGCTGTGTCAGGTGAACAAATTAATTTCAACACATTAAGCAATATATTGAGAGAATCATAGCTGCCATTTTAAGTTGCTCCTTAGAATAGTAAACTATACTGATTTAAAAATGTTTCCTCAAAGAGAAACTGTTCTCAGTCCTCAAATATGTTAGAGACATGAATTTAACACTGAGCCACAAGCACATGTAACAATTTCAAGGCTACATGAATGAGTCATAGAAATGACTTCTAGAAACTCAATTACCTTCATGAGAAAAAAGAAAATATCAGGAACATGTGGAATTATACTTCAGTGCAGCTAGTGTATTCTCACAGATCCCTGTAAGGTACTTGTGAAAATACTACTTAGATATTCCTGCATCATTTTTACTAGTAAATTATGTACGTATTTTACTGAGGACCTTGAATGCTGGGAGACATGGCTATTGTCTAATTAAAAGGGCTCCAAGATGGCCTCCAGTGAACTTTTCCTCCTGGTACTCATGGATATTATAGAAATGACAGTGTGTGACTTCTGAGGCCAAGACAGTAAGACATCGTCACACCTGCCCTGCTCTTTGAGCACTCTGGGGAAGCCAGACGCCGTGGTATGAGGATGTGCAACCGTCTGCAGAGGTTCACATGGTGAGGAACTCAGGCCTCCCGCCAACAACCAGCATTGAGTGGCCAACACGTGAGTGAGCCACCCCACATACCTTCAGGTGACTGCACCTCAGGTAGGCATCTTGACCATGTCTCAGGAGAATACTTACACCAAACCCACTCAGATAAGTGGCTCCCTGTCTCCTGACTCACACAAACTGTAAGAAGGTAGTCATTACCTATAGCATGAGAAGATCATGGTACTGGCAGTTGCCAGGAGAAAAGGGCCTTCTGAGTCTATAGAAAGGAGTATAGTCAGAATCTTGTAGAGAGGGTTGCATGGCATATGGATTCTATACACATGTGGAGAAACTCAAACATCTAAGAAAACAGCGTATTAAAGATGGTTGGAGAATGCCTAGGAGATTGTCCAGATGGCCTGCAGGTTTGGAACCTCACAACACAATGCCTATAATCCCCTAGGGAAAGATTAGCCTTTCAGGACAAGAACTCTAGTTTTGAGGGTTGCTAGAAAGACTATCATTGAATGAGAGCGTTTCAGTAATAAAGCATGTTAAATTGATTAAACAAAACCCCTTTGATTGAGTATATGAAGATAATAAATAATTCTTTCACATGGCTGAGAACTTCCTCCAGAAAGAGAGCTTGTGTGTTATACTCCTGGAGGCTCAGCTCCCTGGAATCATCTCTGACCTATAGTTGGAATTCAGTAAATATTTGTTCAAATTGCAAAATGACATTTTAGTAATTTGATTGCTCGAATGCTTTAGTAATTTGATTGCATCTTTTTTTCCCCATTAGATTCTTAGCAGCTAAGAAGGCTTTTGCTTTGGGTTTTAGATTGATTTGATTAGCTTTTGCCACAGAGCTGGAAATGTTTCAGCTAGAGAAAACAATGATTTCTCCTCACCCTGGAGGGCCTCAGATTATTCACATGGCACTGGAAGATGTCTCCAGTCCAATTCAGCTCTGTCATTAGTTCTATCCAGTTGCTCCATTTTTCAGCTAGAAAAGCTGAGGATTTAACCAGAGCACACAACCACTAAAGAGAGGAACTGGTTTCAACACTGGCTTCTTGATACAACATGGTCCTCCTTCCATAGGAGCCACAGGGCTGACTCCTGCTGACTTTGAAGCATTAAGCTGCTGAAAAGGCATGTGTTCTTTGTGAAATATAGGATGGAAGCATCAACTTGGATTCGGCTTAGAACTGTGAAGCATAACAACGACTCAAAAGATTAGTTGACTACCCTACAAAATGGTTCAGCCAGTCCCCAGATTACAGAAAAGATAGGGTCCAATTGCTCTTCAGTGAATTGTAGGTAAGTTGGAACAGGTGCATTTACCTATTACCTGTAATAGCCTCTGTTCATAAGTGTGAGTCTTATGTCAGTCAGATGTGTGAAACCCAGGGGCTTATTGTGATAGCTTACATTCCTAAGTGTGATAGCTTCCATTCCAGTCAGATGTTTGTAACTCAGGGACTGCCTGCATTTCACTTCACATACAAACATTGGTGCTGGAGATTCCTGTCCCCTTCGCTAAGCCCTTTACTAGCTATAGATGTCTGAGAGGCATGCTAAGGAAAAAATAAGAAAGTCCACCCTGGTCCTCCATCCAACTGCATCCCTGGAGACCCACAGGTAGCCATAGCTCTTCTTTGCTCTTCTCTGTCCCTGTGAGGCATAGCCCTTGAAGCCTGCAAATCCTGGGCAGCCTTGTCCTCTAGTTTCCCATTGGGTCAGCCCTGAAGTTAAAAGGAGAAAGAAGGGGGTATTTCTCCCCTGGCTCCTGCCCTGCCTCGGCACCACAGTTCCAGCTGCAGCTGTGACCAAATCTCCATTCAGGCAGCCCTCCTGCCCCCAGCTCTAGCTCTCACCTGACTCCCATAGTAGATCTCTAGCCCTGGATTCTTCATGCCTGGGGAGGTAGCAGCTTTCAGCCACTCCTAAACCCTGGGAGCCTCACTCTCGTGGTACAGTCTCCTTAAGCTGCTCCTCATGTCTTATGATGACTGAAATAACCTCTTCCTTAATTCTGTTCTATGATCCCAGCTGAATAAACCTTTGTTTCCTGCCAAGACCCTGACTAACGGAGTCACTCTAAGCCCTCAAGGAGAGGATTTCTCCAAGTCTTCAAAAGGCTATGCTCTCTATCAGGGATTCTGAGCTTCAGCAGTGCAGGTATTGGGGCTGGCTGACTCTTTGTTGTTAAGCAACCATCTTAGGAAATGCAGAATACTTAGTAGCATCTCTAACCTCTACCTACAAGATGCCGGCAGTGCCCCTACCCCAACTGTGACTACTAAACGTATCTTCAGATACTGCCAAACGTGTCCTGGGAAGTTTACTGCCAACGAAGAGTTATACTCCTTTGTTTCAGCCTCATCTCTTCTGGAGCCCTGCCTCTCTATGTCACAGTTAGCGTCCATAGTTTATATTTGTCATTCACTAATTGTTGTAATACCATTTACCATTTATTTTTCATATATTGACTCATTTGAATATCACAGAAATCCTATCACTCAGGCTCTGCCCATTTTAATGCTTTGTGAGACCAACAGTCAGAGAAGTCACATGATTTCTACAAGCACACTCAGCTCATAATTGGGGAAGTTGGAATAAATCTCAATTTTTGTCCAACAAGTCCCCAGAGGTTCTCAACATGTGGTGATTTTTGCCCCCACACCCACCCATGGGGACATTTGGCAATATTTGGAGACATGTTTGGTTACCACGAAGGGGAGAGAATGGTACTGTCACCTGTTGGGTAGAGGCCATGGGTGCTGCTTAACATCCTATAATTCACAGGACAACAGCCTCTACTCCCAAAAAGAATTATCCAGCCCCAAATGGTGAGAGTGTCACAGTAGGGAAACCCTGATTGTCTTAGTCCATTTTCTGTTGCTTGAAACAGTCTACCTAAGGTTGGATGGTCTATAAATAAAAGGAATTTATTTCTTATGATTATGGAGGTGGGAAGTGCAAGGCTGAGTGAATGCAGCTGGAGACTCCTTGCTGGGGGGATCTCTCAGGGCATCACATGGTGAGAGGAACTGAGTACACTCTCCCTCTTCCTCTTCTTCTAAAGCCACCATTAATCCATTAATTAATCCTTCATGAAGGTGAAGCTCTCATAGCCCTACTGCCTCTTGAAAGCCCTACCTCTCAAGACTGCCTCATTGGAAAGTGAGTTTCAACATGAGTTTTGAAGGAGATATTCGGACCACGGTGCTCATCTCTCCACTATACTTTGTTTTTTCTTAGCAGGTTCTATTTTTCTCTGGCTTTTCTTCTGCCTTTTGGCTAGCATATTCCTTTGCATTTATAAAGATACATTGAAGCCGTAAATTGAAAGTAACTCAAATCTCAAAGGATTTCAATGATGCTAAGCTTAATTTTTTTTAAATGTAATATTCCTTCCCCTCTCTTCTACTGTTTTTTAATGTATTTTCTTCCCTAGAGTCTATAGGGTTGAAAACATCTAGAGAGAAATTTTTATTTTTCTGTTATATTTGGAGACAAATATTGTGACATTGGGGTGAAAGCAAAGAGGAAAATTGGTAAATATTTTGAAGTTTAAATACAATTTTTATAACTTGATTATTAGTGTAATACTTACAAATGTACAGTATTTTAGGGTAGCTATAAAAGTTTTAGTATTTTCCATCCTGACAAATTCTTTACACAAAAGGAATGAGGGAAAAAAGTTCTTATTAAGGGTTGAGGTACAAAAAGGTGTGAGAAATATGGTACACGATCATTTTGTTGTTTTAGCAGAATTGGATTTGGATCTAAACTCCCCTACTTTTCACATGGGAACACTCAGTTTCCCGTGTGCAGTCCTATGCATTTTAACTCATGCATAGATTTGTGGGAAACAATGATACCCTCAAAATCAAGAAGAATTGTGTCACCCTAAAAATACTCTTATGATACCCCAATAGTGTCATACCTTTGCTCAACCCTTAAACCTCCAGGGACCACAAATTTGTCTTCAGCACTGTAGTTTTTTCTTTCCAATAATGTCATAAAAAGTGAATCATAGAGTATTTAATATTTTTATACTGACTTCTTTTAGCAGCTTGGTGCCTTTAAGATTTATCCTAGATGTTGTGTGTGTGGATCAATCGTTTATTCACTTTTACTGATGACTAGTATTCACACACTATCATATGTGTGTACCACAACTTACTATCTATCTATTGAAGGATAATGGGTTTTCAGTTATTTTGGTGATTATAAATACAGCTGCTGTAAGTTTTAATTTCTTGAGAATAAACACCTACGTATGGGATTGCTAGGTCCTATGGTAAATGTGTGTTTAACTTTTTAAGAAACTGCCAAACTGACTTCCGGAGCAGCTGTAACATTTTGCATTCCCACCAACAGTGTGTAGATACTCCAACTGACCTGTGTCCTCACTGGAACCAGAATTTAATTTAGTCACTCTGGTAAGGATGTAGTGGAAACTCACTGTAAGTTCTATTAAATTTTATTTTTTAAATGCCTCTTTCTAGAATAATCTTATATTTACATAAAAATTACTAAGATAGTCCAGAGATCTCCCATATACTGCAAACTTAGGATCTTAATCAATTATATCTTAACATAATTATGGTTTATTTGTCGCAATTGGTGATAAATTCCTGATATATTATTAGTAATCAAAGTCTATACTTTATTCACATTTCATTAATTTTTGCCTAATGTAAATGCCCGTTCTGGGAT
>NW_003852458.1:3783800-3785480 GCF_000181295.1 Otolemur garnettii | reverse complement strand
AAAAAAAAAAAAAATGAATACACACTATCAGTATGCCTTGTTATTGATCCTGACTTTGATCAACTGGCTCAGGTAATGTTTTTCAGGTTTCTCCACTGTAAAATTACTCTCCACCCCTTATATACTGTACTTTTTGAATAGAAGGCCCTAGGCACGGGCCACATTTAAGGTACAAAGTTCTTTCCAATGCTTCACCTTCCTGAAGGTCGAGTTACTACATAAATTATTTGGAATTTTTATGCATGGGGGATTTTTCTATTTCTCTACTGTTTATTTATTCAATCATTTATTTAAATATGTATGGGCTCATGGGTGTTTACTTTACACTTTCAGTTGTAATTTATTTCTACTTTATTTATTTGCTCCAGTGATTCTAGCGCTGGCCAGTGGGAGCTATTTCAGCTGGCTCTTTGGCTTTGTATATTTGCACTTCCTTACTCTCTGGCACTTTACAATGCTCAAAGCTCATTTTTTTATATTTCCTGACACAGTTGTGGAATCAACCATTTCTCCAAGGTGACTTGGTTTCTTTTAAAGGAGGCTTGTGTTAGAAACCAAGATCTGAGTTCATGTGATTTGTTGCTACTTAGGGGACCATTGTTTCTAGGCCCTCTTAGCTGTTAAAGCAAAGAAAAACACATGTGTATGCTAATTCTGTTGACACTGGGATTTTAGCCCAGAAAGACTGGTGTCAGACTTCTAACCTACCGAAAAGTAAAAATAAATTTTTAAGCCTCTAAATTTGTGGTAATTTGTTACAGCAGCAACAGAAGATTAATCACCCATTCTATAAAAGAATTGCCTTGTTTACAATAGTTCTACCACTATTCAAAAGGAAAGATTTTGAAGAATACCTCAGTATTGTATTAGACAGACTATCAATATGGCTCTAAAGTCTTACAAGTAATACTCATCATGACTTTACTTAGAATATTAAAAATCCTTTTGGAAAATATCAACCCTGAACCTATGTGAATAATTCTATATGTAACTATCTGTGTCCAAACTAAGCTAAGCATGGTTTATACTGCTATCTCCAGCTCTAATCCATTGCTACATGGATCATTTTAATCGTCTGCCCCTTGCGTATCAATTACCTCTCCCTCCAACAATGAAAAACCTGGCCATCAACATCTGCCATGCATTTACTTTACTGTTCATTTCTGGTATCTATGGATAGTGGTTTCAGACTATAAACCACTAATTTTCAACCATTGTGCCATGACAATTTTTAAAGATCATTAATTAAATTATTTTCAAAAGAAGTCCAAAGTACAGGAAGTATACTCCTTTTTTGGATCAACCTAATTTAAGTGTGCCATGGAAGTTTAACTATAGGTTCGAGAGTGCTGTGATATTAAAAAAGTTTAGAATATGTAATAGAGAAATCCAGAAGCCTAAAAATAACACTATAATAAAGATATTTGTATCAGAATGTTCATTGCAGCCCAATTCATAATTGTTAGGTCATGGAAGAAGCCCAAGAGCACATCGATCCACGAATGGATCAATAAATTGTGGTATATGTATGTACACCATCGAATACTATGCAGCCATTAAGAAAGATGGAGACTTTACCTCCTTCATATTTACATGGATGGAGCTGGAAAATATTCTTCTTAGCAAAGTATCCCAAGAATGGAAGAAAAAGTATCCAATGTACTCAGCCCTACTATGAAA
>NW_003852458.1:3747640-3783483 GCF_000181295.1 Otolemur garnettii | reverse complement strand
CACTGTTATGATTTAATAAAAAAAAAAAGTTGAGAAACCTCCCTATAAGCCTATATCCCCATGGAAATTGAGTAACTCTATCAGCAGAGTGCAGTGCTTCTGAACAGTCCCTTTTGCCCTTTGTCTTTTAGATGCCAACGTTTCCAAAGTCACATAGGTCACCACCTTTTTCCTCACCCCCTTTAGTGATGTTGTTATTTTGTCATACTCTGCCTTCCATCTTGAGATTCCTCAACCTCCTAAGCATTTTTTATTTCCATCCTTAAAGTTAATTTCATGTGCTATAAAGTTGTTTCCTTTTTTTTTTTTTTTGACAAATGGGACTTAGTGAGTATACCATTATAGTATCATATGAGAATAGTTTCACTGTCCTAAAAAACTCTGTTAACCCTCTGCCCCCCAATCCTAGAAAACATGGTTATGTTTATTACCTCTATAATTTTGCCTTTCCAAATTGTCATATAAATGGAATTGTAGAATATTTAGCCTTTCCAGGCTGCCTTCTTTCACTTAGCAATTTGCATTGAAAATTCACCTACACTTTCTTGTGGCTTGATACTTCATTCTTCTTCTAGACAGAAAGTATTTCATGGTATGAATGTACCACAGATTGCTGACCTATTCACAGCTGAGGGACATCTGGGCTATTGCTGGGTTTTGACAATTATGAATGAAGCTACTGTAAACATTCACATGAAGGTTTCTGTGTCAAGTCAGTTGGCTAAATACCTAAGAAGGGAAATGCTGGCATGGTAAGATTATGTTTAGAAACTGCCAAGCTGCCTTCCAAAATAGCTTTACCATTTTGTATCTCCACCGACAATGAATGAAAGCCTACTGACACTTTGATTTTAGTCCAGAAAAATGATGTCAGTCTTCTAATCCACAGAACTGTAAAAATAATTTTTTAAGCCACTAAATTCTTGGTAATTTGTTACAGTAGCAATAAAAAATTAATATGGCACCCATTTCAGAAACTAACTGCATTGTTTACAATAGTTCTACCACTATTCAAAAGGAAAGATTTTGTAGCAGTTCTCTGTGCCAAATGTCTAAACGTCAGTATTGTATTAGGTCAACTATCAACATGACATTAATGTCTTAGAAATAATACTCATCATGATTTTAATTTAGAATATTAAAAATCCCTTTGAAAATGGCAACTTTAAATCTTATGAAAACCTACTATCTATGAGTTTAGCATTACACATAGTTAAAAATTATTTCCAATGTTTAGGAGATAAGACAGAAAACCAAGAATCTCTGATTTATAGAAATGTATATGCTCTGGCCTGCTTGAGAATCTTTTATTTACTGTTATTGAGTTGCTACAGGAGTCGCTGCACTTCTTCACTAAGTCTCATGGTCCATTGAAATAACACCTAGAGAAATGAGAGAAGCAGTGCATTCTCTAGAGCTAAAGACAAACAGCAAAAGAATAGGATCCCATTAATCATTTCAGAGATTGGAGAGGGAGAGTGTTTCAATATAATTGAAAAAAAACGAAACAGCACATAATACTTCAAAGAAAATGAAATTCTAGGCTTTTTTAGTAAACAAAAAGGAAACTGTCCAGCATCTAATAAACATAAAAAACGTAAAGTTAGAGACAACAACACAACAAAAAATGCTCTGACTTAGATCTCGGTGGTGGGGATGGGGGTGCTTCATGGAAAACTCAGCCAATTTAAATAAAAAATAAGTCCATGTACCCACACATGAAATGACTGATAGCTCATTGTGAATTCCCATGAAGCTGGTGTTTTTTTAAATGTATTTCTCCTTTACAAAGATTTCTTTTGGAAGAAAGTTGCTAATGGAAGAAAAGACTTTGAGAGTTGCAACAAAATTATGGTAATTGACATCTTTTTCTGTGATGCATATGCCTTACAGTGATTTGGCATTGTAAAATTCTTAATATTGCCGTTACAATTATGGTAATTTGTTGATTTTGCTTAAAACATTAGATGAAAGGATGTTTGAATTCAACAGGAAATATAGCAAAATAACCAGCAATTGTTTTCCACAAAATGCTGTAACTGCAATCATGAAAACGTAAGTTTTTACAGCAAGTGAAAAAAAAAATCCTGTCTATGTTGAGAACACACAATTTATTCTCCATTTTTTAATATGTATTTTGGCAAATATAAATTTTCCTCTACCATTTTTAGCCTGCCTTTGAGTCTAGATGCTTGTAATATTTCTCAGTACTATCCCATAATTAGGTGGATGTTAAATGTATGAATTCAGAGAGTTTAGGAAGTTGCAGTCTTTTGCTAGATAATCACTGAAGTATTTTAAAGAAATCATCCTAAAGGTACATAGGATCCAGTGTGCCCGACAGTCCTGACTTAGTTCTTTCCATGCTGCTAAGCTTAATCTAAAATGAATTGTGTTGTCACATGTTAAATAAATAGAAAGATATAGGTCAGAGAATTATGTCCATCAGAAATTAGATTATCTGGCCTTTACCTGGTAGCTGAAGGAACTTGATTGTAGACAATATTGTCATTTATGAAGGTTCAAGCCACCTCTATTCTCAATGAAATCGTGGGGTGACTGAGATGTCATCAACCACCAAATATTAATTGAAATTGCTATGATCACAAAAGAAACACTTTGTCCCTTCCCTTTGCCACCCCAAGCAGCGTACAGCTCTTTGCAGTTCAATTTCATTTCAACAGTCCACACCTGTGCTACAGAGATTTGCAGTTAGTCACAATTGCACATTGGTAAATGAAAATGAATTCTAGAAAGTATTCTCTTTGACATTTACTAATTACAAGGTAAACATATTTTTCAGAGAAATGTAAATATATCTTTCACAACTGGCTAACATTAACTGAGTACATATGGGCAAGACTGTGTTCTAAGCATTTTGTAAATACTAACTTCCTACTTATGTTAAGAAAAAATTAATGGGAGATCATCAAACTGAGATTGCTCTAGTGCTGTGGGTTCCTACATAAGCAAACTGAAACCCATCCCAGAGCACATGGTCACAACCTCCAGAAAGGAAACTTAAGCTTACCCAATTAGAAACTGCCGACTACAAGGGATTTGAAGAGAAATTTCTCTAAAGAAGATTGGTGCACGGCCTACAGATATATGAAAAAATGCTCACCATCCTTAATCATCAGAAAAATGCAATTCAAAACTACTTTGAGATCATCTAACTCCAGTGAGATTAGCCCATTTCACAGAATCCCAAAACCAGAGAAGCTGGCGTGGATGTGGAGAAAAGGGAACACTCCTACACTGCTGCTGGGAATGTAAACTAATTATGTTCCCTTTGGAAAGACATCTGGAGAACACTTAGAGAACTAAAAACAGACCTGCCATTTGATCCTGCAATTCCTTTATTAAGTATACCCAGAAGATCAAAAATCACATTACAACAAAGATATTTGTATCAGAATATTTATTGCAGCCCAATTCATAATTGCCAGGCCATGGAAGAAGCCCAAGTACCCACCGATCCACGAATGGATCAACAAACTATGGTATATGTATACCATGGAATACTATGCAGCCATAAAGAAAGATGGAGACTTTACGTCCTTCATTTTCACATGGATGGAGCTGGAAAATGTTCTTCTGAGCAAAGTATCACAAGAATGGAGGAAAAAGTATCCAATGTACACACCCCTGTTATGAAACTAATTTATACCTTTTATATGAAAGCTATAACCTAATAACAGCCTAAGAATGTGGGGATGGGGAGGGAGAGGGGATGGGGGAAGGGGGATTGGAGGGATCACTTCTGAGGTTTATCTTACAAGGGTACAAGTGAATCTTTTTAAGAGTAGAATGTGAACGTTTTAAAACAATAACTAAGAAAATGATGTGAAGGCTATGTTAACCAGTTTGATGGAAGTATTTCGGATTGTGAAAACCCCACACTGTACCCCAGAAGTGCATTAATGTACATAGTTACCATTCAATAAAAAAAAAAGAAAGAAAGAAACTGCCAACTAACCTCTAACTAGGAAGTTTCCACTTTAACCAATCAAATGTTCTCTTTGTCTTATGTCTTGCTATGTTCTTTTATAATACAAATATTATAAAATCTTTCCCCCTGAGTCCTCTCCTAGGAGCCCTGAACGTCTTGTGGTCTGGTATTGCCTGGTCCATGAATCATTGTTTACTCAAATAAACTCTTCAAAACACATATGTGCCTAAAGTTGGCCTTTAACATTACTCACAGCAGCACTATGAGGTAACTAGTGTTATCTCATTTTGCAGATGAAAGAACTATGGCTTAAAATGATTGCCATTTCCCCAAGATGATGTGGCTAACATATGAAAGAGCTAGAGAATATGCCTGTATAAATTCTGTATCTCAGTTACAACAGGAAGCTGCCTTAGTGAGGTGGGGCACAGGTGAGGGGTTTGCTGGCCTTATATCAACGCTGCATCCATTTTTGTCTCAGCCACATGGCTGCTGCCAAATACTTAAGGCCAAGAAATCCATGTTAAAGGTGGGTTAGATGAGATGCTGGTCTCAAAGAACTCTTCCATTCTTCATGTTAATAAATCAACATCCTGGGAATTGAGTGAATATAGAACTTTATATATAAATGTGGCATTTTTAATAGTAGTTTAGCTATGAACAATTTAAAGATTAAATAATGCAGGCTCGGCACCTGTGGCTCAAGCAGGTAAGGTGCCAGCCACATATACCTGAGCTGGCAGGTTCAAATCCAGCCTGGGTCCACCAAACAACGATAACTGCTGCAACAAAAATAAATAAATAGCTGGGTGTTGTGGCAGGTGCCTGTAGTCCCAGCTACTTGGGAGGCTACCCAGGGCAACAGCTTGAGGCTCTGTTCTCCCCCCTAAAAAAAATGCAGGACATGACTACAATAGGGACTTTACCTAACAAATGCAAACATTGCAACCTAATCATTCGTAGTTTAAAAAAATAAATCAATAAAGATGAAATAAGTGGAGCTTTTTTCCTTCCTTTATTTATCCAATCATTCAATAAGCATTGACAGAGCCTTACTGTGAGCTAGGATATGTTCTAGGTTCTGAAGATTCCTTGATGGCCGAGACAGGCATCCTGCCTTCAGACAGCTCATAGTCCTGTGAGGAAGCCAGAGAAATGCAAAGATGTGCAAGTGTGGAATGTTCCGTTAGAGCAGAGAGCTGGGGGCCTGAAAAGAAGATTGCCTCCCCCAACCTGTGGGGGAAAAGAAAGTTGTCTTAGATGAGATATCATAATTTTAACTTCTGGCATTTTTAAAGTCTTTAATAAAAATAGCCAAATATGGTAATGAATCTAACCATTAGATGTCAGGTGAGACTTACTTATGTATGTTTTACAGGAATAGGTGAGAACTTGAATTACTAAAATCAATAGACATTGAACTGCACAAGATCCTCAAAGAAAGGAACTGTGTTTTAGACAAGTTTACATTGTCAGTGCCTAACACAGCATCTCACAAACAGCAGTGAGATGGTCACAAATGGCAACTAAACTGAATCTGACAGAGGCATAGAGTGCTCTAGCTTGAAACACTGTGTTTAAGAAAGACATGGGCCTGTAGTCCCAGCACTCTGGGAGGCTGAGACAGGTGGATTGCCTGAGCTCAGGAGTTGGAGACCAGCCTGAGCAAGAGTGAGTCTCTGCCTCCGTAAATAGCCAAGCATTGTGGTAGGAGGCTATGGTCCCAGCTACTTGGGAGGCTGAGGCAAGAGGATCACTAAAACTCAAGAGTTTGAGGTTACTGTGAGCTATGATGCCACAGTACTCTACTGAGGGCAACTGAGTGAGATAAGAAAGAAAGAAAGAAAGAAAGAGAGAGAGAAAAAAAGGAAAGGAAAATAAAAGAAAAGAATGAAAGAAAGACACAATCTCCTGAGAAGCAGCAAAGAACAGTAAAAGAACGATTGAGGTCTATTCACTGATTCTTGGCCCACAATTAAAATCTCTGAGATTTTCTGCAGACCTGAATTTCTAGTTCCAGAATTACAGGAACTAAAATCGTGGGGAAGTGGGCTTTTTGTTGAACCAGATCTGCTTCATCAAGAGGTCTCTTTGAAAGTTAAAAAAAAAAAAAAAAGTTGTGAAGAACCATTTTCTGTTAACCTAAGGAAGTCTAATGTAGGATAAAATCACTGTGACTTTAAAAAGTGTTTATAAAAAAAAAAAATTAAAAACCAGCATGTCCACTTGCAGGATAAAAACCTAACTAGACAGTTAAATTGAATTTGAAGTGAATTTTGTTTTAAAAAGAAAGATTTGAAATGTGTTAAGCCTCCTATTCACTCTTCATTGAATCCAATTTCTCTCTCTTCTTCCCTTCAACCCTTGCACCATCAGAAGATGGGGAGTGGAAATGGAAAAACAAAGAAGGGGTCAAGTTTTAGAAGTGAGATGGTACCGCAGGAAAAGGCCCTGCAGGCTCCTTGCAGAATTTAATCCCCATGTTATTTCTGTCTTATACCTCTCAGCCCACCCCCCACAGCCAACAGATGCAAACATTTCACACGTAAGAAGAAAGCTCTCTCCATGGTCCCTTAAATGCCAGAACTCCCGGGACTGAGGATATTTCCTACTTTTCAGTTTTTAGAAATAGTTGATTTATGAGGGAGAGAGGACTACAAACTAGAAATAGCTGTGTGTTTTCCTGTCTGTTTTCCATACTCTGTATTATTTTCCAGGTCATTCAATTTTTGAGAAATGAAAAAAGTAAAGAATAATAGAATTTTACAAAAACAAGTCCAGCTATGCTAAATTGTCACAGGATCCTAGCCTCGGGGCCCATTCTAAATTAAACCAAATCCAACATGCTCCAGGAAAGAAATCATTTCAGTGAGAATTGAAATGATGTCCTCTAGCATCCATTTGGCTAAAGAGCCACTGTGTACATGAGTGTGACGCCACCGTTGACACACCGTCTGGGTGACACCACCATGCTAAGGGTGGGGAATGAATCAGTCATGACTTTGAAGGCGGGAAATATGCTTCGCAATTAAATTTCCTTTAGGATGGAACTTGCACGTTCCACACACCGATTGTGCTACTATGCACATACGTAGGACCTGCAGTGTTAAGGTTTTACAGGAGAATTTTGCAGTGTGGCAGAACCTTAGCAATCAGGGGTCCCATAAACCATTTTTTCATTCCCCTACTTCAAGATTAGTACAGAAATGAAAACTATGCATTTAGAAACCTACAAAGCCATTGGATAGTTATTTTATCTGTTATGTCTCACAGTCAAAAAGCTGCCTGGGAATTAAAAGTATGTGTCTTTCTTTTTAATTTTTGGCTAATTAATTTTTATTGTATTTTACAAAATTACCAGTGCATGAGAAAATTGGAACTAAAAAAAATGTTCCTCTTGCATCTAGGTTAAAAAGAAACACCCATGCTGAAATACTCCCCCCCAACCTCCCAGAGAACCTGGGCACGCAATTTTTAGGGGAAGGGTTGGGGAGTGCTTTGGGTTGAAAAATGACCAGACATGGAACAAAGTTTATTGAGGAAGAGAAAGGTAGATTACAGAGTAAGAGCAGAATACATTCAGCATAGGCAGTGAATGGGCCTCCATTGGCAGGACAACTAGATAAAGAGGCCAGCTGAGCTGATCTGAGTGTCTAGTACGAGGAGTGGAAAGGTCTCCCTCCCCTGCTTCAGAGAAGCAGCACACTGCTAATCCGCTTCAGATATTGGGTGTCAGCAGGATAGATGATGGTTACATGAAAATGTCTATGACAATATTTATATCAGGAAAGAGAAAAGAAAGATATAGGCTTGGAGTAGCTCTCTCCAAACAGGGAGAGTTTATATTGGTTTTACACCTTTGTACTTTTCCCTCTCCTCTAAACTGTCTGCCGGGATGGGAGTTCAGCCTAAAAATGCGATTGTATTGAAGGTGAAATGATAAATTCCAAGCTTCTCTCCATGTTTTGTGCTACAGAGACATGAACTAGTTGGTCCTCACTTAGCAGAGCGTCCCAGCTCAATTTGGGTGGGAGGGGAGAAAATGAAACTCCTCTTCCTGAGAAATATTTGGGAATTACAGGGTTGATGGCTATGGTGGTGAGGGAGAGAGAAAGTTCTAAGAAGACAGCTTCAGGAGAGATCAGCGCCTAGGAGGCATGTCCAGTGGCAGAGAAAGGCTGTGTTTTTTTCAAGCAGTGTTGTTTAATATTCCATTTTAAATTGTTGCCCATCCTGTGCTATTATATGCAGTAATTTTCCTCCATTTTCCTGTATTAGCCAAAACTTTCCGTTGAAAGTAAATTCACCCAACTGCTTTGTATTAATAAAACTCTGGGAGAAAAAGGAACGAACGCTCAGGTAATGTGCAGGTGTGAGAAGAGAATGCTCTGATGCTTCCACACAGGGCAGCGGTGAGCAAGGCAGACACGCAGAGCAGGGACTGAGAATCCCGCAGGATCAGAAGGCTTGATAAGAAATGACCACAGGGCCAGCTCACTGCTCCTGCCAACAATCCACAAAGATACTTTTGTGGAAGGGAACTGGTTTCTCATTGAACATCAGGTGGGAGCTCAAAACGTTGATTTAGCATATGAGAGTACATGTGTGGTGGTGATGGTGTGGGCAGTGGGGGAGAAGCAAGAAGAACCTTGTGGTCTTAATTATGAAGCAGTTCCTGTGTGCCGCATAGAAGAGCCCTCCACGTGTCATCTCGTTCATTGTTTAATGCAAGCCCGGTGGTGGAATTCCATCCATATCCCCTTATGCACGATTTATTTTAGCAGTGAAAAATGCAATATTGACAAATTGAAAATTTGGAGGCCAACCACTTCCATCTTTGGATGAGAAAACTGAGGTCCAAAAATAACAAATGAGTAACCCAAACTCTCATGCTGTCAAGAGTCATGTCCAAGAGAAGCCCAGAACACTGCTGAAGTTTATTTCTTCCGACAATAGTGCAGAGAAGGACTCAACAGCACATCCCTAAAGAATTTACACACAACCTGAGATAGTGGTCCTAAATGACAACAATTAGCAAGGACCCCTGATTGCAAACTGGACTCTCCAGCTCTGTGACACATGGCCCCTCTGCATCCTTCCTGTTAGGGAGTTTGTCTCGAGGTCTTGGAACTAATCAACTAAAGTTTGCACTCAAAGTGAAGAGGAGAGATGGTCGGTACACAATCCCGTGTGTGAATTGAGTTGGTTAGGCCAGCAATCACAGGAGCTTCCCTCTCTTTAGAGAGCTGAACTTTCTTACTTGATAGTCAGTACTCAGGGCCATGCTCTGGCTTTTGTTAAGGTGTGAACCTTACTTTGTCTTCAGGCGATTCTTGCTCTTACCCGGGGAAACATTCTTTCCCAGTACTTCATGAATCTAGTTTATTTATAAACATCTAGTTAGTACATGACTTGAATAGTTCCATAGACTTCAAAATGGTGAGTTTGAGTCTTTATTTCTTCTAGTTTATGTTTGATTTATTTTTTATAGACCTGTGACATAATTGAGACCATAGGGTCATCCTATACAACCTAATTACCCAGAGGAGGAAACTGAGGCTAGGTGTCTACCACACAGCAGGTGCTCATAGGTGTTTATTGAGCCATTGCATAGACCAAATTTTTGGTCACATAACAGAGGGTTGATGAGAAACCCAAGTCTTAGAAGTTTCTGCTCAAGGTGCTGTCACCCTCTCCCTTCAACCGAAATGCACATCTACCAGCTACTGCTGCACCTGCTCACCAGGATGGAAGTGACAGCAGAGAAACGAGAACCGAAGGAGGGCCCTTGAGGTCCTAAACAGTTTGCATCTATCTCAAGAACACACTTGGGAGCTGTGTTTTTGCAAATGCTGCAGAAAGCAGAAATAAGGGAAGTGAGACTCCCTCCTTCCTCTTGCCCACACACACATGCACACGTACCAGTGTGTGTTTCCTTTCCTCAGTAGGAGCCTCGGAGATCCAGGTGGAAGAGGCAAGGGACAGAGAACAGTGGGCAGCAGGACAGATAGGAGGCAGTGGCGGACATGTAGGGTAACCAGCCTTGGCAACGGTTTCGAGGGACCTGTGAAGCTTAAAATAAGTAGCATCTAAGGGGAAAGTAAACACTGTCTTAATATTCCCAGGAGAACTGAGAGTCATCACAGAATTATTTCAACTCTCTCAGAAAGGTAGACGCTGAGAAGGGTTATCCCCTACCCCAGGTGGCTGTGCCCCACCCTCACTTGTCTACCTCCCCCCTCAGCCAAAATGTTCCCATCTATTCCAAAGAGAGAACTTTAACAGAGGCAGTTAAGTATGAGCCAACTTTTAAAAAATACCAGCCCACTTTGCTGTATCCTTATCACCTTGGGGACTTGTCCCAAGTCAGCTAATTTTCTTAATTCTGTTGTCATGTCCACCACTCTGGGCATTCTGTCTGCCAGCCTAGACCCTATAGGTTTGGGCCTCATCCAGTTGGCTTTCCAAAAAGAGAAATAACAACAACCATCTGTGTCTTAACACAGAGGAAATTTATGGTTGATAACTACCATTGTATTAATTTTTCTGATAGCCAAAATTGCCTTATTAATTAATTAGTTAATTTTTTTGAAATTATCTTTTACTTTTATATTAGTTGTCTATTTTTTTGAGACTTTGAAAAAAACAAAATAAGAAGAAGTTAACTGATCAAAGTGTTCTATAATAGACATACTTCTATCTGACAATGGGAATGTTACTTTCTTTGCATTATTACTATTATTATTGCCTAATATTTCATTGCAGCAATCGTCTGATTTCTTTTCTGAATGTATTTATCTTCTTTCATTCTTAATGAGGTTTTTGTTCTCAGTCCTTATGTTAAATATTATTGTCATTAAATTTAGCCTTTTAATTCTGTGAAGGCAAGAGTGGAAACCTAATATACACATGTATATGTAAGGAAAATAAATTAAAAATAATAAAAAAATAATAAATATAATTAATATTATCTAAGTATACCAGGAATGCTATACTGGCCAACAGAGATGGGTTCAACTTCTGGTGGCTTCAGGCTGCCATGTCCTTCTTGTCACCTCTCACTTATCTTTGCCATATAGCTGTCATTGGATAAGTGTCCAATCCAGGCAGACCCAGGGAAGGTGATTTCAGAGAATCATGGAGATGGCACATTAGGAGCTACAGGCTCTCATGCTGATAAATTTAGTAGTTTATTTGAATCATAGCTGATGTTTCTACTAACCAGAAATGCTTTCTCTCAAAATGACCTGTAGATACGAATGCATTAGCCAGTCTAAGTATGCAAACCAGTTTTTTCTCTAATTGCTGGCAAGCAGGAAAGAGGTGGTACAACAGCTTTTTGACATAATATAAACAACAGGACAAGTGTATGACTGGCTAGTGGCAAAAATTTAAGAATATTTCCTGAAATCTTATTACCCAAAAATAAGAGACATCCTCCTGCTCCTAAGGGTCGGTGTTTGTGCCATTCTAGCATTCGACTTTTGTGCCTATCCAAGTATGAACAGGCTAAGTGCTGGAATCAAGCCTTGCCAACTTTTGCAAAGTTCTTAAGGATCATGCTGGTTTGTTCACCAATGTCTTGCACCCCACCTAGTAAAGGATCTGGCATTGAGTAAGCCCCCAGTAGACACTTGTTTTGCAAATGAACATGTGAGAAAAATCTATGAAAAGAGCATCCTTTAGAATATTTGCTAGTCTTCCACAACATGGAATCCCTTTTGAGGTCTTCGGAAAGCTGACTGCTTCTCTTTATTCTAGACTCTTCCAAAATTACCTTTTCAAAGAAGCTTTTCCTGGACACTTATTTAATTGTACCTTAACTCAGTTTGGTCAGTCTCTGCTTATATCCAGTTTCATTTTGTTCATAGTTCTTATTACAATCTGGTTTTTCATGTGTCAATTGACTGACTTCTCTGAAATATAAGCCAAAGGGGCAAGGACACTGTCTTGTTTGGGGGGTGAGCCAATAAACATGTTAAATGAATGAACCTCTAGAAATGAAGGAGTCCATTCCTCCAGGTACATCCCCAGGAAAGAGAAGTTTGTAAGAAAAGCGTTTCTTCCTTCTCATTTGTTTGGGAGTTGGGAATCCTTAATTCCTTCCCTCCTTCCTTGTGTTAACCATATTCCTTGGAACATACCTGGGATTATTGCTATCTAATCCCCCGTCCTCTCCCCCTACCACTTTTGTCTCTATCCTTTTCCTCTGATAGCCCAGCTTGGTTTTCTCCTTTGATAAGTGTCTAACCCATCCTGTTAAAAGATACAGCAGCCCCTATATAAGGACCATCTTGATGAGCAGAAAGCATCAATATGTTCTGAATCACTCCATTAAAAGCTTTCTCTGCAGAGTCCACACATCAGTTCTTAGGAGAATAGGTATCTTATTATGAGGTCCCTACCTCTCTCACTCTCTTGTTCACCATGACCCTGACATTCACAAACCTTTCCACCCATGAACCTGCAGCCCTCTTAGACTAGTTGGTCACACTACCATACGGCCCCCTCCAGCCCTCTTTCATCATCTCAGCCACCAAAATTGTGTTTACTTTTCTTGCAAGGCCTTCATTTTAACTTAGATCCATGTGGAGCTTTGAAGAAGGTGGACTTCCACCTTCTCTTTCCTTGATTAAAGTTAAGCATTGGTCAATATTAAAAGATGTTGGGGCCTCAATAGCTAAAATTCTTGCTACCGCTCCTAATATATTTCTATATTTAAATGGCCTATGGGGAATCTAAGATTCCCTTAACAGGGAGAGGCACTTTCAGTTATATAAACTGTACATGGTTCCTGGTGCCACACACAGATTCTGGGATGAGAAAGAGGTTACCTTTTCTTTTGTCATCACTTCTGGGACTAATAGGAATGATCTCAAAGTCCACCACAAGAAGGAAAGTGGGCAAAACCCAAAATGACAGATACAGTCACCCCATATCTGGGGCATCTCAAGGCCATCTTTTTGAATGGGTTGTGTTATCTCAGGAAGACTGTATGTTTGAGGACAAGTATTTCAAAACATTTTTGGTTTTCTGTTACATCACACAAATGAAATTAGTGTTATACAATGCACTCCCGAGCTTAAAACACTACTCTTGGTATAGCTCTACACAGTAGCCCTCACCTTTGTGTTCATCCCAACACTCCTTAAACATAACTCCTTAAACAATTCATTCAGTTAAATTTGATTCTCGGCCCTCAAGTGAAATACTGTTACTTGAACAATTCTGTGAGTAAAAGCCACCGCTACAGTGTCTCTGAGACTTTTAACAGAATGACACTTTAATAATTTAGTCCATCATCTTAGCAAGCTGATTTTGAGGGGATAAGAAAGGTCTCTGCTTATGTAAGACCAGAAGCTAAATGATGCAAAAAACAATACAGAAATGGAAAGTTGTTGGCATGTGTTTCACACCCAGAAAAAGACATTGCTTAAAAACTAAAAGCAGTAGTTGCTTGAAGTGAATAATTGTGATAATAACTTATCTCATTTCATGTCAGTGTCATAGGGGAAAGGTGCATCTCAAAACCTCTCAGGGAATTTTTCCAACGAACATACACCTCTTCTCTCTGGCTTAGTATGTGTCCATTTCCCAGCCTCTATTTCTATACTGAAGGATTTTTCCAAGAGATCATGAGAGGTTCCCTACCTCTATTTGTTTTACAATTCAGTTGGAGTTAAGGCATTAAGTCATTAAATAGAAAGCCCCAGTGGTTACCTTGAGGCATTTAACATACAGAAGAAAAACATGACCTCAGATTTAACAAATTTGCAAATATAGCAAAGAAGCAAAACTTTATTGAATTTATTCTCTATTTATTTGTTCAATGAATGTCTATTAAGTGACTAAAATATGTGCTGCCTATAGGTTTGTTCTGCGCTGCTTTCCAGAGTCCCCCAGAAGAAGTGAGCTCCCGCTGTCCACAGCAATAACCTGCTCATTAGTGTCCCCTCGTTGATATTTGTTCATCCTTGACCCAGCCTCCTATTCTCCTACCTGCCTTACTTGGGGCAACTTCCCAAATAAATGTCTTGAACTTAAGTACTTATCTCAGAGTTTGCTCCTAGGAGAAACTGAACTAAGACACCAGGCAGTGGTAAAGGGAGGGAAGAACACTCTGAGCCTGGCCAAGAGCTCAGCATAGAAGGCCAAAGAGAAGCCAGGGTGGCCAGAGCCCAGTGCATGGGGGAGAGCCCCATGTGGCCTGCAGAGGGAAGCAATGGCCAGACTCCTCTGAGCTGTAACATAGTTTTCTAATGTGATGGCAGTAAAATCGTGCAAACTTCGTGGCTTACAGCAGTGTACAGTTTATTACCCTATAGTTCCAGAAGTCAGAAGTAAAAAGTGGGCCTCCTTAGGCTACAAGCAGAGCACTGGCAGGACCGTGCTCCTTTCTAGAGGCCCGAGAAGAGAATTCCTGCACTGCCTGCCCTCTCTGGCTCATAGACCCTTCCATCCTCAAAGCCAGCGGTGGTCAATTGATCAAGTCTTCCTCACACTGCATCATACTCTCCCACTCTTTTTCCTCTTTTCTACTTAAAAGGATTTTTGTGATTACATTGGGCTGGGATACTGTCCCCATGCTGTAGTCAGCTAATGGACAACTTAATTTCATCTGCAACTTTAATTCACTTTTGCCATATAACCTAACGTATTCTCTCAGATTCTGGGGATTGGAACTTGGATAAGTTTGGATAGGGGATATTATTGTATCTACCACAACCACGCAAAGGAGTTTGGATTTTTCAAAGAGGGAATGACCAATGTTTAATGTACACAAGTTTATGAGTTTGGACACATGCATAAACCCATGGAACCATTACCACAATCAAGGCAATAGACCTAACCATCACCTCCAAAAGTTTCCTTGTGCATTTTTTGGTTTTTGTTTCATTTTGTTTTGATTTTTGTTGTTGTAAGAACCCTTAATTGTGTAACTTACCCTCTTAACCATTTTACTCTGGTTTTGTTAAGTTATAATTGAGAAATAAAAATTGTATATCATATAGCATGCATGATGTTTTGACATATGTATACATCATAACATGATTCATTCAAACTAATTAACATATCCATCACCTTACATGCTTACTTTTGGGATAAGAATGTTTAAGATCTACTCTAAGTAACTTTTAAGTAAACAATACATTATTATTAACTATAATGACCATGAAGGACAATGGTTCTTTGGAATTATTCATTCTAACTGAAATATTTCACCAGTTGTCCAACATCTTTCCATTTCTCTCCTCTGAGACAGCCCTACCAACCACCGTTCTATTTTCTGCTTCTGTGAGATCAGTGTTTTTGGATTCCATGAAGTACTTGTCTTTCTGTTCCTGGCTTATCTCACTTAGCCTAAGGTCTTCCACGTTCATACATGTTGTTGCAAATGACAGGATTTTCTTCTTTCATAAGTCGGAATTGGACTCCCTTGTATATATGTAACACATTTTCTTTATCCATTCACCCACTGATGGACATTTGGTTGACTCCATATACTTTGATGTATGTCAGATTGCAGACATCTCTTTGGCATACAGATTTTATTTGCTTTGGATATATACCCAGAAGTGATATTGCTAGATAATATGATAACTCTCTTTTTATGTTTTTGAAGAAACTCCATACTGTATTCCATAGTGGCTGTACTAATTTACATTCTACCAACAGTGTATAAGTGTCTCCCTTTCTCCTCATCCTTTCCGGTACTTGTTATCCTTTGTCTTTTTGATAATAGTTGAATAAGTGTGAGATAATATCTACTTACAATTTTAGTTTACATTTCCCTGATAATTAGCAATCTGGAGCATTTCTTCATATACCTATGGGCCATTTTTATGTCTTTTGAGGAATGTCTATTTGAGTCTTTTGCACATTTTAAAATCAGATTCTTAGTTTTCTTGTAATTGAGTTATCTGAATTCCTTATACAGTTTAAATAATAGCCCATTATCAGAAATTTGGTTTGCAAAACTGTATTGTTTCCTTACCTGGGCAAAAGCATTTTAATTCAATGCAATCGATTTTTCTGTTTTTCCTTGTGTTACTTGTGCTTTTGGGGACATATCCAAAAAAAATGATTGCCTATACCAATGTGAGGAAAGTTTTACCCTGTGTTTTCTTCAGAGAGGCTTCCAATTTCAGGTCTTATCTTTGAGTCTTTAATCCACTTTGAGTGGATTTTTGTATATAGTGTGAGTTAAGGATCCAATTACATTCTTCTGCATATGGACCCTATCTTGTCATTTATCGAAGAGACTGTCCTTTCTTCATTGTATGTTCTTGGCAATTTTGTCAAGAATTTAATGACCATAAATGCATGGATTTATTTCTCTGCTCTCTCTTCTCTTCCTTTGATCCCTCTTGAGAAATTTTTGAGTGAGTAATATAGTATTTTTAATTATAGGCACTATGTCATACAGCAAATATCTAGAGCTTACTCATCTTGCGTAACTGAAAAGTTATAATCATTGAATAACAATTCTCTACTTCCCTCTCCCCAACAACCCTTGGCAACTCTTCAGGATGAAAGAAGGAAAATTATCTCTGTTCACAGATGACATATGACAGGACCTCATATGCAGAAAATCCTGAAGACGCCACATCAGGAAAAAAAAAACCTATTAGAATTAATAAGTGAATTAAGTAAAGCTGTAGGATATAAAATCAATATGCAAAAATCGGTTGTAGCTCTATACACTAACAATGAACTACCTAAAAAGGAAATTAAACAAATAATTCCATTTATAACAGTATCAAGAAGAATAAAATACTTGGGAATAAACTGAACCAAGGAAATGGAAGACTTGTATACTAAAAATTTCAGTTCTTTTAATTTAGCCCCCATTAAGCATGCTTCCTTTGGGGGTCCTTCTTTGGCGACTTTTCTTTCTTGGTTTAGTATTTGACTATGTATGCAAGAATCTGTGACTGGGTTGATTAAAAATCCCATTCATTAAGCTATAAACATGAAAAAACTTTCATTTTCTCAGTAGCTCCACCATTTATGCTCTACCGATTTCTCCTCCCTGTTATCTATCAGAAACCCTAACAAGTAACTCCTCACTCCTCAATCTGATACCATAACATTCAATTGATAAAACAATCCCATTTATCTAATTCTTAAGATTTTCCATACTAAAATTATAATCTTACATACTACTCAAAGCTATCACCTTTTCCAATAGTGCAATGATACCAGGTTGAACTAGCTAACAAGAGCCTATTATGTGTACATTTCTTCCCAACTCAAAGTTAAGTGAGTTTGTCCCGTTGGAGCTTGAAATTGGCCATGATGGGAGTGTGGCAACCATCAGACACTCGCAAGTCCCGTTTTTTCCCTCCAGAGGACCAGTTGTTAAACATATACCAGCACACCATTGCTGCTTCCTCTCAAGGCTAAAGATGTAGCTTTACTGCCAGGTTGTGTGGTGGGGAGTGGTTGGGAAGGGAGGATGATAGTCTCCTGTCACAAACCCTGCCCCTCCTCTGTGGTTAATAGTCTCATGTTTGTGCTGGAAGAAGGCTGTCTCTTGAAAGTTGACTTTCCCTTTCTATATACAAATTATGTCTTTTATGTGACCTCCCACATAGATGGTCACAAATTTGCCATCCTGTTTCTATTGGGTCATCATGACTAACTTAAGCCTTTGTCTAGATCTCAGGTGATGGAGGCCCAACAGACCCTAGTGACAAAATATAATCCCATATGGATGCCCAATGTACTGCTCAACCCTGAGACTAGGTTACATATGCCAACTGAGCCCTGCTGACTGAATTCCACCTGCAATCCTCTGATGGGCACATGTCTTTGCTCCGTGTTGGAAAGGACCATCATATGCACAGCCATATTTATGTGCCTTCTGCACACCACACTGGGTCTGCAGAATCAAGTGGGACCTATCTTCCTTTCCTTTCAGGAGCCAAGTACTTCAGGAGGCAGTCCTTCTAATTTATCTTCCCAACTCTAAAGCCATGCTCTCTTAGTGACCTGCAACAATGGAGCAAGGTTTCAGGTCCCCTCTTGCAGGTTTCTCAGGCATCACAAGCAATTTTTATGTCAGTTCACAAATACTGTGTCCCTCAAATAAAGACTCCATTCTCCTTCCCAGTTCTCCACTTCTATATCATAATAATAATGTTCTAACCTACTTAGTCTTTCTCACACATGACAGCAATATCCAGTCTCATGTAAAGAATCAGGTGTTCTTTAAAGTGGTCCCTGAAGAATGTTGATACTTTGTTTATAATAGGGCACTACCTCTGTTTACCATATCTTATTTCAGTATCTCTGGTACTTGTACACTAATAGTTCGTATTTTAGGGGAAAAAGGCATTGAACTTTACATAATCTCAGTCTTAGGAGAGAAAGCCAAGTTTTACTTCTATTTTATTGAATTATTTATATCAAACACAATTTACTTTTATAAGAAAAATATTAAAGTAATAACACATTCTCAAAGCACCCTGCTACCATTTAGCAGGGGAAAGCAGCCTGGAACTATTTTTCTTTGGAAAAGAAAACCTAACATTGTAAAAACAAGATATTGTACATTGTCAAATGATACTTGTAACATCATGGCCCAATAAAAGAAGTGAGCAAATGTTTCAATATGATGTAGCAGTTTACAAGATTCCATATGAAAAGAATCACTGTTTACCCACATGTACCCAACCTTTATACATGAATGAGAAGATAGACCATTTAATTGTATATAGTAAATTTAAATTGCTGCTGAAAAAGTCTAGGAAGGAAATAATAGTTGCAATCATGAAATAAAAAAAGAATGATGAATCCAATAGGAAAACAGTGTATTCTGTACAGATATAAGTTATACATATAAATAAAAATGAAGTTGAGATAGCAAGAAAGGAAAGAGAGCTACAGAGCCTTTTATACTATCAGCAAAGATACCAAGTCATATTGAAGAGAGAGCAGTGGTTTTATAAGCTTGGGTCAGTGGAAAAAAATGGTACACATGACTCAAAGAATGATAGTTATATCATTAAGATACTGTTGTATTAGTTAGAATAACTAGCTTCTGTGGCAAATCAGCCCAGAAATATATACTGGCCTTAAAACAATGTAGAGGTGTTTCTTACTCATATTTACTAAATGGATGAACAGAGGTTGACTGACACTCCTTTACACAATCCTTCAGAGATGCAGAGTGATCTACAGGTGGTAGATCTTCTACACCGTCTTGTACAGGTCGTTCAGGGTCATGGGTGGTTCAAGGTCATGGGGGAGTTCGGGGTCTTCCACAGCCCAGCCAGCGGGAGGAAGAGTATAGGGGAGCACTTGTCTCTGAGTGCTATTTATTACTATCCATGGTCCTTGGGTAAAGCTCAGTGACAAGGTCACACTTAATTGCAAGGGAACTTAGGAAATAAACTCTTTCCAGGGGGAGAGGAGAACAATAATTTGATAAGTTGCTAGCAACAATAAATACAAAACAGAACTGCCTTCTCTGCAGATTGGAACAGAATGGCTCATCATCTGACTGTGACAATTGGTGTAGTGCTGCTCAAGACACAAGCATGAACACCACCAAAGAGTCTCTTAAAAGACCCTTAAAGTCCTTTAATTTCTTAAAAGGATGGTTGTATTTTTGTTTGTCCTTAAAAACACACACACACACACACACAGAGGAGGGACCTGGGTAAAAGGGTACCAATGTAGCAATTGGGAAACTGTGTAGAGTTTTCTTTTGGCAGACGATGTGGAAATAGGACAGTAATGGCAGAATTACAGCAAAGGGGAGGGAGGGAGTAGAGGCAGGCGAAGGACATGGGAAGGGTAGAAGAGAATGCCCTTACTTTTCTATGAAAGGCTGAGAAAATTTAAAAACAAGAATGAACAAAATCCCAAAAAGTTAAAAGGACAAAATCACAATCCACTCAATGCCATTTGTTCCTTACTCCATAAACCACATGAGAAAAAAGAAATTGCAGATACAAACATGTGCAGGCTCCACATTGGCCAAACAGCTGCCCTGGGAAACCAGCAAGTCAGATGGATGTGATTTTGGATTTAACTAATAATTGCACTTGGTTAATATGTACAGAAATCACCTGCTTTTTGCAACAATTTGAGGGAGCTTACTTGATACTTTTATTTTCTTTATCTGTTTCTCTGAAGCTCACACCAAATAAAAGGGGCTCTAAAGTGGCTTTAAAAAGATTAGCTCCCTTGAAAATTTTGGGAGTTCTAACTTTAAAAAGAAAATCACAAATCTAGAGGGTAGAAGCCATCTGAATTATATCTGAGACTTCTGGACTTGCCTATATCCTTGTTTATTTGAGACATTGACATGAGGGTGCAAAGCCACCACATGCAACCTCAATAACCAAGGTCAAGCAAAGGCACTAACACAGCTTTTTAACCTTGTGTGGAGCCATGTCTCCAGCTTCTCAGTTGAAGGAGTATTGCAGGGTGTTATCTGCTATAATACTTCAGGAGATTGGGGCTGGCATCAAAATGATTACACTCCAATGAGATGAGAAAGGACCTTCAGGCCATGTGCAGTGACTTACCTTTAGGCTGAGGCAGAAATCACTTGAGCTCAGGAGTTTGAGACCAGCCTGAGCAAGAGTGAGACCCCATCTCTACTAAAAATAGAACAACTAGCTGAGTATTGTGGCAGGAGCCTGAAGACCCAGCTACTTGGGAGGCTGAGGCAAGAGAATCTCTTGAGCCCAAACGTTGGAAGTTGCTGAGCTATGATGCCACAGCACTCTACCAGGGTGACAGAATTAAGACTTTGTCTCAAAAAAAAAAAAGAAAAGAAAAGAAAAAGAAAAGAAAGAAAGGACCTTTTAAATGGATCATTAGTTAAAATTCTGTTCATTAGCATTTTGCAATATCTTTTCTATCGTAACAGCCAGTGAAAGCAGACAGAATTGTACTCCTATAGCCTAGACATCAAGTGAAGCCTTGCAAGACCCATGAAACTTATTTTGAGCCCTTCTACAGGAGGAAAGCAAAATATAGATGAAAGATAGAAACTTCAGTATGACATGCCTTTACATCTCCATTGGTTCAAATATAGCTGACCCAAACTTTACCCTTTGTTCTAGTCATAGCAGCCACTGAAGTCAAAGTTAATGTCTTAGTATCATGACCTGAATGGACTTCACATGACTATTGACCCAATTTTTTTTTTTTTTAATAGCAGTGGTTCTAACTACCCTGTCCACTGAAGACATGCAATACAAAGAAAATGCCCATATACCATTGGCTACTCATGATTAAAAGATAGTTCTCTGTGGACCCATAGAAGTTGGAAAAGGTTGAGGGAACTCTATTCAGTCACAGGTAACTTGTTATTTTATTAATCACTGATTTAGAGATCATATAGAGAAATTCATAAGCTGTATACATTTTCATCTACTATGTATAAATTGTTGTCTCTGGTCCATTTTATTTTTTAAAGCATAACACTTGAAGTAGGCATCTTTCAAGGTAATTCCCAGAGATCCCCCACTTCCTAGTATTTATGATTGTTTTTAGAACTCTCGTACTTTGTATCTTATGAGGTCTGTGTGACCAGCCAGATACAGCAGGAAGCACACATGCAAAATATATTCACCCCCTCCAAAGGCCCCAACATCTCATCCCGTAACAGTATGATCTCAGAGTACAGAGTGTCATTGTTTAACTATGGTCTAGTCATGGATGAAGCTTATTGACTGTAACTCTTTCAGTTTAGCTCCTTAATTATTGTTCCTTTCAATCCAAGATTTACAAACAAAAGAAGCAAGTTATTTCCACCTTAAACACCCAATATCTAACAAGGGCAGGCCTAGATATAGGCATTTGAAGAGATGAAAATGGGAAGAACAAGAATTTCCAGTTCATAGCAATGAGAAGTTGGCTGGGCACAAATTGGCAGTTCCTTGATTAGGACTTATGATCTAGAAATAATGCTGTATGGCCTTTAGCCTGAGGCTATGGATTTTTGGTTCTACCCTCTGATTAATCCTTCATTTCCCTGTGAAAAGTCGCATGTGTTTACACTCAAGTACATTTTTCAGCCGACCTCCTGACAAATCTGGAGATCCAAAAGCCACTTATCATTTTGTAGTGTTTCTTTCCCTTACTTTCCAAGCTTGGCAAACTATCTATATTTCCCAGCTGGGAGAACATATCTATGAATATAATTATTTTAAATACTTTGTGAGTTCGCTTGTGAAACTCTGTGGGATTCGTTCCATTAAATAAAAGCCACACCAACAAATATATCTGAGAAAAATCCTTCTCTAGCTTTGAATTCTGCTGAGACAATTATAGAAAAAAACCTTAAGCTCTGTAGATTTACTGTTTTATTTTATTTTATTTTATTTTGATGAGGGAGAGTCTTACTCTGGATAGAGAACCTTAGCATTATAACTCACAGCAACCTCAAACTCTTGTGTTCAAGAGTTTGAACTCTTGCCTCAGCCTCCCAAGTGGCTGGGACTACAGGTGCCCACCACAACGCTCAGCTAGTTTTTCTATTTTTATTAGAGATGGGATCTCACTCTTATTCAGGCTGGTCTCTAACTACTGAGCTGAGGCAATCCACCCTCCTTGGCCTCCAGAGTGCTAGGATAGCAGGCATGAGCCACTATACCCTGCAAATTTACTGTTTTATTAGGACAATCTGTGAGGTACACCCTAAAAATGTTTACACACATAGAGACTTGCCCGTGATTGAACAAGTACTCTGAGGAACCAGCTATGATCTTGCTGAGGTTTTATCAAAAGATTATATAGTTTTACATGGATGGAACTGGAAAATGTTCTTCTTAGCAAAGTATCACAGGAATGGAAGAAAAAGTATCCAATGTACACAGCCCTTTTATGGAACTAATTTATAGCTCTCAAATGAAAGATATAACTTAATTCTAGCCCAAGAATATGGGGAGGGGGTAGGGAAGGGGAGGGGAGAAGGGCGGCTGGGTGGTGGGAGGGTGACTGGAAAGATCACCTATATGGTCTGTCTAACAAGGCTACAAGTGAACTTTTCTAGAACTAGAATATAAATGTTTTGACACAATGACTAAGCAAATGACATGAAGTCTATGTTAACCAGCTTGATGAAAGTATTTCAAATTGTATATGAAAACACTACACTGTATCCCGTGTTTGCATTAATGTATACCGCTATCATTTAATAAAAAAAAAAAAAGATTAGTTATACCTTCTTTACCAGAAGCTATAACTTCTTTTACAACCTATTCTCTAAATAATTTACTCTAGGAACTTGATTTGTTGGGGGCTGTAGGACAGACCATGGTAGTTTTTTAAATAGTCCCAATGATCCCTGCCTCCTAGTTTTTGTGCCCTTGGGTAGTCCTTGCCCATATTTTATCTGGGTTGGTCTGTATGACAAATAGAATGTAGCAAACACGATGGCGCGTCACTCCCAAGGCTAGGTTTTTAAAAGGTATTGTAGAGCTTTCCTCTCTTTGTCTCTCTCTTAACCACTCTCTTAGGGAGAAGCCAGATGCAATGTCACAAGCCGATTCACATCAATAGGAACTAAGAAGACCTTCTTATAGCTCTGGGAGTGAGCTTAGAAACAGTTCTTTGAACTCCAGTCGAGTCTTCAGCTGACTGCAGCCATGAAGACAATTTGATTACAATCTCATGAGCTCCACCAAATCAGAACAGTCCTGCTAAACTATTATCAATTTCTGACTCACTCTTTAGGCCAAAGGTCTCAAGCTGGCCTCAGATGTGTTCCAGTTTGCTTTGTAGTGTTTTTGTTTTGCTTTGTTTTGTTTTGTTTTGTTTTGTTTTTGGTGTGTTAGGGTTATTACTTTTAATCTGAATTATAAATATAAAAAACTTAAAAAATTGAGAGACCACAGATAAAATTCTAGGCTTTTAGCTTCTCTTCGTATGTAGGGGGAAGGGTTGGGGAGGATAAAACTACAGTTTAACACACTGGGCCTCACTCCAATTGGCTAGAGCTGAGTGGTTGCTGCCCCACTAGTCTAGGCGCTTTCTCTGCAGTCCATCATGGTTTTGCAAACTCCCCTCACTCCCTGTCCACTTCCCACCCAGGTGCACCTGCTGAACATCCACAGGCATTTGTGTCTGTAACCCTTGTTGGAGACAAGTTGGTTACTACTGAGGCATTTTTAAGATCAAATCTGCTTTGAGAATAAAACCACGGTAACAATTTTAAGATACCCTCTGTATTCCTGTGGCATATGTATTACTGTCATTGCACTTATAAATATTGAGTTAACATTATTTGTTCATGGTGTTTGTTTTCCCTGCTAGGCCTTTATAAAAGGTCAGAGATGTTTCCCATTCACCCACGATTCTATGCTACCTAATGTTGTGTTGGACAAGTAGAAATACTTAATTTTTTCAAAGGCACTGAATGAAGAGTGAGATAGGTGAGACACTAAAGGCAGAGAAATAAATAAGGAGACTACTGACTTTAACCTAAGGAAACAGGAAGAGTGTCTGAATTAGGATGGGCCAATGATCACCATGGAAAGAAGGATATCATTGTTAAGGATATTTGAAAATTAGCATGAATTGGACATGGAGGAAGTTATTGTTTGAATGTACTCCCCAAAGTTCACATGTTACAAATTTGATCCCCAAGGCAGCAGTGTTAGGAATGAGGCATAAATGGAGGTCCTTGACATCTATTAATGATGTTATTGCAGAAATGAGTTCCTTACAAAATGATGCAGTTTGCTGTCCCCCACCTCTCACATGGGATGACACCACAAGAAATCATTATAAATCACTCCATCTGTGATATTCTGTTACTGCAGTACAAAATGGACTAAGAGAGTGAAGGAAAAGAAGAAACAAACAATGGCTCTTAGATTACAGACCATATACCTTGTGGGGTTACTGGTCATGAAGAGCGAGTAAGGATTCCATCCAAGGTCTTGGGCCACCCCTGGAAGGCAACGGAAAAGCTCCAGGCTAGAAATTGGAAGATTGGGATCAATAAAGCGTAGGTTCCTCCTTTTACTTATTTGTGTGGCCTTGGACACGTAATTGAGCTGTTCTGACCTTGTTTCCTCATCTGTAAAATGATGCTATCCTAATATATCACCCTAATCAATTGATATGGAAGTGGGAGGATAAAGCTCAATTATCTAAAAATAATTTTCAGATACAAAAACACGTTATGTTATACAAATATGTTATATGCCAAGCATTCTGCCAGTCACTAAGGATACAAAGATGAATAAGGCTTAGGGGTAAATACCTGGTTTAAAAGAGGTTATAACTTTTAAAATATAGTTAAGAAAAACAGAAGAACATTTAGAAATGGAGATGAATATAAGACTATTTAACCATGTTTTTATTCAACAGTTTCTTGGAGAAATGATTTTGCAACCAATATTTTGTAGCCTTGGACCACAAATTGTGAGCTAATTCGGGCTGCTTGGCTCATGGGTGTATTTTTCCATCTTTAGGCTTCTGCTTTTGTTATGTTAACTGAAGTATGAATCACTGATGATGTTACTGAATTACTGAAAAATGATTGATTTTTAAGGATTTTGAAACGCTAGAGGAATTCTTAAGAAACATAAGTGCATTTTAAGTCACTTACCAAGATCCTTCTAACTACAAACAGATTCTCTCCTGTATTACCTGCTATGCTAAGTATCTGGCAGTGTTGTGACACAGTAAAATTCCTGTGGAGAAAAAGATTGAAGAAACAGCATACCTATGAAATTCAGGCAGAATAAATGGAGGTACTCAGATCACTTCCCTGGTCATTTCTCTGTCCTCTTCCGTAGATAAAACACAACTATGTTAAAGTCCACTTAGTATAATCCCTTCTCCAATAATAACATGTTACATTGCTCTCACAATTATGTGACAAGTGAGAGGAGCTTAATTTCAAACAGCTCACTCATTTACAGATTCAGATAAAAACGATATTAGATGAAAGTTGAGTCATGAATATATCCACTCAGATAAATGATCCAAGTCGTTTTTTAATTTGATAGAAAAATACATTTTAGATCATTTAATCACAAAGAAATTTGCATTTTCTAGGAATAAAAAAATTGAAAATGGAGCTAGAAAATTTCCCTATCCAGTCTTTAAATTTGCATGCCCAAGTTCACAATGGAAGATTTAACTGGCCATTTTCCAAATATCAATATGCAATAGGCCTGTATCTACAAAATACGGATGAATGCCTTTCAAGGGAACATTAAAAAATTCTAGAGGCAGCATGGAAATGGAATTTTAAAAGAAGAAATGGAATCTCTAGTCAAGGCAAAGGTAAATACTTTTAATTTGGGAACACAAACTGCTTTGCAGAGTTAGAGTCTCAAAGCAGCACAAGTGAGTGGCCAGGCAGGTTGCTGACACCTGCAGTCCTAGCACTCTGGGAGGCCAAAGTAGGTAGATTGGTTGAGCTTAGGAGTTTGACACCAGCCTGAGGAAGAATGAGACCCCGTTTCTACTAAATAATAATAATGATAATAAATAGAAAAGCTAGCCAGGCATTGTAGCAGGTGCTAGTCAGGGAGAGCAAGTGTGAGCAGCCCTCACATTCTGGAATTTCCCAGACAGTCTCAACACCAGCTCATACAACTACAGTCTGAAAGAAAATGGATTCTACTCAAAGTAAGTCTGCCTGTGAGCAAACGCATTTTTACCTAAATTTGAAATGCAATCCATATCACAAGTTTTATCTTTCTTTATTCCATTCATGCTCATTGCAATCAGACTGAAAGCATTGGTGACTTTAAAAAATTCTTTATGAAACTTAAGTTTATTTGAAAATTCATATTTTCCCCCAAATGTTTGAGGTTTTTATACTTTTTTGAGCAGTAGGGAGAAAGAGAGGTAATAGAACTAGGAATCATTCTCAGGACATTGCAGGCAAGAGTGCGCATGTGATTACATGCGTATATGGTCATAGTGTTGATCTGGATTTCAGTTTGGCAATTCAATTTAAGAAATATCACTTTAGTGGTGTTTCTAGATGCGATTAGCTTTTGAATGGGTCAACTAAGTCAAGGAGATGATCTTCCTCAATGTGGGAGGGCATTATCTAATCCTTTAAACTACAAATGTGTTTAAGGGGATGTGTTAACCAAGATTTTCCAGGAAAGAACCAACAGGAGAACATATATATATATATAATATATATATATATATATTATTTTGTGTATGTATGTGCAGTTAAGGAGGCCAAGAAGTTGGTTTGGTACCCGTAGCTCAGGGGTTAGGGCACCGGCCACATACACTGGGGCTGGCGGGTTTGAACCCAACCCATACCTGCTAAACAACTATGACAACTACAACAACAGAGAAAATAGCCAAGTGTTGTAGCAGGCGCCTGTAGTCCCAACTACTTGGGAGTCTGAGGCAAGAGAATTGCTTAAGCCCCAGAGTTTGAGGTTGCTGTGAGCTGTGATGCCACAGCACTCCACTGAGGACAACATAATGAGACTCTGTCTCAAAAAAAAGGAGGCCAAAAAGTCCCCAACTCTTCCATTTGCAAGCCAGATACTCAGGAAAACTAGTGGTATAGCCTCAGTTCAAGTTTCTAAAGTCTGAGAACCAGGAGCTCTCTAATGGCAAGGGCAGAAGACAGATGTTGCAACTAAGAGAGAGAGAAAATAGAGCATATGTGAATTCTCTTGTCTTCTTTGTTGTATTTAGGCCCTCAATGGATTAGATGTTGCCCTTCCCACATAGGGGAAGATCATCTCTTTGACTTAGATGACCCATTCAAAAGCTAATCTCATCCAGAAACACCCCTTATGGGCACACCTAGAATTAATGATTAGCCAAATATCTGTGCACCCTATATACTAATCAAATTGACACATGAAATCAGTCATCACAAGGGACATCAGAGGATATAAACATAAATAGATAAAACTCGTGTATAATCCCTGCCTCTAAGGAGTAGTGGTGACCATATAGATGCCAAAATAACTATTGAGTAATCCCGCACATGGCAAGGCACAGTCTAGTTAAATTATCCGGAATAGCACAGAATGAGAGATGCCAGACTTGAAATTGCATGTCAAGTCTGAGGCAGTGAAGGCCTTGAGTGGGAACACTGTGTGGAGGTGTTTTGAGGATGTTCAGCCCAGGCTGGAGAAGAGCATCCTGGTGATGGTGGTGGTAGTGCTAATCTTCCTCGGCAGTCCCCCTCCCTCTCTGGAGGTGTACTCGCTTCAAGTTTGCTGCTTTTGCTACTTCACAAGTGTCTTGCACTTTCACGTGAGAAAAAAAAACTGAGGAATTCCACAGCTGATAATAGTATTAGTGCAGCATTTTGAGCAGCCACAAACTCAGGAAAGGTGGGGGAACTGAATCCTTACTGTATTATTTGAGTCTTACCTGGAGCTACATATGTGTTCTTCATCCAAATGAGTTTGGGTGGAGTTTTCTATTATTAATGGGAAAAAAATGTCTTATTGATACATCTACATATTTTGATGCATGAATGTGGAGAAAGCTGAGGAACAACATAATGGAAGATTATTTCTGCTGACTGACTAAAGGGGTGGAAAAGGAGGGGACTGAGGGAGGATTACAAAATTATTATTAATCATTTTAGTATGATATTGAGACAGGCAGCGGGCAGGTGCTGTTTCAGGCATGCTTAATTGTTGCAGGAGTTACTCAACTGAGTCAGGAATTCTCAAAGTTTTGAACCACTTTGATCAAAACAGGATGAGGGGCAGGACAAGTAAATTGGTCAAGCCAAGATGGCGAGAGACTACTTCTTGACCTTGCTACTTCATCATATATCTCATTACCATAAACGTTTCTAAGAAGGCCTCCCACTCCCACCATGCACCTGACGCTATGACACTTCCAGTTCAACCATATTTAGTCAAAAGGAGGGCATCACCCTAATTCTAGGAAAATATTACCTTTTTCCAAGAAATAACATGCCTATTTTCCCCCTTGTTTAGCCTATGATTAAGCCATTGCTTAAGGAGAGGGACTAACTGACCCATGGGGCCAGTTCTCCTTAGGAAAAACTAGCTTCAACTGTCTGTGGAGTAGATTTTTTTATTTCTTAAACACAACTCACTTTCACTTTACACTGTCAGCGTACTCCTGAATTCCTTCTTGTGTGAAAGCCAAGACCCTCTTAGACTTCAAGTGATTCCCAGAATTGGGAGTTTCTTTCCTGTGTCAATATATCATAACATTAATGTGTTATTGCTAATATACTTTTGAATTTCATTTATTAGTAGCATATGTAACATACAGAACTGGAAAAAAAAATCTTATAAAAGACCCAGGGCTTTAATTAATGGGCTACATTTCTGCTTTTACAAAATGGAATGTGAGATCCAAACGTGCCTGTGAAAGTTCAAGCATGAATTTTCTTTGTTTGTTTTTACTTCAAATAAGAAAGCATCCTGCAGTGAAAAGTTTATCTCTGCAGGATTACAACCAGAATATTTTAATAATGTTTTCTGGTAATTATTTTCCTCCATGGTGGTTACTAACTACCTGTAAAATACACGAAGTCAGTGGATCACAGCCTAGAGGAAGCTGTGTGGGGTTCCAAGATAATGGAATGAAGAGGATATGACACAGACTCAAATTGAAGAAGGCAGGGGCAACATGACCTCGAACTCTGGAGTGTGTGCCAGAGAGTTTGCATTTCATTCTGTACTTGACAGGGAACGGAAAGGTTTTAAACAGAAGAACATGGTGAGATAACTCCAGTAGCTCTGTGGAGAAAGAGCTTGGGCAATAAAAATAAATTCAAAGTTCTCCTCTTACTACAAAGTTGTGTTAATCTTAGCCTTGATTTTTTTTTTTTTTAACCAGGTAACAATAATGATTATTATTGGCACGTATACCATTCTGAACTGGAATGAATGCCTTTCGGCATGGACCTTCCTGGTGCATTCAAGTCTGCTTTAATTCCAAAATGACATAAGTGAAATTGTAAAGTACTTTCCACATGTCAACAATCTATTTCCACTGTGATTCAAATCATTTTATGCTTTTATGTCCAAAAATCGAAATCGTTTTTATACTAAAATGCTGTACATCGTTGAAAGCATTTTCATCTTCCTAAATGGAATTATGTGACCAAAGACATAATTGTTACTGTAATCTGTGCTGCATTTCTGGGTCCTGTCCTCTCTTTTCTCAGTTTACAAGCATAAATGTTACTAGGAAACAAAGCTCCAAGACCTCTATGACTTAATTGCAGATCCTTTACATATTTTTCTGATTCATTATATATGTAGGTAATGTTGCCCTTCAGAGTTTCGACTATTAATGGAGGCTGTAATTTTACATAATATTATTTGATAAATATATTATCACAAGTCCCTTTAGGGTCCATGAGAGAAGTTCTTCTTGCAAAAAAAAATCTGGTTTTCTCTTTCTAGGCGAACACAAAATTATACTTCCCAGACATGTTATTGTTAGGTGGGGGTCACATGATGAGTTGTTGCTAACAAATTAAAGCAAGTAGAAGAGGCGAGTATTCCTATGGGAAGAATCCTAGAAGGACAAATGGGAGGTTCCCATGCTATTTTTTCCCCTGCCATAGTAACCAAGAAGACCATGTTCCAGATGGCGGAGCGTCCATTATGCTGGACCCTGGAGTGGCCTTCTCCTACCCCCAATCAAACTGCATTGCACATATACTCAGAAAGAGGACATGAAATATTGGTATGCTAAGTCATTGTTACTCTAGATTATATTTGTTAGGGCAGTATTCCTGGCTTATTCTAAGAAAGTTTCTAAGACTTTCTATATCTAAGAAAGTTTCACAGACTCCTCTGAGAATCTGATGCTTACTATGTACTCTCTCCCCAGCTAGCTGCCTGGCAAAACAACACTGGACACAAGGAATACGACTAAGTATCTCTGTGCATCCTCCATCACAGAGGTCTATTAAAGATTGAAGACTATTTAGTTCCTTCCTGCCATGCAAAATGATACTACATATAGGTTGAGCATCCCTATCCAAAAATTCAAAATCTGAAATGCTCTAAATCCAAACCTTTTTGAGCACCAACGTGATGTTACAAGCGTAAAATTTCATACATGACTGCATGTGAGGAATCCAAGTCAAAATATAGTCAAAATTTGGTTTTATGTTCAAATTATTAAAAACATTATATAATGTGACCTTCAGGCTATGTGTATGAAATATAAGTGAATTTTGTGTTTAGACTTGCATCCAATCCCCAAGATAGTTCATTACATATTTTCAGATATTCCAAAATTCAAAACAATCTAAATTCCACAATACGTCTCATCTCAAGCATTTCAGATAAGGGATACCCAACTTGTAGTGTGTGTGTGTGTGTGTGTATACACGTGTATGTAGTGTGTGTGTGTACAAATACTCTTTTGTTATACTGTAATGGCTTATAAAAGTTATCTGATTCTGAAAAGTAGTGAGTTTATTAGGAAATTCAGTTGAAAAATTCCTGAATTGTTCCTAAGGGCAAGACTCAGCCAGCCTCTCAGCACACAAGGTCCTAGTAGAACTAAAGTAATATCTTGCCCCCCGTAGGCTAGAGGGAAAACAGCCCTGCATTTGATAATGGGCTGGCTTCATACAGTAGAAATTAATGAATTAGTGATAGAGTCCTCTGTCCTACCTAGGGGTTGAAGTCGTGACCTGAAAACAAGTGCCTTTTAGCACTCTGGTTTACCTTCTTCAAAGAAAGTGAGCAACTTCCTGTTTCTTAGAAAAAACAACAAATACTCTCAGGAGTTACCTAGAAAGCCTTACTTGACATCAAAGGGACTTTCTAAGAAACTGTGTTGCTAATAAAAATAAAAAGGCATCAAGACCCTATTAAACATCTAGGTGTGAAAGCGTTTTGTTAGGGTGTTTTCAATTTGCCAAACCAAACCCCAAATATTTAAATTATAGTCTTTGAAGTGTTGACTAAATAAATCAATCACTTGCTTTTTTTTTTCCAATGTGGCTGTGTGTACTAAGGCTATTAACTGGCTCACGTGGGAAGATAGCATCTGACTTCTGTGCCTAACCTCGTTTTATGTGGTTTCCCCAATTTGGCTGCATGATCCCTTCCTCTCCAGCTTGGTACCCTCATGTTGCCCTCTCCTGCCCTCACTTCCTTTTGGAGATCCTTCTGCTACTAAATGTACTACCTGGTAGAGCACAGGCTCATCCTTGGCTAATCAGGACACCTCCTAACATTCTTCCCGCCACGTACAACTTAATTTTTAGCTCTTCAAAGCTAGATTGCTTGTATGTGTCCATGGTATTAAGCAACTTCTTAAATCAAGAACACAAGAATTGAAGGTCTTTGACATTTGAATGCGAAAGACAATTGACCTTTGAACAACATTAGGGTGAGGGATGGAGGGCTTAACCCTGCACAGTTGAAAATCCCCATATCCCTACCAAATTTAACTATTACTAATGACCTGCTGCTGCTCAGAAAGCCTTACCAAAAACATAAACAGTTGATTAATACGAACTTTGTATGTGGTATGTATTATATATTTTATACTTACAATGAGGTAAGCTAGAAAAAACTCTTAGTGAGAAAATCATAAGGAGAGAAATTGTACTCACCATTTATTAACTGGATATGAATCATCATACAGGTTTTCATTCTCTTAATCTTTACATTGAGTAGGCTGAGAAGGAAGAAGAAAAGGAGGGGTTGTTGCCTTGGGGTGGCAAAGGAGGGAGAACTTTGCTTATGAATAGACCAACAAAGTTCAAAAATGCAGCATTGCTCAAGGGTCACCTGTATGTGCATTTGTGCAAGTATCCTAAGATGATCAGCACTGCAGATTCACTTCACCTTCCCTGCTAGAGAAGAAAGTGACAGGACAGGGTAGACATGGAAGGGAGAGATGAAATGAAGACAGGGAGTTTACAGAGTACACCATTTCTAGGGGATAAAATAGGCACCTTTGGAAGAGCTTGTAGATGGGAAAGAAAACTGTTTTCTGAAGCATTTAAAGGCAGAAGTGAAGTGACAAGAGAACAGCATGAATAGAGAGAAAAATTGGGAATTAACACAGGGGAATGTTTTTGTTAAAATTAGCCAGAGATTGGGCAGCACCCGTAGCTCAGTGGCTACAGCACCAGCCACATACATTGAGGCTGGCAGGTTCAACCCTGGCCTGAGCCAGCTAAGAGAACAATGACAACCTCAACAACAACAACAACAACAACAAAAAGCAGCTGAGTGGTTGTGGTGGGCGCCTGTAGTCCCACTACTTGGGAGGCTGAGGCAAGAGAATTGCTTAAGCCGAAGAGTTTGAGGTTGCTATGAGTTGTGATGCCACAGCACTCTACCCAGGGTGAAAGCTTGAGACTCTGTTTCAAAAAAAAAAAAAAATTACCTGGAGATTGGAAAAATTGCTAAACTTAAATATGAAGGAAATTTGAAAAAGTCATCACATACAACCATAAAGCAGGGCAGTGAAGAGAAGAAATAACAAAGGAAGAATAAGAACAAAAGCTCATATTTATTGACAGTTTGGCAGAAGTGATAAAGAGTTCTACTTATATTTCTTCAAATAAAATGCCCCAAATCCCAAACAAGAATAGATATTATTATTTCTTTTATTGTCACTTTAAAGATGAGGGAAAATTACCAAAAAACCAGCCATAACTACTTCACTGTCACTGGAGCTAGGATTTCGAAGGAAGGCAATCTGACTCAAGTCTCTGTTTTATCTACCTCAATATTGAGAGAGAAGGAAATGATTTGAAATTTATAGGAAAGGACAGACGCAAAGATGCATAGAACATGATGACTAGTCCACAAATTTAAAAAATATCAGTTTCAACAAATAAACATACACAGAAGCATACACTGTCTCCCAGACCTGGTAGAATGGAATGAGAACATGTAGGGTAGTTATTCCTTGCTCAAAAGAAACAGATTGGGCTCAGCGCCTGTGGCTCAAGTGGCTAAGGAGACAGCCACACATACCTAAGGTGGCAGATTCGAATCCAGCCTGGGCCCACCAAACAACAATGATGGCTGCAACCAAAAAATGGCAGGTGTTGTGGCGGGCACCTGTGGTCCCAGCTACTTGGGAGGTGAAGACAGGAGACTCGCTTAAGCCCAGGAGTTGGAGGTTGCTGTGAGCTGTGATGCCACAGCACTCTACCCAGGGGGACAACTTGAGGCTCCCCCCCCCAAAAAAAAAGAAAGAAAGAAAGAAACAGATTGAATTGAGAGGAAAATGAATAGAAGTAAGTAAAATACACTTGTTCCTTAGATTTGCAAAGGGGAGAGGAAGCATGCTGAGTGGAGGATCAAAGAAGAGAGATAAATGAGCAAAATGAGGGAGGGGGTATTACTACTACACACCATCCAGCCACGTAAAAGACTTTAATGGTCCACATCAGAGAGATGACATATTGAGGGGATGATGAGGTAAACATCTAGACATCAGCTAGTGGTCTTGTTCTAAAAGGCAATGAATCTTACAAATTCTTAACTTGCTGCAAGTTGACTGCTCAGAAGACACAGAAAATAATGAGACTACTCTGCCCTTGAATTCTGACCATGAAAATTTACAGAGGATTTAGAAGTGGAAGGATGCTCAGAAGAAAGTGACAACGTGGTAAGTGACTGACATCAAAAGAAGCTGACATGGCAATAGCCAGCCATTCATGAACCCTTGACAAAAATGCAAATAATTATTTTTACCACTTTCATATAAGGCTACAAATACAGAATAGTTTAGATTTACTTCCATCTTCCTGCTATTGGTGTCATTATTGTCATGCATTCTAATGCAGTATATATTTTAATCACCACGAACCATTATAGTACTGTTTTATATGGCCAATTTCATTTATGTTTATCCTATATATTTGCCTTCTCTCATGTTCTTTCTTGCCACTATAATTTCTGTTTTGATCTAGGCTCTTTTTCTCTCTGCCTAGATGACTCCTTTTATTATTTTTGTTTGTTTAGTACAGCAGTACTCAACCTGTGAGTCTCGACATTATGATTCATAACAGTAGAAAATTACAGTTATGAAGTAGCAACAAAAATAATTTTATGGTTGGGGATCACCACAATGTAAAGAACTGTAATAAAGGATCAGGGCATTAGGAAAGTTGAGAACCACTGGTTTAGTGAGTCTATTGATAACAAAATAACTCAGAAGTCACTTAGTATAGAAATCAAGACTGGCAGTTCTTTTCTTTCAGCACTATTGTATATGTCAACTAAAAACATGACAATTAAATAAATAATATTCATTTACACTGTCATTTCTGATTTTGTTTCAGAACAGTTCTGGTTTCAGAGCAGCTGACTTTTGTAGGATAATCACAATTTTTCTTTTTGAGCAGAAAACAGGGTAAGTAATGCTAGTGTTGATTTGGCTCTGTTTTTATTCCCTATACAAAATCTGAGCTGTGCCCAAGGGACACTATTTATTTTTCAGGACATTTTCTAGGGTTATTTTTAAGTTAGTCTTTCTTTTTCCAGACCAAGTTGGCAGTAAAATTAGAATGGCATCAGGAACACTACACATTTTGTAACTCTGTGTTGTCAGGTTACCTTATTTGCATTTGTAAATCACATTATGGTGAAATTCTGGATCCTGAATGTAAGCACAAGCCTGACTTTATAAGCAACAACAGCCATAACTCTGGAGCACTGATGTAATAGGACAAGACAGATGAAGAGGAGACAAGACAAGGTGAAAGTCAGGTGCATATACTCTTGACTTTGTCACATTCTACCTCAGAATGCTACATAGACTCTCCATTGTCTACTCAATCAATAAATGCCTCGGTCTTGCTTAAAAGATTCTGGACACTACAATCCCAAATTTATTTACTACCACTTCATCCCATGAACCTATACTTGAAGCAAACTGGAAAATTTATTCCTTCCCAAGTAAGCTTCACACTTTTTTTTTTTTTTTT
>NW_003852458.1:3737630-3747591 GCF_000181295.1 Otolemur garnettii | reverse complement strand
ACTCCTTTGAGCCACAGGTGTCACCCTAAGCTTCACACTTTCTTGTAAGCCAGTTAGTGCAATAGGTTGAACGTTGTTATGGTCATTGCATTGGGTGAAGGAATCATAACAGACTTGGCTTTATAAATTAAAAAAAAATAGACATTATTTACAAATGTGATACATTCTGTGAAAAGGGGGAGAACGTTGTATTTAACATAAGGAAGCAATCTGGTATAGGTGACAAGTAAGCTTTCCACGAAGAAATAACTTTGAAGCTGAAATTTGCAAGTTAGAATAGAAATGAGTTAAGATAAAGGGTAGCAATGAGGAAAGAGTATTCCAGGCAAAGAGAATTCCAAGTGTGAGGGCCCTGAGGCATGACATATTTAAGGATCTTCCCCCACAATTTTTATGGCTGTAGTAGAAAGAGGGAGAAGAGTGCTTTATGGTAAGGGTGGAATATAGACAGGGCCTTATCAGCCGTTATAAAATTTAGGTTTTGTACCAAAAACAAAGGGAAAGTACAAAATGGTTTTATTTTATAGAAAATGGAAGTCAAAAATAAGGACACACAAAGTTCTGTGTAGTTAAATATAACCTTCACTGCTGGTTTAGAGAAGTACTTCAAGATAAGTAACTAGGATGGGAACAACCAAGTTACAAAGTTATCACCATAGCTCAGCTTGGACTAGGATGCTGGTTCCTCCACTCTTCTGAAAAGAGAAGTTTATTAAAAATGAATTTAAAGGGCTGAATTTTTTTAAATATAATTACACAAGTAAAGTTTGAGGTGATATGGTATAGCTGTAGCACCTATGCTGGAAAATAAGAAGATTTGTCAGTAGTAATTCATTATGAGGCAGCAATACGGAATAGCCATCCAAAAACAAAAACAAAAACAAAAAACAAAAACACAAAACTTAACGTTCCTAAATCATATTATGAAAAGTATGTTATTTAGAGAAGAAGAAGTATTTTTTGATAGATAATTCCCTATGGGTTTCTGTTGTTTCCATGTGTGTCTTTTTGTTTTGTTTTGTTTTTTGTTTAGCAGGCACTGGCCATGTTTGAACCTGTGCCACCCTGCCACAGGGTCCACATGTCTCACAAGAAGAGACACTAGCTGACTTTTTCCTGGACTAGCTTTCCAAGGACACATGCATAGCAAACAATCTTGGAAGACAGAAAGAAATAGCTTCCTCCTCTGAGATTCCGAGAGTAAGTTCAAATGGGCTTTATTGCCTGTTATAAAAAATTCCCTAAACTTACTGTTTCTCTCCTACAATACAAGCCACTGCACCTGCAGGTTTCACCTGACCCTTTTCACATTGCCCCATGAAACCTTAGACAAATGCTCACACTGTGGCTATTGCTATTGCAGTGAATAATCAACTATCTCTTATCTCTGAACCAGGAGTCTCATGTTTTCTGCCAGTATATAAGAAACTGTGGCTAGATAACTTATTGCTTACACATAGGGTAAAATCTTAGACTCTTCATAGTTCTGGACAGTGTAACTCCAAAAAGCCTCCTCTCTACTTTCCCCAGCCATTCCCAGGCCTATGTACCACACCTTGAATACAACAGGCCCGCCTAACCTGGGTTTAGCCAACCAGGACAAAGCCTGGATGCCTATCAATAGTGAGACATTTCAGCTTGGCACCTGAAGCACAGTGGTTGTGATGCAAGTCACATGCACTGAGACTGGTGGGTTCAAGACCAACCTGGGTCAGCTAAACAACAATGACAACTGCAACAAAGGAAAAATGGCCAGGCATTGTGGTGGGCACCTGTGGTCTCAGCTGCTCTGGAGGCTGAGGCAGGGGAATGGCCTGAGCCTAGGAGTTGGAAGTTGTTGTGAGCTGTGAAGCCATGGCACTCTGCCGAGCGTGACATAGTAGCGCTCTGTCTCAAAAAACAAACAAACAAAAATGAATAAATTTCTAACACAAGTGTTTCCTCTGGGAGATATTGAGTTCCTAGTTAGCTGAGGAGTTCTGGCTGGTTGACATTATAGCTGGGGTTTATGTAGAGATGATAGGTGGTTCAGGCATCTGGGGTTAGATAAGAAGATCTTTAAAGTCCCTTCCCAGTGTTTCACTGTGATGCTGTGAACACTTCTACCATTCATTTTTCAAGCCCTATTTAATAGATGTGAATTTCTGTGGTTCAGACAACATGCCTGAGGTAGCACAACACAGCAAAAGAAGGAAGAGGCTTGGTACCACAGGTACATATTTCAATCTCAAGCCAACCACTTACTTTATGAACTTGTACTTAACTTGTCTAGTTCCTTATCTATAATATGAAAATAAGTTTATCTACCTCATGGTAAGAGTTCAAGTGCTAAGTGAAGTAATCTTAGTACAGTATCCATCAAATGGTAAAGACTCAAGTTTTAACTACTATCCTTTCTCTTTCATCTCACTCTAAAACCCTCTGTCTCCACAAACCAAAGCACAAGTTCAATATCAACTGGAAGTAGTATTACATCCAAGACTTGGTCGGGGCTTGTTACACAGCCTTCCAGGAAGGGGATAGTGTTAGATAAAGGCTAATGTAGTAAAACAATGCAACTGACCTAAAAGTCAATACCTAAGAAGGTATCCCCACCTCCATTCTCTCTCTCTCTCTCTCTTTCACACACACACACAGAAAATAGATTCATGAATGTTATTATACAATCTTAACAGCAAAAGGCTGAATTTAATCTCGGCATAGACACATAATTAATTGATGCTGGTTATTTTAGAGGCTAGATGAGTTGCCACTTCTGGTGCATTCTGCGACTCTGTGTTCCAGCTTGTTAACACCACTGATTCTTACTAGTGAGTTGCTGCTTTGGCTTGCCCATCTAAATACTTTATAGATTTTTGCAAGATCATTTAAAAATTCTTCATTACATTTAAATTTACATTTAAGAAATGGAAAGTAATGCAGTAGTTGATGCTGGTTGTACAGACTTTTTTCCCTTCAACTTTAAGATTTCTCTGATGATCTAGTTAGGAGAAGAGATTTGTTTTCAATAATTTACTTACATGGTGAAGAATAAATAGCCTTCTGTCTACATAGAAAAGTATAGGACACTTCATTTACCAGAAATTATTTCAGCTATGTACTACTATTCAGAGAAAACCACATAAAGTAATAGCTTTTGTGCTGGGCCACCTGGAAGCCATGACATCGGATGAGTCTGTGGATGCCGTAGCAACTGCAGCTTTGTAGTCATGGTAACTGCTTTGCGCTCCATAGGCAAAGCCAATGAGCTTTAAGCATCACTATATTCTAGCTAAGCTTCTCTGACCTTATCAGGGAGCAACAAGATCTGTCTGTTCTTCACGTGCCCCTCTGAAGGGAGGGGACAATGTGCCTAACATACCTGATTTAAATGTCATACTTGAATTATTTAAACAAGTGAATCTTTATTCTAGTTTCATGGATTAAACAGTATGGTTTTCTTAAAGTAGGTTGTTGATTTCAATTACCCCGAGCATTGTAACAAAAAACAGAGCATATAGGGTGCCTGTTTGATAATTAAACATTTAAGAGAAGTAAAATATGTAGACTTATCTTCAATGATAAGGAATGGAAACCCCAAGGGGCCAGAAAAAATAATTTCAAATGCATTTTGTTGAATATTTTCCTCTCATGCAGGATGGCAATAAGGAACAGTATCATCTTTCAAATTTATAAGTCACACAAAGGTTTCAGTAGCAAGAAACAAATCTTAATTCAATCTATACCTAGCCTGTGATACCTTTTAAAGGACTTAGGACTGTCCCTGAATACTTCTTTCCTAAAAGTGGACTAATAAACTATAGCTCTCAAAGCTGCTTGTTCAACCTTCTTAAGCTTGAAAGCGTGAATTGAAAAGCCAAGCTGAGCAGCCCATTCATAAAGAGGAGATAAGTAATTGCCCCGCAGTAAAGCTTTACTAGCTGTTCACAGATCCATTATATATAATTACTTAATCTCATATGCAAATGTGTAATAAACCAAATGGGTTTCCCAAGTGTACATTATTTAACTCCTTTAATTACTTCCCTGCACATTTTATATCAAAATGCCACACTTTACACTATATTTTATATCCAAAAAACTGTCAATACTATTTTGAATTGCACCCATATCTTTTTCTCAAGTCCATTTTAATTCATTTTGTTCTACTGGTATTTCCATTCCTAGCTAGTATAAGAACTAAGCAATATTACTCTTTATAAAATAAGCTCTAGGTAAATACATTTCTGATGCCTCTGACCTATTCCAATTCATAAGAGTAGCTCTCTCATACATGTTTTCGATACAATGCATATAAAGTGCCTATTGTATTTTGTTAAATGCCAGTGAAAATACAGAGTTGAAGGAGAAATGGCTCCTCTTCTCAAGAAGACTTCCGAAGATGCTGTGGAGTCATCTTAAACATTGATTTAAAGCCACCAACTGGCCTATCTTCATTTCCATCAAAACCTAGGAATTGAGGTTGCTTTTCTACTGACTGCAGTACCGACCGTCATGGATTCGTGTGTTTTATTGTTTTCATTAACTTTAAGATCTAAAGCAGGTTTTTGTTTTGCTGTTCATTTCTAAAGCAAGTTGTCATGTTTGAAATATATTTTGTCACAGGTATTTTGCAATCATGCATGTGCCATTGCTGAGTATTTTTTCTTTAATTGCCAGCGTATAAAACAGCATCTCAGACATTTTTACTGGAATGAAAAGTTTTTTTTCAGTCAAGAGGATCAATGTTATTTGGCTCATGGCCTCTTGAGCTCCATAGTTTATACCAGATGAAGAAGGTGTTGCTGAGTAGGTTGGAACTGTCAAAAAATGGGCAGGAAAGAGGAAATTCTAAAGGAAACTTGGATTTGGTGAACTCAATTTTTAAAAAGTCATGGTCCAAGAAATGACTTCACACCTAAATTTTGGGATGGCTTTATGAAAAATAAAAGCCAAATGGAGAAAACTAAACTTAATATTTGGGAAATTATCTGATATAGCACACTGTTCTTTGGATAATAGACCCCTTAGAATTGTAAGTTTTGTGTCATTTCATTTTATCCTCAATAGGCCATTGCAATCTTGGCTAATACCCAATGAGCAGAAATTTTTTTTAAAGTTATGGTGTTATAAAATAATATCAATGGTATAATATGAATGAAATGGATATCAGGGTCATCTACTCCAACCTCATCATTTTGTATGTGGGGAGAATGTGTTCATAAGTTTCCTTCCCATTTAAAATTTCAGATTTGACTATATCTTGACAACTCAACAAAACTAACTAACAGGTTTCGTATCAGTGTTGACTTATAGTCAAGTAAAAGTTGTCTGCTTTCAGTAGAATTTATTTGATTCACTTGTTTAATTTTCTCCCATTCTATTTTTTTTTCTTTAGTTAATTTGGTTTTAACCACATCTAAGTCACAGGTTGCGTTAAAAGTCATGAAAAGTCGTTAAGAGAAGGTCATTAACTAGTCTTCAGTGAGGTGAGTTGCACAGACAGGAATTTAACTTAAACATGGGAGAAAAGTGGATAATAGTGATGACAGGCTTTTAAGATATATTTTGAGCTTTCTGAGTCTATAACTTTTTCTGAGTTTAAAATTTCCTTTGTCTCTATTATCTTGTTGTGGTCTCCATATGCCTTCATAGTTTCAATTTATTCCCTCATTCTCTTCTTCGGTTCTCTTCCCAACCTTCTGTGAACGTCTCCTCATAAGCACCTTAAGGGTAGCAAAGCTATCATTTGACCTTCTGGGTCTGAATATGAGTATTAATTCGTAGGCCGTGTGACTGTTCTGATTCTGCAGGGGGAATGTGTGAGAAAGCACACACACACACACACACACACACACAGTCTCCTACAGATAAGCAAATCTCACCTAGAGGCTGGAAGCAAATCTACAGTCTGGGACAGCTTGTGTTCGGGGGCCCTTTAACAACACCTTCCTGATATTAGGTCCCTCTGCGGACTCAGTGACCACATGTGGGCACATCTCTTTGCTGTGTCTTTGGCGACTCTGTAGGAAAGTTTCTTCACCTTGGTTGCCCTGCGTCCTACCACTTTCTTTTTCCCTCCCTCCTCTGAAAACTTCCTTACTCCAGATACTGGGCTTTCAAGATTCCCTTTTCTGAGATTAGCTATAATCTTCTAAATTATTTGTCTGAAGATGTTAATGGAGGATAATAGCTTAATGTGCATGTAAAAAGGACCCTTCAGTGCTTTAACCTAAATGAGCTGGGGATTTCTAGTACTGTGGCATGCTGGCTGGGGATAATTTAAGGACTTATACTTTGCTGTGCTCTTTAATTTATTCAGTGGATGGTTACTCATCACCAACTGCGAGCCAGCCCTTTTTCCTCCAGCCTAAACACTTATATCTGGGTGTCTCCATGGAAAAACTAACAGCAACTGTCATCCATCAAGATCTGTGATGAGCCTTTATTAGTTTTCTAGGGCTGCCATAACAAAATGTCACAGACTGGGTGGCTTAAACAGAAATTTATTTTCTTGTCGTTGTGGAGGCAAGAAGTCCTAGATGAAGACATCGGCAATATTAGTTTCTTCTGAGGTCTCTCTCCGTGGTCGGTAAACCTTTTTCTCCTCTCACATTCTTTCCTCCGCACATGTGCCTGTGTTCTAATCTCTTCTTATGAGGACACCAGGCAGATTGGCTCAAGACCACCCACACAACTTCACTTTACTTTAATGACATCTTTAAAGGCCTTGTCTCCAAAAGTAGTCACATCCTGAATCACCGAGGGTCAGGACTTCAACATAGGAACTCTACGGGATTGCAATTCAGCCCATAACATAGGTTCACACTGTAAACTATTTACATGTATTATTTTTAACTATGAAAAAAATCCAGAGAGGTTTATTTTATTGTTCAAATGTTCCTCTTGAAAATTGAAGGTCAGAGAGGATAAGTCATTTCTCCAAGCTTGCGTAAGTGCTAGATGTTGACTCTGGGAATCAGATCAGGTCTTATAACTCCAAAGCCCGTGTCTTTCTCTTGTACCACTCTGCCTCCAGCTAAGATTCATAGCCACTCAACTTTGATCTAACACACATAAACCATCCTTCCTGGAATTTTTACTCCATGGGAGACTGAGAGGTTTAACTGGTATGTGGGCAGAAGTTCACCTAAACCGACTATTCAAGGAACAGAAAATGGGTTATTTTTAATAATCAAGTTCTTTAACTTGGTAAATATTCAAAAAGATAGAGATCTTTTTTTCAGTGACATGGAAATACTGGAGTTTTATTTGCATACTAGCAGTAATAATAGTTTTAGAAACATCTATAGACATTTTTGCAAATCAACTTAGAGACGTTAATTAGCAGGTTTATCTAGTCTCTAACCCACCAAAGGCTATAAGGTGTTCTGATTTGAGATTTTCAATATTTTCTGAGATAGTCAGGCCACAAAATTCTTAAAGTTTTCTTAATTTGACATGTTTTTCAAAGGAAAGAGCTGTCTTTGCATAAAGCCAAGTCCAGACTTCCTTGCCAGTCTCTTTTAGTACCATTGGAAATGTAGACAAAATACCTTCTTACTTTTTCAAATTATTTATTTTGCCCATTTTTTTCTGCTACAACACACCGAAATGAGAGATTTCATGAGAAGAGCTTATCTGTGGGCTCGGTGCCTGTAGCTCAGCAGCTAGGGCTCCAGCCACATACCCTGGGGTTAGAGGGTTTAAACCTGCCTGGGCCTGCCAAACAACACTGACAACTATAACAAAAAAAAAAATAGCCAGGCATTGTAGCAGGTGCCTATAGTCCCAGCTACTTGGGAGGCTGAGGCAAGAGAATCACTCAAGCCCAAGAGTTTGAGGTTGCTGTGAGCTGTGATACCATAGTACTCTACCAAGAGCAACATAGTGAAACTCTGTCTCAGATAAAAAAGAAAAAAAGCTTGTCTGTGACAAGTCATTTCTTTCATTTTTATTATTTTGTGACATAAAAATGTTTACATAAAAATGCATATACCTTAATCAAGTGAATGATATTCCTAAGAATGAAAATAATAAAGTTAAATACTTTTCTGTTATTTTATAGTTAAGAACTTTTCTTTAGGCATTTTTTAAAAAGGAGGAAAAATAACAAAGAGGAAGAAAAGAATAAAAATTTAGGTTTGGATAGTAGGGTGGTAAACTTAGAGATGGGAGACTGTTGAGACTGTGATGAAAATCTTTCTTTCAAGTCCTGTTCTTATAAAAAAACAAAAGCAATACACATCTGGCTCCTAGGTGGTAATGACCACAGTGTAGTTATTATACTTGAACAAATGGACTGCCACTGAGTGATGATGAAAATACAATTCATTAATAGAGAAAAAAAGGAATTATGCTCCTTAGATATAATAAAAATTATAGTAATTTTGCCAAAGGCCAAGTGTATAAGTCTCCCTGGGAAATCCCCACAGAAGACCAGCAACCCTGCAGGGGAACTGAAGACCACAGTTCTCTTTCTGTCTGGGCCAGCTCGGCGTGGTAGTGAGCTAGCATCAAAGGTTCCATTCTCTCTGGATATTGGCCGCTGACGTTCCCTCTAAGTCCACTTAAGCATCCTGTCCTTGGATGCTCTTGATCCACAGGAGGTGTGAGGAGACTAGACCCTGAAGGACAGCCATACGCAAGAAATCAGCACTGTGGTTTCACAATGTGCTCTCACTCCTGGAAAGGGGGCTAGGATGACATGGCATGTCTCAAGTGGTGTGGATTAGGGAAGGTGGTGAAGAGGAGCTGTTCTTAGTTATCTCTGAAGAAGAATCCCAAGTTCCTGCCTTATGGACCAGAACTGTTTTTTCCAGATTAATGTGAGGGTACATATAATTAGGTGGCAGTATTTGTGTTTGCAAGGTAAAGTCTGAGTTGCAGTTGAGTCCTTCACCCAGAAAATGTGCCACATATCCCCAATTGTACCTGTTAGGTGGGATCTTACCAAACCCACTCCCACCTTTTTCCTCACCCCCTCCTTGAATTTAATTATGTTTTTCTCTCATGTGGGTCTATAGTTAGTTGTTGACGTACTAGTTTCAGTGTAGTATTGAGTACATGGGATGCTTGTTTTTCCATTCTTGAGATATTTTACTCAGGCGAATGTTCTCCAAATCCATCTAGGTAAATACAAAAGATACAAAGTCTCCATCGTTTTATGGCTGAATGTGGTTGGTATATGTATTCATGGTATGCACATACCACAGTTTATTAATACATTCATGGGTTGATGGGCAGTTGGGTTATTTCCACATTTTTGTGATTGTAAATTGAGCTGTTGTAACTTTAATTGCCAGCTACCCCCAAAAGATTAACCCAAAGGAGATCATCTTACTAATCAAACTGATGGGAAATCGATTTGCAAGTTTTGACATCTCTCATTATACTTAGCACTGTTCCAGGAATGTGAGACATATGGCAGGAATTTACAAATTAGAGATTTCATTAATAAATAATAAGCAAGACTATCATTCAATGAGTTTACGTCAAGCAATAATACTTGTTTCAGAGTCATGAACCTTTTGAGGAATCTTTTGAAGTCACAATGACTTCTCAGAAAATAAAATGTGTGTGCATTTGACATCTTGTAGACAAGGTTAAAGAGTTTGCAGGACCTTTGGAGGCCACCTATGGACTCCAGTTTAAGAAGCTCTGACAAAAAGAGGTAGAAATTTCCAGTTATCAGTCTATTCGTGTCATCAGTTCAGGCACTGACATTTGAAGGGAAGTAAACAGGAAGAGGGCTATTTGAGATGACTGTCACCAGAGAATGAGAAATGGATGGTAGATTATTTCATCCAAAGGAAGGCAGAATGAGGTTTTTCTGCTCACAAAGAAGATTATAAGTTGGGAGTAAATAACCATGGATGTCTTTTGCTAAGGCATCAGTCCAGTCTGAGCCAAAAGCTGAGGCAAAGAGAACATCCTGTTTGCTGTAAGTTGTTCAGTTCTGTGAGTATTTATAATTCCTTTA
>NW_003852458.1:3715186-3737351 GCF_000181295.1 Otolemur garnettii | reverse complement strand
AGCAGGAGTGCCATCAATGAGTTTTACCCTTTTAAAAACTCTGACAATGTGATGCCTAGAAAATTAAATCTCCTTTTAATTTGAACTTCTTTAAATGGGGTTTGAGAGTCTTTTTTTTTTTTTTTTTTTGAGACACAGTCTCACTATTTTGCCCTTGGTAGAGTGCTGTGGCCTCACAGCTCACAGTAACCTCAAACTCTTGGGTTTGAACAATTCTCTTGCCTGAGCCTTCCAAGTAACTGGGACTACAGGCACCCACCACGATGCCCAGCTATTTTTTTGTTGCAGTTGTCATTGCTGTTTTGCTGGCCCAGGCCGGGTTCAAACCCACCAGCCTGGGTGTATGTGGCTGGCACCCTACCCACTGAGCTACGGGTGCCACCCGTGAATTTATAATTTTATTGGAAGATTCTATAGCTGTTAAGCAATCTGGTTTCAAATTCTAATTCTGAAAGTTCTACATGTTTTACTGAATTCTACATGTTTACAGAATTACTGTACTTTCTGATGCATAGTTTCTTCATCTTAAAATAGGCAGAAATAAGAGTTACCTAATATAGTATTGTTACAAAATTTAAAACGACAACATTTTACAGGATCTTGGAATGTTTGATACTAGGTATTATGATTACTAAAATAGATAGAATTACATGCAAATAATGTCACAAATGTCAAATGATCACTATAGGCAATAACAGACTCTGTTAAGAAGGATTAGCAAGAATCAATGTGCTCAGAAGTTTCCAGGGACATAAGACCTGAGCAGCACCTCCAAGTCTGTGCAGCATTTGGGACAGGGAAGAGAAGAAGGTCACACAAGTTGGGAAGGTGGTGTGAATGGTAAATATGAAAATTGAATAAACATGCTTGGTTCAGATGACATGGAGTAGATTATTTTGCTTGCCCAGAAAATAGACGAGGCAGAGTTGGGAAAAATTGGAGATGGTTTTGAGACTTCATAAAACATTAAGGAACTAAAAGGCATTTCAGCAGAAAATGATGTGTTTTAGAAAGATAATCATGGTGGAGAGGATAAATTTATTTTGAGATAGGGGTGTAAAAGATGGAAAGGTAGGGTTATTAACTGGGGCTATTATTTTAAAAAAAGAAAAAAGCTGCCAGGCACAGAGGCTCATACCTATCATTCCAACAAAATTAGGAAACTGAGGCAGGAGTATCACTTGAGACCAGAAGTTTAAGATCAACCTGGGCAATAGAGTGAGACTTAATCTTTATTTTTAAAAAAATTGTTTTTAATTAGCTGGGCTTAGGGGTGCATGCCTGTAGTGTCAGCTACTTGGGAAACTGAGGCAGGAGCATGGCCTGAGCCCAGTAGTTTGAAACTGCAGTGAGCTGTAATCATTCTATTGTTTGGATGGCAGAGTGAAACCCTGTCTCTAAAATTAAAAAGCTAGTACAGGATGCTGGCTTAACACAAGAAACTACTTGGATGACAGCAGTGGGAATGGAAAGAAACAGACCAAGGGGGAAACATCAAGAAAGAAATGATTATTGGTAAATTAAAAAGAGAGATTACTTGAAAAAGAAGGTGTCAACAAATTGATATTGAAGGTACAGTATAGTGAACCTGAGTGTCTTAGGGACATGAGGACACCTCTCCATAAGGGACATTGGGAAGTGAGATTCTTTTGACAGGTAGAAGAGGGGAAAAATCATTTTACATTCTAAACAGTTTACTTCCTAAAGGAGGAAACACGCACCACTCATTCATCTTAGAGTCCTGTGCACTTAGTACACCATCAGGAATGTGAGCTTGGTAGTGGGAGTATGCACCTGGAGCTCACATCAAAGTCACAGCTGGATGTAGAGGCTTGTGTGGTTGGAATATGAGGTTTGATTTCTTCTAAAGGAAAGGGGCAGATGTGGCCCAGGGTTGAGAACTGGCAGGTACTTACCGTTCCCCTTAGTACTTACCATTGCCTTGTAGGAAACCAACCGTCAACTGCCAGCAGCTTCCACCCTTTGCTTGAAGATTTCCTTTGCCCACCAGAGTCTGTTTAACCTACGTGTGAGGCAAGCCAGAAGCACTGGGGAGTAGTCACTGTTCGGAATAGCTCTCAAACAATGTCAGAGAGGAGTTGATGGGTGACTATCCTCACTCCTGTGGGTAGGATGACACTGAGGTGTATGTTCCATACTGTCTCCCAGAGCTCTCTTCTCTTCCATTTGCCCAGAGAGGGAATTCCATACTGTCTCCCAAACCTCAGTTCCATTTGCCCAGAGAGGGAATTTTCTTCATAGTTCATCTTTCTTGGCTTCCTCTATCATTTCCCAGTGCAGTGTCCTCCCATGACTTTTTCCTGATAACATCTCCCAAATAAACCACTGACACTTGCATTTTGTTTTCCAGATGATGCCTCAGGAAACCTCCATTAGGTCAGTGGAAATGACAGAAGATTATCAAGGGAAAGGACCCAGGTGAACGAGGGAGGAGCACCGATGGGTCAGGGCCGGCCAGCAGAGCAGAATGAACAGTGGTGTGGTGTAGAGGCAGGACAGCCAGATCTCTCAGTGGCTGTTCACGGTCCCATCTGGGGTGCCACTTGTCGGGGTCAGGACTGGCCAGGTCTCTGGCCCTGGCTTACCTATGTTCTGGATGTGGACCACTGTGCTGTCTAGCTCGGGAACAATTACCCTTAGGTGCCTGAGGGCTGTTCACTTTAGCAGAAGGGAGAGAGAGAGAGAAAAACAATCTTTGAGCGTGAGAAACAGTTTTAGTAAGAGAATGAATCTTTAGCAGTCTTAGTAGAGAGACGCTGTGCAGGCATTCTGCGAGGAGAAGCGAAAGAGTCAGAGTGAGCAAGTCCGTGAAAGTCTGTACACCCGCTCCCAAGGGCCTGCCCTGAAGCTTCTTATAGACGTGATCACGTGGCTACTTGCACCCCAGGTGCAGAGACTGCCAATCACTGATGTTCTCATCTCGCGAGCTCTCATGTTAAGGAGAGCCAAAACCCTTCCCCGTGCCCTTGTCACCAAGGTGTTTCTTATAATTAATTCTTGTTTCTCCATGAGCTTTATGGTCTGCTACAGGGATCCAAGACCATGAATGTGCCGTGGGCTCAAAGGTGAAGCTGTGGTTAGACTCTAGAAATAAGACACATATGGAGTCTAGTTGTGTGAACTAGGTTGTTATCTTGAAAAAACATCACAAAACCAAAAGCGAAAGATATAGAAATGCACTGAAGTCAATCCAGGCAAAGGAAGTTAAGAGTTAAGGGTTTGTATCTGTGAGCCCTAACAGCTACCGAGTAAGTGACTACTATCTGGAACCAAGCAAAAAAGAAAGATTTGACCTGGGGCCTGACGAAGGGTCGGATGTTGAAAGAGTCTGTTGTTACTGTGGGTGATGTGCCATGTGCGCACTTGTAGCGTGTATTTCTATCATATTCAGTGGCTTCCTGATTTCTTTGTGCATGGGCAAGTATCTAATATGGGACGTACCCTTGATCCTTCCTTTACTGTTTGGCTCTCCTCTCCTCTTTCCCTCAAATGATGGCTGTTGTAATCTTCTCAGCATGGGTTCATGCTTTGTCCACCTGGGTTTTTCTATTCTTTGGGGTGACATGACACGGGCTGGCAAGAAGACCGAGGCACATCTGGCTGACTCCGTGACTTGGCAGTTACTCAGCCTGGTACCCACTGCTGTTGCTCTGTTCCACATCCTTGAGCTGAGCTCCATCCAGCCTTCTGCTTAACAAGCAGAGCCAGCAGTTAGGACACACCACCTGCCTGTAGCACCAAGGTCCAACTCCCCTGAGAGCCGCTTGACCAGTCTTTGCCACCAGATATGCTTCCTGTGGCCAGGTTATATCCTGTCTTTCATCCCAGAGTATATGATATCTTTTTTTTTTCCTTTGGGGGTCTTAAAGACTGTGTGTTTAGTAGTTCGCTTGAAGGGTGCTATGCTACCCTCTTCTGCAGGCATTTGAAATCAGCACTGGGAAATAGCAAAAACCATGTCTCTGCTGCTGACACCATGGCAGCCCCATTTTTCTGTGGCACCTGCAGACTCACTGTACAATCATGGCCCCTTCCTGACATTTTCAACATTACAGAGAAACAATGATGGAAAGGAGCAATAGAGAAATGTCGTCTTGCCAAATGAAGTGGCTCATTTTCCAAATGTCAAGGATTTGCCTCCTGACATTTTACACTCTCCTCTTTCAAAATATTCTGCACCCAGATGCCCTGGGAAATAGCACAGTCTCCTAACTTGACCCCCAAACGGGAATCCTGTTGGGTGGGGTAATACTAAAGAGCTTTGAACAAGTACATATTGATTATAGTAAGGATCAAATTGTCATAAACTCTCTTAGAAAATAATGTTGCTGGAACTCAATTTGATGTGTAGCTATTATTGGTTCATTTGAAATACATCCAACACAGCCATATGGCTATTAGCAACAATAGCCTAATGAGCTCTCACTGGTCAACAGAAAGATTGTATAAAAACATCTGTTAGAGAGATGGCTGCCCAGCTAAATTTAGAATGATTCTAAAGTCATCTTTCTAACACATCATGAAAAAGAATAGACGAGCTGTAAAGCATCCAACTGGGAGCACATGACATAGCATACAATTTTGCTCTAAATGTCTTTCGTTGGAATTGCTTCTGATGCTGAAAAAGATAAGTAACAACTCTGCCAAGGAAGTAGTCCATATATAAACTCAGTGTTAGATAAATATGCTTGTTTGTGTTAAGTGTGTGCCAAATTATTTGTAGTGTAAACCATATTTACATTGACTAGTCAAGTTCTTTATGACAGCCATTGGCTTAGAGAATTCTAATATAGCTTTAGAACAGGTTAATCTGGTAAATTCTTATTTTATAAGAGGACTAATTACTGGCATCTTTTTTCCTTACTACAAGGACCTCCTAATAATTGGCCCTATCAGCTAAAGGAAACAAGAAGAAACTGGATAAATAGTTTAGGGGCAGGTGGAAGGATATCTTAAAATTCTTAGTATTTTTGTTGTAATAAAAAATATACCTGAACTCCATCTGAGTACATTGGTTCATGCCAGTAATCCCAGCAATTTTAGAGGCTGAGGTAGGAGAATTTCTTGAGGCCAGGAATTTGTGGTCAGCCTGGAGACCTGACCCTGTCTCTATAAAACTGTTTCTTTAATTAGTTAGGCATTGTAATGTGAGTCTTCGATCCCAGCTACTCAAGAGGCTAAGGCAAAAGTATTGCTTCCATCTGTGATTATGCCATTGCACTCCAGCCTAGGCAACAGAGTGAGACCTGTGTATATTAAAGAAAAAAATATATATATATTTATATATCTGTATATACATATATGGAGTGGGGGTGAGTGTGTGTGTGTGTGTGTGTGTGTATGGGGTGTGTGTGTGTGTCTTTGAACTCAGAACAAAAACAAAGCCATAACATTGTATAATGCTGATAAAAATTATAGAAATAATTTACACACTAAACCCTAGCGTGTTTATTCACTATGTGATGTCCTATGTATGTGCACATATAGTCACATGGAGCCATGGAAAATTTGGTGATTGTTCTTTAAGAATGTTATGAGGGCACTACAATTCTGTTTTCAGAAACAATTCTTTTTAATAGTCAAATCAGTAAAGTAATAAGTCATTAGGTTTTTTTTTTTTGCTGCTAATTTCTTTTTATTTATTTTTATTAAGTCATAGCTGTGTACATTAATGCAATCATGGGGTACAGTATGGTGTTTTCATATACAATTTGAAATATTTTCATCAATCTGGTTAATGTAGCCTTCATGTTATTTTCTTAGTTATTGTGTTAAGACATTTATATTCTACTTTTAGAAAGATTCACTTGTACCCTTGTAAGATAAACCATAGAGGTGACCCCACCAATCACCTTCCCTCCACTCATCATAAGTTTTTATTAAGAGCGTTCTTAAGAGAACAAATGACCATAAATTCAATGATATAATCTTTATTTACTTTTAAAGAAGAGAGAGAATAAATATAGAAAAGAATGCCGTACTTCATAGATAAAAGAAAACTTTTCAGAGGGTAATGTGAAATTTGAGATGATTACTTGGTGTTAAGTGAAGCCAAGCCTAGACAGAACAGTGATAGAGATGAATTTATGTTGTTCCTCTAAAGCCAACTACGAAATTAATAGGGAGTATCTCATTGCATCCTTACAGTAACTGTAAAAGAAAATAATTATAATTATCCTTATTTTACAAGAAACTAAGTATGCGAGTAGATAAATAACATGCTAAAGATCACCCAACTAGTAAAAAGTGAAATCAGGATTCAAACCTGAAGAGCCTGTGCTCTTGAACATTGGTCTATAATGACTCCTAGGATGCTAGTCCAAGATGAGTTTGCTGTGACTTGTGGTGCCATGGTTGGACCCAAGCCTATAATTTCTAAAATTTCTTTGGTTTTGCCAATGGCCATTTATTTATTTCTTTCCCCAAGCTGGGGCACAAGGAGAACTAGGTCAGCTTAGAGGTGAGAGATAGGGAAGGGCCAGGAAGGTACCTTTGGGCATTGCTGTAGATGAAACATACACGTCAAGAAACTTAGAAATTCCTCAGTGCAAAGGTCATCATACAAGCCTACATCTATAGAGCATAGAATAGGGAATCAATGAATGTCTATTAATTAGTCAGGAATGCCTAATGGTTAATGAGGGGGGAGAGTATGTGCATGCACATGTATGTATGGTATATGCATAATGTGCCTATTATTAGACTATAAGACCTATTCTTTTTTAATTCTTTATTAAATCATAACTGTGTACATTAATGCATTTGTGGGGTACAATGTGCTGATTTGATATACAATGTGAAATGCTTATATATAACTGATTAACGTAACGATCTCCCTGCTTACTTATTTGCCGTGGTAAGACATTCATTCTCTATTCTTAATAGTGTAGAAATGTATCATTGCATTATGCACATTAGGTTAGGTTCCCCCAAATACCCTCCCTCCTCCTGACCTCCCCCACCCCTCCCATTTCCTTCCTCTTCCCTTCTTCTTTCTGGACTATAGTTACCTATTCTAACCTGATGTTTGCAAGCTCACAAACAGTTGCCTAGGACTGAGAAAAATCCTAGACATGATCAAAGGCTTGGCTTTCCAAAACACAAGGAAACTGTGAATGCTTATTGGTTTGTGCATTCACGTTTCACTGACACATGTTCATGAATGTAGCAGTGAGGGAATATCAGCTCTGTTGACATATATGATTTCCAATATGGATTTGTGATGTGGTCATAGTCCATAAATAATTGAAAATTCCTTTCAACAATCTGGAATAGGTTCTGTCTTGTGAGCTCATTACTAAACAATATATCAGTTGTATTAGAGGGACAACACTGGGCAAAAAATTCAAGCTTTCAGCATTCTTAGCAAGTTGGCGTTCTCTTGCTGTGCAATGTGTGGTAATAGACAAGAATTTGGACCCTGTAGATCAGCACTATTCAACAGAAATAAAATGTATACCACACGCATAATTATGTGTTTTTAGTACCACATTAAAAAGGGAAAAATGCACAAAATTAATTTTAATGTGACCAAATATATCTAAAATACTATCATTTCTTAAGTGGCACTAGCAACATTTCAAGTATTTTATAGGCCAATAAGGCAGGTGGCTGCCCAACTGGACAGCCCAGTTCCAGACCCTAACTCTTCGTCTAATTTTCAAATCACCAGACTTCTCACATGACTCTTGCTAAAAACCTATCAAAGAAAATGATGCTTATTTTTAAATATTTTTTGTGGATCTAAGGAAATCTAAGCAATAAATAAATAAACAACAGGAAGAAACATACAAATGGGAGATGTCTGTGATGAAAAGGGGAAGGAGGAGGAAAGAGAGGAGGAGGAGAGGGAGATGGTTGCGAGTTAAAGCTTATTTGAACACACGGACATTCAAGCAAGTGGCTTGATGATTAAGCCGCAAAAGAGATCATTATTTATGGGTGAGTAGGGACGGTTGTAAATATATTTGAATAAAATGAATGAAAAGGGAGCTGAAGTATTACTATGACTAATACAATCTGGCTTTGTGTTGCATCTTTAATGAAGCTTGACTGAGAATACTGCTGCTGATTTAATCAACTGTTGTTATGCTAAGAAGATTTGTTATCCCCCAGTAAGTAAAAATTAAACTTACCTGAGGACGGGGAAAAAAATTAAGGAGAGCTAATAAGTGATCAAGTCATGTAAGAGTGAGGATGGGGAGGAAAAGTGGCCAAAACTGACATGTTCAAACTCTCCTACTTACACGTGACTCTGAACGGGACCTGGGACCAAAATGATCTAAAGTGCCACATAAAGATGAAGCACGATGTATTTGCAGAAAAAGATGGTGACTGGCCTTGCTGCTAGTAAACAGCGGATTGTTTTCATGGACTGGGACTCTCAGGTATGGTTGATCAGACTTACATTGTACACCTGAAGAGAAGCTTTCAGGTCCTGGGACCACTACCTAGGACCTGTGAGAACCCAGATTTAGTTATTGCCTGTTTGCTTGTCTGCAAAGTTAATATAACAGTTTCATACGTTTGTCTTGAGGACTAAAGGAGATAACCACTCAGCAAAGTGCTCCGCCCAGAGCACACACTCAGGAAATAAAGTGCCTTGTATCCATTTTGTCTTCTGTCTCCAGTGCCAGGGGTAACGCCTAGCACACTGGAGGCATTTATCTGTTGAACCAATGAATGAATGACCCGATTTCACATCAAGTACCAAAGCATAGGTTTTGTTGCTAAGACTGAATACTTTGATTAACACAAAAAAGATGAGAGAAGAAGATTAGCAAGGGATAGGGCTTTAAGATAGCATATACATCTACAGAGCAGAAATTTCTATTCTCTGGGGGTCGTTGGTCCCTTTGAGGACCTACTGAGAGACATAGACAGTCTCACTACTAAAGTTTATACAGTTGAGTGCACAGATATCCAAGGCTCTTCAAGTCTATCTATGCCCTTCATGTTAAGAACTTGTGCTTAGGAATTTTGAAAACCTGAGGAGAATGAAACAAGAGAGGCATGTAAAAGGATCTCAGGATGCTGGCTCCTCTCTCCTGCCTTCTTCCCCCTCCATACACAGAGGGAACATCAGACAATTCTACACCATGGATGGTAGCGTGCGTTTCCAGAGATCTGGGTTTTAAAAAAGACCGTGAAAGGAATAAAGAATTACCAATCATTTTAATTAAAGAGACACAGAAGCTCAGGCATTGTGTGAGGAAGCAGATCCGGGATGTGACTCATCTCACACCCAGGCTGCTTTATCAGGATGATTGCCAAGAAGGAAACTAACCCCAGGACGAGGGGTGGCTGAAGGATTCCAGGCACAAATGATGCACTGCTGCTCCCCGTGCTATGCTATCTCTTCAGTCATGGATTCTAGGCCCAGAAGGGCTCATGGTTTCATCCAGGATGCTGGACAAACTCACAAGTTTTCATTGCAGTGATCACAGCCTGCCCTCACCCTTCCCCTAAGACTGTGTGCTCAGCTAAGGATCAGGAGAACATGTTCTTTCTTGAAAACTACAGGAAGGGGTCATCAGTATCTGCCTTCACCCTTCCAGGCCTAGGCAGGTCATACCTCAAGTGAGCCAAGGACCCACAGGGTCATTTGGCTTGTTTTCCTTCATGGTTAACTATGATATTTTTTAAATTAATGTTTACACTTCCCTTTTTAAAGTGGACTTGAATATTAGCCCCACCCCATTTCCATGAAGAATAAGCCCAACTGTCATTAATAACGTTCGCATGTTAGAAAGTAAGGTTTATGATTTTTAAGTTTATATATTAACAAGTGTTTGGGGGGAAAAAACCTGAAAACATGCTTCATGCCTTCAGATTAATAGTGAGAAAGACATTTCTCAGGCAACTGTCCTGTGCTGAGCTCCAAGGGACAATGGCCCTTGGGACACAATGTGGGTGGGTCATACTGTTGCCATAAAGAAGTTCATCGTCAAGCAAGGAAACAGACAAACAGTTGCAATTGGGGAGAGTGCTACTATGGAGGAGCATGGGGAGTGGTGGGGGCATGCCGAATGGGGGCCTAAACTAAATTAGGAGTGGAAGTTGGGACTGGGAAAAGCTTTCAAGAAACTTCAGTTCACTTTAAGAAACAAAGTAGCCTCATCGAGCACTACAGAGCTAAGTTCAACTGCAGTAAAGAACCAATTTTTATGGATAAAGGAGGCCAAAGAGGGTATGTTAAGACTTAGAGGGATCAGGCAGGCAGGTGGGACTTCAGTTTGTCTTTGAAAGAGAGGTAAATGGAGATGGGAAAGGTTGGATTTTTCTGGAAACAAAATGATATAAGTTGCAGCCTAAGAAAAAGCATGATGTATTTGAAGAAAAGATAGTGACGGGCCTCAATAGTATAGTGTATCGGATTCCAAGCAGGAGGTAGATTTGATTGACTGAGATGAGCCTGGATTAAAGGATCTAATTTACAGAAATGGAAATAGAGAGATAACTAAGGAGTAAAGGGACTTCATGAATAACTGAATATGAGGCAAGCTCTGTAGGAGACTTGCAGCTCTCTGGCTGGTTAGAACAGTGGGCTTAGTGCAAGGACCAAATTTGGAAGGGGAGGTGGGGAGGACGTAACAAACATAGTTTTAAATATTTTGAGTCTGCAGGTTATTAGTATTATTATTGTTCATTTTGTTATTATAACATCCTGCTGGTTTGTTTAACTTTCTGATGACAACTTTCCTGAAGTAACCCATTCTAAATTGTGGGATAGAGAAGGGTTCTCTGGTTTGTACTGTAAATGAAGCAGTAAATCCTCAGGAAAAAAGAAAAAAACTTCAGGAATGTTCAAAGAGCCTCTTTCAGGATACAATTGGTTTGGCCTCATGTTACCCGTGAAATAATGCACCCAAGGGGGTTTTCTCCATTCCAGTGTGAAGTTCACATGGATTATGAACATTAGAAAATTTAATTTAACCAATATTTATTGAGCTTATACAGGCTGTGTAAGATTGAGATTGTTTTTCTTTGCTTCATGACAATTCTTTGAATAGAAAGAAGACCAATTTTTTCATTTGGCAATTTAATTAACCTAATGGTTTTTGTAATAATCATTAGTTGAAATGCCTTTGTTCATAAAAAAAATAATAATAAACTTAGAATTATCTGAATGAGCAGGGTTTGGTTGAAAAATCTCATTTCTTTCTTATTAAGAAGAAAAAGTTCAAATGCAAGATAAGAGCCACATTAAAACTAGACTTTTTGATATGGAGAGAAAAGGAGGCTATTTGAAGGATTATCCTGAGGCCCTCCTCCCTATGGGTCATTACAGATGGGTTTCTGGGACATAAAACATGGTTCTTAGCTCACATCATGAACCTTAGGCTTTTCTGTTGTCTCTCCACTTTATATCTGCCTTGGCATCCTTATAGGCTTTGGTCTTAGTATTTGTTGGTTTATTTTACTGATCTGGCTCTTGTTTTCCCATTTATGTGGTAGAGGTAGACACCTTAGCTCTGCCAGCCTTACTTCCCTGTTGCAAGTAACTTCTTGTGTTCCACTCACACTTGAAGCCATATGGGGTCACTCTAGGACACTGGGAGGACCCAGAATCTCAATGCTCCCTGGCTTTCCTCCCAGTTTCCCAGCACAGTAAGTCCATCCTGGAAGGCATAACTCTTTAATTCTGAATACATTTCTCTTGAGAAATATTTGAGAAACATTTCTGGGTGAGTAAATTTTTGCTTTTTATACTTTATTACATACCCTAATACGTATTATCATTTCCATAAATTAGATCTCTAATACCAAGTGATATAGAATTGTCCTGAAATTTTCTCTTATGGTAAAAAAATTCAAAACTTAATGAAAAAATACACATATATTTGAAACTCTTCACTAATTCAAAACAAGTCTTCCAAAATTAATAACTGGTGAAGTTTGTCCTCTTTCTAAAGACAATATGATATTTAATCTAAAATATTATGAAAATAAATTATCAAAATTATCATTTGTTAATGTCTTGTGCTATTTCTTTTCTCAGGTTTTTGTAGTTCTCTTTATAGAGATCCTTCACATCCTTTGTTAGGTATATTCTCAGGTACTTCATTTTCTTTGACGTTACTTATGAAGCATATTATGTAACTCTCAGCTTGGCTGTTATTGGTGTTTAGGAAGACTACTGATTTGTGGACATTGACTTTGTATCTCAAGACATTAATGTATTCTTTGATCACTTCCAGGAGCCCTGCAGTTGTAACTCTAGGGTGTTCCAAGTATAAGATCATATCATCTTCAACTACAAGTTGAACTTTACCTTAGAAACACAAGCAATGTAACCTAATGATGTGTATCCTCATATTAATCGGAATTTTTTTTAGAAGTTATTACCTACTATTTAAGGAAAAAGAATTATGAGATGGAAGTAAATAATAGCGTAATTTAGTTACGTAGTTTTATATTTCTTTTTGAGATAACCATTGGATAATTAGAAATTCGAAAAATAGTCATCCAGTAAATTCTATAAACATTTTAAAAATACTGCAGTTGCTTGTATATTGCCGCTGGGATAGATGAAAAATGAGAAGAATGAAAGACACGTGGGGAAAGTTACAGACCAAGGATGGGATAGGGTATGAAAAATGGGTTAGGGATACACATACGTGGAAAGAAAAAAGAGACATATGCAGAAGAAATTAAAAAGTTGGACAAGAAGGGGATGATTGAGCAATTTCTTAGGTGTTACAAAACTTCTTTCATCATACTCATGGCTTTAGAGAATGTTTACTCTTTATATTCTGTCATTTCAAATAGGCAGTTTAAGCATTGCTCTCAGTTCTCCAACTGATCGTTAGCCCTTGCCATTCAGAGGTTCTGTTCTTAATGATCTAACCCTTAGGGATGGGAAATTACTGGATCTGTTATAAAACAGTGAGCAAGATAATATTAATCCCTTGGATTGAATTTGAGATCAGCTCACTAGAGTCCTAGACAGGCATATCCAGTGAGCTGAGGATTCTCCACCCCTGCCTTAGTTAATTAAACGATAATAGAGGACACAATTGCTGACAAGAGTGACTGTGCTGTTGATTACAGGGCATGCACACCTGTGCACACACACAAGGATACCTTTCTTTTGGCCAAAGTTAGTAGCATGTAGGGGACAGAAGCTAATTTAGCTGTATTTTTTCATAGTTCATAATGTATTTTTATACTCTGTGCCAAGAACCAGGCTGCACTTTGGAGTGGCCCCAAGAAATTACAGAGAACCAAGATAAGGGAAAAATGTTTTTATATTTAGCATCTCTCATGAGAGTGCAGTCAGATATCAGCTAGGGCTGCAGTTCTCTGAAGGCTCAACTGAACTAGCTGTTGAGGATGGCTCAGTGACATTACTGACCAGTTAGTGCTGCCTGTCACAGGAGCTCAGCCAGGACTACCAGCTGAGAACCGCAATCTCCCTATGAGCCTCTCTGTGGGGGTTACTTGGGCTTCCTCACATCATGGTAGCTGACTTCTAAGAGTGGATAACCTGAGAGCATAGTTGACTATAGGCCCAAGCAGAAGCTGCAATGCCTTATTCTGACCCAGACTCAGAAATTCTGGAACATAAATTCCACTGCATTCCATTCATCAGAAAGTCACTAAGTCTAGCCCAAATCCAAGAAAGGAACATTAGTCCCCACCCTCAATGGTAGGAGTTGAAAAGAGTTTGTAGCTATCTTGAAACCAATTCCAGAGATCTGGGTTCAAATTTCTAGCTGAGAGCAAGTTCCAAAATGCAAGTTCCAAAATTTCTTTTAGCCTATTTTTCCATTTTCAAAATGGGGATGACAATATCAATGATAGGAAGTTATTGCAACAGTTAAACTAAATTAAATAATATGGTACATTCCTTGAAAATGGCACACTATACATGCACACACAAAGAGTAGATATTGTAAACGTGCAAATGATGAATATGGGGTAACTCTGTGAATATGTTAGCTGACAGAACCAGAGTGCTAATTTCAAATTACACATTCTGGGAATCCCCCTACTTGTGTATCTGTTCCAGTTTCTTTGTCTAGAATTCAACTGAGAGTCATGCTTAACTTTAACATGAAATGGGAGTTGGGAAGGAAGTGTAGCAGGGAGTTATATCATGGAGCCATGGGAAAGCCCAACACCACTCTGAAAATTCAGCAACCAATTGCCCCCACACCACATCACCAGAAGACAAAAAAAGGATTTGCAAAACCGAGATCCCCCAGCCCTTCAACTAAGGATCAGTTTTGTGTCTATGAAGTATTTTACCACCTCTGGATTATAATAATGAATTCCTACCATATTTCTATATTAGGTGGTGCACAATTCAAGTTTTTCTTCAATCTCATTAAATTGTTTCAAAAGAAAGGAAAGGTCTGTTTATGAATATCTGGGCAAATAAACACAAAGAACGTTAACAGAATGCCAAAACCTCAAGTTCATTGGCCCATTCCCCTGCTACCAAGCTGTTCTTTACTGGATCCACCTCAAACTTCTCCTTATTCCTTGAGATGTGGATTCAGTTGTCCTTTTGTGTGTATTTTAATGCTATATTTAAAAATATGTAACTCATACATCAAGCTTGTAATGTCATATTTTATTACTTAAGCTAAGCAAAATTAATGAGTCTGCCTAAAATGTATATTATGCAAACTAGCATAGATGATACTTTCATAAGTCAAAAACCACAAAGTAGGTAGGTAAATGACTGGAATTTGGGATACACTTTCCTAGTTAGAAAAGAACTAGAAACTAAACCAGTAGACAGACCCATCTTCTCATCATGCATCTGTAAGTCACTCATAGAGTAAGCTCTTAACTTAGAACTAAGACATCTTTTGGTATAGTACAACCAATCTTGTGTACTGATGTCTTGCTCTGGCTTTTGCCAATGAAGCAGTCCCCTGATTAGGATATGACAGCTGAGAGCTTGCTGTAAAAACTGGAACAACTGCTATATAGCTGCTAACCACTTCCAAGTAATATGATGCCATTGATTTGGTTTCCAATACTCATTTTTGCCTTTTGTAAACTGTGTAACCTCAGATAAAAGATTGAGTCTCTCTGGGTTTCTATTTTCCTCAGAGTTGCAGGGACTCTGGCAACATCCCGGCCTTCCTTAAATAGCATGTGGCACGTGAAAGTTCTTTGCAAATACTGAGAAGAGCTATACACACAGATGTAAATATTGAGCATGAAATTAGGTTGTGGAAAACGGTTGCTAATGGCACTAAAGAAATAGCACTCAAGATTCTCATGAAGGAGCAGAGCCTACTGATCTGGCATATAACTCTACAACCAGCCTATAAGGCTCAAATCCAAGCTATCCTCCGAACTGCTTATATGAGTTATATACCTCTAGTTCCTCATCTGTAAAAGGGGGGGAGGGTGAGGGTTAGTCTTAATTCACATGGATTTTATAAGTACTTAATATATTAACACATGTAAACTTCTAGGTACAATAGCTTATTCTTACTTAGTATGTTCAATAAGTTATCGGTTAGTATCAAGCTGTTATATTTAGATGCTGCTGATGGGAATTCGGAGCACTTAATGGGATGGTATTTGTTGACATATGCAGACTGGATTCTTTCTTGCTTCGTGCTTTCCATTAAGGTATAGCCTCTAATAGAGTGGGCAAAAAGCAATTTTAATGGATGTTTTATGTGTTCCTTCTTTTTCCTGTGTTTAATGCATATGAATCATCCCAGTGAACATTGTTAAATGTTTATACCTGTTTTTGCAACAGTTGGTGGCTAAATTTTTCTCCAAGAACAGAATTAGAGAATAGTGATCAAGCCTTGGTGTCTGGGATTGGGCTGCCTGTGTTTGAATCCCACTTCCTAAGTGTTGTGACTACCTTAGACAAATTACTTAAGCTCCCCAAACATGAGTAATCTCAGCTATAAATTGGAGACGGTAAATACTTATTGGGTTATGGAGAGACTTATAGGAGAGAAGAGATAAGAGAGTTACTGGATTGATTTACACTAAAATCTGGAGAGTGACCTTTCAAGTTGCTCACATATCGGAATTACATTCACAGTTCAAGTTTGAAACTGAAAAATACATTTAAGTAATGATTCTATGACCCACTTTCTGACTCCTGTTCTTGTTACACCTCCCACTAATGAGTTATCCCTATTGGGAAAGGGCTCTAGGAGCAGGAAGAAACTTGAATGGACATGGCCCATATTCTTTTTTTTTCTCCTAGAAAATTATTTAAACCTCATTACTTCAACAAGATGCCAGGATTCTGTGCCTTCCTTGTCTTTACTTGTCCAGGGATCATCACACTACGTTTTCACGTTCCTACATAACATCTTGTTTATGTTGCCAGTTTCTGAATAGGCAGATGTTCATTTCAGGAATGTTGCTAGAGTTCTGTCCCAAAGAACACAAAATGCATGACAGCTGCAATGATTGAATCTTGGATTGGTGAAACTGCAAGTTTAGGGGTATTTAACAGTTAAATGCCCCAGGCCTAACACATTCAAGGGGTTACCATTACAGAAGCCCTGGTGGCTTTCTTACCACGTGGACATTTTCATCCACTTTTCATGTCAAATTTCATTCAAACCAACTCTATTGAACTAAAAACCATAGTTTTTTTTGTTTGTTTTTGTTTTTTTTTGAGACAGAGCCTCAAGCTGTCCCCCTGGGTAGAGTGCCGTGGCATTACAGCTCACAGCAACCTCCAACTCCTGGGCTCAAGTGAGTCTCCTGCCTCAGCCTCCCAAGTAGCTGGGACTACAGGCGCCCGCCACAACGCCCAGCTATTTTTTTTTTTTTTGGTTGCAGCCGTCATTGTTGTTTTGGCGGGTCCAGGCTGGGGATTCGAACCCGCCACCTTAGGTGTACGTGGCTGGCGCCTTAGCCAGTTGAGCTATAGGCGCCAAGCCAAAACCATAGATTTTAACCAAAAAGACATTTATCCATTTTATAGCCATGGTTGTTAGTTTTCCTTTTTTGTTTTTTGTTCATTTTGTTTGTTTGTTTGTTTGTTTGGGAGTTTTTTTGCTTAGAATAACAGAAATTTATTATCTCACAGTTGTAGAGGCTAGAAAAGTCCAAATTCAAGAGGGCCACACTCCCCCTGGGGTCCTCAGGGGAGATCTTTTCCTTGCTTCTCCCACCTTCTGGTGGCTGCCAACATTCCTTCAGTTGAGGCCACATCACTCCAATCTCTGCTCCCATCATCACATCTCTTTCTCTGACTCTTCTGCTTCCCTTTTAAAGGGTACTTCTGATGGTATTTTGTACAATATTGTATCCAGTGCCCACCTGGATAATCCAGAATAATCTCCCCATTTTAAGATCCTTAACATCTGCCATGTTTCTTTTGCCATATAAGGTAATATTGACTGGCTCTAGGGTTGGAGACATGGATATTTGGGGGCATTATTCTATCTATCTACCACATTTTTCTGCTCTTCTGGAAAACGAGTTCAGAACTGTTGGGAGTATCAAGCTCTGGGTAGGTGAGGGGCCACCATGATGATGAGGCAGGACTATCCAGGACTATCATGAGGATGGACTATCCAAAGCCAGCAGCATCAGAAGAGCCATACCTCAGCCTGGTGCAGGGAGGAGAAATGCCACGACCATGAAGAGTAGTGCAGATGTTTCAAACCTTAAGAGAGTCATTAATATTAAAACACACTCATTTTAAGCAAGCCTGCATTGGGTCCATGCCCTCAGATCCAGGTAAACTGTTTCACGGGCCAACGGACTTCCCCGCACTGTGGGCTGGAGGAATTTTAGGGAGTACACTGACCCTGGGAGAACTTTGTAAAAATAATTTGTGATAAGTATTTCAAAATTTACCCCTTTCTATATAAACCTTGGGTTTTTACCTTGCATGTGTAGTATGTGACACACTCAACTAGAGAAAAAACTCACAAGGACAGAATTCTACAAGTAATAGTGAGAGGGGATGTGGCTAGTGCAATAATAGCAGAAAGGACTAGGCTTCGTGGTAAGATTTTAAATTAAATGTCATGTAAGTCTATGAAGTAGGTGTTAGTGTGAACGCCTTAAAATACAGAAATTATAAACCTTCAAAGGATGTTATATCAGTCTTTAGTTCTACTTAACAAGGAAACAGTTGTTGACCAGGGCAGCTAAGAAAATAGTTCTGAGACATCCCAGTCTTGTCTCTCCTTCCCTGGACACCTGAGTCTTGACTCCATCAGAGCTGTCTGGGCCACATAATCTAATTATTGCTTTTTCTCCATAATAAATCTATCCCCATTAATAGTAAGATATCAGCCCTTGACATGAAATCAGGAGGGAAACATACCTCAGAGCTTTGCTTTTACCAGTGGTAAAACTTACATTATAACAGGATTTATGTAATAAATAATTTACCAAATCTATAAGGCCTGATATTCTCAGAAAAAAAATATGTATCAGGATAGCACTAGAGAGAGCTGTGATATCCTTAAATTCACCAAAACTCTGTAGTGGTGTCCTTATGGTTAGCCTGTTCAAAAACTTCAACTGGTATGCAGAGCCTTCAGAAACAAAGCCAAACTCCTGAGCCTGGCCCACCAGGTTTTTCACAATCGTAGGTGGTGACCAGGGAAGCTAAGGAAATAGTTGTGGCATAGTCTAGTCTTTCCTGTGGACGTCTCATGTGCCTCTGGCCTTGGGAAATTTGGCTAGTAGGTGTGGGATCTTGGCATCTTTTTTGTTTGTTAATTGATCACTGAGAGGTCTTACTGTTTGATCATCAACTCTGTAGACAGCCACACAATGCTGTAACCCTGCAGTTGGACTCTTTCTATCTAGTAAGCTTCTTCTGTCTGGTTGGACAGGACTCTATGTACAAAGGGAGGAGACTCCAGGCCCTTCTCATAAGCTGAAACTCGCTTGCTCAAAAACCCCACAATAGATACTTTCTTGTGCAGAAACTTTTTGTCTGAGATGCTTCTTATTAAATGCTGGCAATCACTGAGCCTCTGTCCCAATCCCATTATGACTGTTAATATCACAGTTAGTTAATTTCACAGTAAGAAAGAATATATTTGACGTGTACATTCATCTATTCATTAGATAAGTATATTTGTCTAATGAATAGATGAATGTACATGTAAAAAACATGGTACTGGGACCAAAGGAAACCAGCAGTGAACAAACCAGACAATAGACCTTAGAATTTAAACTGACAATTTTTTAAAAGACATAAAATATGTAATATGTTAAGTGATGTGAAGTACCATGGGATAAAGAAAGCAGGAGAAGAGGTTGGGAAGTTAATGAAAATATGGCCTGACTTAAAGAAGTACAGAAATTGTTAATTGTTTGGCCAAGGAATGACCTACAGGAAAGTAAAGGCGGCATGTGGATTTCCAGAAAGAGGATGAATGTTTTGCACATGCAAAGATGCTGAGGTGGGAGCCTGCCTGGCACATTCAAGGACCGGTAAGGAGGCTATTGTGAATGATGAGAAAAGGCACTTTCCCTCATCACAGATGCTGAAGACACAGCTCTTTGTAGAGGCTTGATGAAACTCAAAACCCTTTTTGGAACACAATAGGGTACAAAGACTAATAGCACATGAGCAAATGAATTAATGAACGAAACCCAAGGGGCCTTCTCCAAAACAGCTCAGGATGTATTAGAACCACAGGGTTATCTAGTTTATTTCCTTCCTTCTTAAACTCAAGAAGTGTATGATTTTTTAAGATAAGAAAATGCTTAGTTTTATTATCTTTAATTTCTTCCTCTGCTTTCTATGCTGCTTCTTATAGAGAAAACTTAATCTGTTGTTCTCTATTCTGTTATATTTAAATACTAAAACTAATGTAGTCAAAGTTTTAGTTGATGGAAGAGAATGTGTATTCGCTCTCCAAATTAGCCCTTTGAAATCCCAGGGAAGGTTCTTTGCCAAGATTAAGAACATTCAACAAATATTTGGTTTCAGATACAGATCAAAAAGGAGTGTTTTCTCTCAGCTTTAGTTTAGGGCTAAACGAAATCACACACATTTCATTTTTGTAGCCCTCCCTGGTTCCATAGCACTATTATTTTAGGAAACTGCAGGCCAGATAGGGTTTCTTAAAGCTATTGACATTATTTTATGTTAACTATTAGTGTGGCACTTAAGGACGTTCAAAGTGCTTTTAGCACCTTCTTTATTTCTAATAAGCCACGTGCCACATTATTTTTAAGGAGACGGAAACACTTCGGAAATGAAAATATTAACTAAGAATGGGGAAAAAACCTTTAAGAGATAGATTAGTCTTGTCACCCAGTCTGTTGAGACTCCTTTCCCCCATCTCCTGCTGTTTCCTTCTCTTATTACAGGCTTCTTTCTGTTTCTATGATAGATTTTAAGAGCTTAAGAGGAGACACATGTGCACACACACACACACAAAAGCGGAAAAGTTAAAATAAGCGAGTTTAATTTGATGAAACAAATTTATTTATATGTATGTGTGTGTGTGACATTGAACTATCATCATTACCATGTCACTTCAATTCAGAAATGTTTTCCTTGTTGAATATGTTTTTGATCTTTAGAAAGAAAGGGGAAGAGAAAGGCTCTTTGGACTTCTCCCTCTCTCCCAAATACAAGCTCGTGTGGCTTGATGTCATTGATTTATAGGATGGGCTTTCTGTCAGCACATCACAGCTTCCAAAATGCTCTAACTCTATCCCTTTTTACCTACATCCTCTCCTTAATGTACTCAAATTTGGCAAGTTTTTCAAAATTCCAAAATACATCTTTAAATATTAGCCCACAGGCACATGTTCCATAAAACACAGCTTACTATTCCTTCTTTTCCTCTTTCCTTGAAATGTACCAATCCCCAGTTGTGAGATTGTTCTCATTTTGTCCAGTCTCTAGGGGTTTTCCACCAAGACAAACTTAGATTGGCCGGGAACCAGGACAGAAGAACCAGAAGCCAGATTTAAATATCCTTGAGTTTCCTTAATTGAGTTTGTCTGTATAGCTTGCCAGCAACTTGGGGAAAAACAACAGCAAAGACCTACCAGCTTAAGAGTTTTTGAATCTAGAAGCTTTGGTTCAAATACTGGTTCTAACATTTACCAGCTCTGTGGCTTTTGGCAAATTAATTTGCCTCTCTGAACCTTGGTTCTCCTTTTATAAGATGGAGGTGGTATTTTAGTGCTTCATTTCAAAAGTTCCTACAAGAACCAAAATAAAGGAAACAAGGTCTTGTCTTTAGAATAACTGCCTCATTTAATCATTATGATATTCCTATTAGAACATTTTTTGTTCCAATTTTATAGATGAATCAACTGAATATTAACCATAGCCACAGGGCTAGTAAGCAATCATTCATTCAGTCAACAAATGCGTATGGATGGGCAGCTAAATGCCTTCAAGGAGCTTTCCATTCTAGTGCAGAGAGATGACAACAAGCATGCAGCAAATACACAGATGGGAATTGGAAAAGTAATAAGTACAGTCGGGAGGAAAGAGCAGCCTGATAAAAAGAACTACAGAAAAAGAGAGCGGAAGAGATATTCAGAAAGTTCCCTGAGGAGGCGACGTTTGAACTGCGACCAGGATGATGATGAAGAGCTGCAGACCAGCAGAGCAAGCAGAGAGCACAGCAAGCGCAGAAGCAAGGGCTGGGCGGTGGCTCCTAGAGGCCCAGCAGGAAGGTGCAGGGTTGACAGGTCGCAGGGAGCTTGTCACCATTTAACAAATCCCACAGAGCTTCAAGGTTCACAACAGAATGGCTGAGTCTGCGGCACTTAGCAGTCTTCCAGGATTAAAATGTCCTTGGTCATCCTCTTGTTTGTATAGGTTGAATCAAATGTCATCTTTCATGTTTATCATCCTGAGATTCTGAGGTGACAGGAGGACAAGGATCAGGCAAGGTGACTACGCCTGTCTTGTTTCTTGCCATATGTTGACTTCAAGTGAAGCTCCCTCCGCATTAAGCTTCACCAGTGAGGAAAAAGAGAAATGATCTTTTAATGAACAAAGCAATTCAAGTCATTACTCGGCTGCTGGGGCGCCACGCGGCACAATTTGCTCAGCTCTTTTGAAGTCTGACTATCTGGGCTCACAGCAAGCAGAGGCAAAGCTGCCCGGAAGGGGTGTCTTTAATCAGATGGACCTTAATCCCTGCTTCTTTCTGCTGCTGCATCTCACATCCTCTTATGTGCTGATTACACC